>NC_135875.1:6575269-6912769 GCF_031162955.1 Sander vitreus
GCTTGTGCCTCCTAAGGTGAGGTATTTGCTTGAAAATCTTCCCGCAATCACCACATGTTTTGGACTCGACAGGATCGACAGACAATACTACCAGGGATGCCGAAGTGTGACCTGATTCAGCGTTTGATGCAAGATTTTCAGGTTCAACTGGCTCAGCAGCTGGTGTTGTGCAGTCTGCTTCAGGCTGCATGTGGACATTTTCTGTATGTCGCTGGAGGAAAGACTCTGTAGTGAAGGACAGCTGACAGTGGGAGCACAGGAAGATCTGAGATGTCGCAGCTGTGCTACTCTCTACAATTTAGGAAAGAAGGGGGAAAAAAAATCATGTCAACATAAATTGACCAGATTTAAAAAATAATATGCATTGTAAAAATTTAAAGAAATAGTCAATAAAGAATGACTACAAAATATCTAATTTTCTGTGACTAGTGAAACTTAGATAGCAAAAGGTACCTGTTGCATTCAACTTCATAACCCACACCTGGGTCCAAGCTTCACTAAAATGGGTGAGAAACTTGCTGCTGGGCCACACCATGAGCTCGTCTCCAGGGTGTATGGTGCGACAGCAATGAAAAAGGATGCTGCCTTTGTACTGGACCGCCAGCAAATTTGTCTCTTCTTTATTACGAGCATAATTGACATACCTGTGTAAGAAGAGAGACAGAATATAAACACGGACAGATTTTTAGATGCACCATCACATATAAAAAGGAGAGCACCTGAGGTCAACTAAGAAACACAAACAAAGCATGTCTAAAACATTGAAATTCATACACATGCATAACCCACTCAAACCTCAGACTGAACTGTTGGCGGTTGAGTTGCACTGTGGGTAATGTACTGTAGGTACCAGGTTTTGACAAAGAAAAAGAATGCATGGAATAAACAAAAGACAATCTGCTGCATTGAGTGTAATACTTCCCCCCCCTAAGCTGTCCATCGCAACTATGGGAATGTTAGAGAAGTGCAGTGCTAATTTGGTCGAGTATTCTTTTAAATGAATTCTGGGACTAATAGAGAAACAGTCAAAATAGCAGAATTGAATGCATTACCTCATCCAGTTTGAGTGTGATTCTCTGGCAGCATCAATGTACTCATATTTATCTTTTTCTTTGTAAATCTGCAGAAAATGTAAAGAGTATTTTCAAGACAAAACACACTCACACACACATATATAGCAATAACCACAATATGAAGTATTTAGAGCGTTGTACAAATCAAATCCAAGCTCACCTCCCAGGAGAAGTCACTTGCAATTGCATTTTCCATCGTTGTCTCTTCTCCCTCATATGGTCCAAAGTGCATTCCCGGAGACAATACTGGTCCATGATTTATGACCCCGATGCCTGCACTGGGAATACTAGATCTGCCTACCATGAGGCCATAGGGAAGAGTGAGGAGGGCCCTTTGGGGAAGACCCTTGCTCGTTGGAAAGTCAAGAATAAAAGATGGGCCGTTAATGTTAGCGGGATCACTTTGGACCTGGAAGAGAGGCAGACACTCCTCACAACCTGGAAAACAGAAGAACACAGTAACTGGACTTTTCATTTCATGTTTTATACTTATCAGTATAAAACAACCTATTTAACACATATTTCTAACATGCACATTTCGAAGTCTGTCTACAATAAAACCTTTAACTACGGCACCTGCTTGGACTCTACAGGCTTTTGTAAGTTTCAGATGTGTAGCTCAATGGGATGTGTGTATAGTCAGTTTTAACATTGAATCTACTGTTACAGTGCCATGTCTCATATAATAATGTATTTTCATTAAAGGAAACTTCTCATAAGAAGAGGAAAATTATGGGGAATGAGGATGTGGAGGAATAAAACAACATTAATGCTGTAATCTGGCATATTTATGTCTTTAGTTTGCATCTTTAGAGAGCATGTGGAAACTGTGTATTAAGCCCAAAGATGCTTACAAAAGCCACCACCGGCCTCTGGGTTATCTCCATGTCCCACAGTGTCCAGTAACTTCTGAATTGGCGTTTCTACTGGCTCTAAAACAGGAACTATCACTAGAACAACAAAGGCATTATTTAGGAATGTGAAAACAAGTCATATCATCAGTTTAAATGCTAAATTATCTAATTTATCATAACTTTACCTGCAGGTGTGTTGTTTTCAGGGGGAAGGCACTCTGTTATAACAACCTCCTCGGTTGTCTCAACCCACTCCACACCGGTGCTCCTGCCCGACATGAGTGCAGACTCTGTGTGGAGTTGATGGAAACTATGAATCTTAAATGCTCACAGAAATACATAGTAAACGCTAACGGCTACAGCAAGAGATAGAAAGCTTATGTTAGCACGCTAGCCTAGCTTGGTAAACATCGGCCAGCAACCGACTTTAGTATGCATACAGACGGGGAAGTAGTCCTGATAATATTCAGTTCAAAGAGGGCTGTCATGTTAGCTTGTTATGGCTAACAAGACAGCGTTATATCATATAGTTAGTATGTTAGCTGCTATGTGGCTATCACAGAAGCATCAGAAAGACAAAGACTAGCATTATAATACAGAGCAATGCATTCCCAGTTAATACTTTCTACATTAATCTATATAAACCTTTATACCTACTCGAATCACAACGCCTATATCCGTTATATACGTTATCGTTCAAAACCGGTTTTAGCTGTTGGGTTAGCTATCTAGCCGAAATCGAAGACGCTTCCCGGAAGCAAAATAAATCCCACGCACTTTCAGCATAAAAGTCCACTTTAACGTAGTTTTGTATTTTTCCAAATAAAAGTGCCAACGTCAGTCAAACACCTATTTGCGGTTTACCTGCTATCGCACGTGTTACAGTATCTTACAGTATTATCCTAACAAGCAACAATGAAGCATTTGACACCATACATAACTTTATAATGAAATCAATGACTTGAATTAATTTATCAATCGAGTATGTAAAGACTGTAGTCACCTCTTCGCCTATCTGCGCCGCTGGTGTAGTGGTATCATGCAAGATTCCCATTCTTGCGACCCGGGTTCGATTCCCGGGCGGCGCACGTTTTTTTCTTTCCACCAACAATAAAAAAAAAGCATCTGTAATAAGAAAGGGATCACCTACACGTCACATCTTCAAATATACCATGGATACGTTCAAGTATTTTTTGTGGTACCGTGGTATTATATACTGCAGCAAATAGCCTACACTATATATTACCATACCAGACTATGCCATATAACAATTGATATTCAATGTTATGTTGCTGTACTATAATAGGCTATATATTACTATATTACGTTGCACCTTAAACTGCATCTCATATCCCATCCAAAAATGTTATATCCCATACTGTACCATATTATAATATAGGCCTACATAGAAATACAACATTTAGCTGGTTACTAGCTGAAATATTAAAGTGATGTAGAATCAATAATCATAATCCAATAATATAACAAACATTATACTGAAATTGTTAATTTTGTATAAGTTCTTATACTTTAATTATATCTTGATGCTAATATTTGGTACGTTTACTTGAGTAACATTTTAAATGCAGGACTTTTACTTGACACTACTGCTGGAGATTGAAACATCCACTGACGTATATAAAGGGAAACATCTGTTAGCTCGATAGCTAGCTAGCCAGCTCAGCCTTGAGAGCATCCAACCTGTTGCCTGGCAACCTGCTGAATGATGTTTGTCGAGGTTTTTATACGAAAAAAACAACAACTGTTGCCTGGCAACGACGTAGCCAACAGAGAGCACCACAAACTATTTTCAGCGTCGAAATGAAGTCCGTTAAATTTGGTAGAAGTGTGTCGGCGTGCGAGCTGGACTGTAAAACGGCGGAGGGATGTCTCTACATGTGCGGGATATGTCCATCTTGCGCGTTTGCCCCCAAACCACCGGCTTCCTCGCGGTGTTTGTGGAAGGTGTCGGATGAATTCAAGAGGAGGTTCATGGTGGAGCTGCTTTTACGTTGCAAAAACATCCAAGTGCTCGAAAGCATCCAGAGTGTGCTGGGTGTAACTTCTTGGACTTTATTAACTTACGCCAGGGCAAGGAGTCCAACTTCACCTCAGGATTACCCGTGCCGCGGTACAGACCGACCGCAAGATGGGAAGCCACTGGGCATAGACATGAATGAGATCTGGGACTGGTTCAACAGCAGCCCTGACTGGATGAAGTCATGTTATCTCTGCCGTCTTTTCTCACTCTGTGACTCGGAACTGTTACGCATGGTGGCTAATTTAACCAGCGTGCTTCTGGTCAGACAAAAACGAGGTTTTCTGCATTTTAATGGTAAAAAGGCAACACGTTTTATTGGTTTATTTAGTTGCAAAAGACCCTTGCACTGCAATTCCCACTGGCTACCGCTAGATGTCGGCAAAGGACACATTGTTACAGCTGCTCAATTATTTTTTTCAGTCATTATAGACATGTACTCAACATAATGGTACAGAGTAACATGAATATCAATTTCAATAAAGAAAATTGAAATAATTGTAAGTCTTAATATTTTATATCAACATTTAAATCCAGTAAAATCTGGGTAACTTTTATTATTTTTACCAAAGTTTACAATTAATTCAATTCAATATTCATCATGTTCAAAATGCATGACATTTTACACTCAATTTTGATATTATGATTAGTTTTACACAATATATAAGCTTTCATTTGAATCCAAAAATATATATATTATATATATAAAATGGTAAAATAAACATAACATTCTGGTTCATCATTGCAAAAATTAAATACGTTTTTAACATCCAAGAACTTGAAAAAAATACAGATTGGTTGGCTATATACAGTGTGAAATTTTGATGTGTACTTCTGTAAGAGCTTTATTTAATAAAAGATCTTTGCTCTGTGACACATAAACTTTGCATTGCTAGTTTTGATTATCAATACTTCTTACCTTATGATAAACTTTTGCTCCTTTCTAGTGAGTAGCCGCAGTACCAGTCGTCGTAATCGGGTCAGCGATGAGGACCCCGCTCTTATGGTGGTGCCTGGATCCTCAAAGTCCGTGTCTGGAGTCAGCCGGTACCTAGACTTCATAGGCTGCCTACCAGTTGATCTGTCGAAGAGGATACTAGGTAAGTAAACAGTGAACACATAGGTAACACACTAATGAAATGAAATGCAGTCCTTGTGTTACTGTCAACAGAAAGATATGCAGTGTTCGCAGGCTGCCAGATTTGTAGTCTTGATATATTTGTTTTCTGGTACGTTATTTTTATGCAACATAAAATACTGTACATGTTGCAAATTAATTTGTGCACTTCTTTAGCACTTCATGATACTGATACACAGTCAAACAGTAGTGGAGTCGACTTTCACTGTCTCTATGTTCAATCTGAAGTGTGCATTGACTTGTCCTTAAACTGAGCCAGTAATGGTACAATGGGGATGCAACTTAATTATTCAAGAATGCTCTTGTTAAATCCACCCCATTCAAGTGGGTAGCCCTTCAATGTAAGAACAACAAAGCTCTGCCAAGCAACCAATGTTTGCCTGCTCCCACTGACCTCTTTCTGCAGGTGAAAAAGATGTATTACTAAAGTCTAAAATACTTTTTTGTCTGTAAACTCTTACAGTTAGTAATATTGTACGTAGGGCTGGGCAATATATCGGTTATATCGATATCGCGATATAAGACTAGATATCGTCTTAGATTTTGGATATATGGTAATATGGTAATATGGTAAGTGTTGTCTTTTCCTGGTTTTAAAGGCTGCATTACAGTAAAGTGATGTCATTTTCTGAACATACCAGACTGTTCGCGCTGTTCTATTATTTACCTTTACCCTCTATGTCATTAAATCATTTCTGGTGATTATTCATCAAAAATCTCATTGTGTAAATAACATTTTGTTAAAGCACCGATAGTCAACCATATTGTCGCAATATCGACATTGAGGTATTTGGTCAAGAATATCGTGATATTTGATTTTCTCTATATCGCCCAACCCTAATTGTACGTATGCAGACATTATACTGTACACGTGTGTCTTCTACCAGGTCTGTTAGATGAGCCCACTTTAAGATGCTGCCAGAAGGTTTGTCGATACTGGCGGCAACTAGCACAGGAAACAGTGGAGGAAATCAAGTTCAGAAGACTTTTTCAGGATCAAATTAAGGCAATGATGAAGGTGGAGCATTTGTATGTTTACGTAATTTAGTCATATCAATATTAAATCATACATAAAAGATTTGTATATTTAGAAGTGTACAACATTGTAGTTTATGTGATGAGGATTGAATCAATACAGTTTTTGATGTAACAAGTGTGGCGATATTCTTTCTAATTAATAAGAATGACCGTAATGTTTTTTTCCTGTTCTAGAGGTCCAAAGGTAATAATATAGTCAGTTCTACTTACGCCAACATTGTTGAAGTCCCCGTACCTGTCAACGATGATGAGACAGGGGATATTCATCCTAGTGTCCAAAAGGTCAACAAATCAACACCCTAGCTCAAACTGCGCATTTCATTTTTGTACCAAAAAAATATGCTTGTCAATATGTGAATTGTCTTTTCTTTGATTTGTATTTCACAGGTCAAGCCATTTGAAGGAGCTTATGCCAAAATCATAACCGAGACGGTGCAAATGGAAGAGCGCAATGTTTATTGTGGTGCACATTTTACCACGGTGCTGCTGGACAAGTTAGTGTGTTCGCTTACCTTTTTTTTATTCTGCACATGGGAATAAAAACATTACTGATGTAATTAGGTTGCGTTCGGTTCGACAGAGAGGACCCACAGCGGGTAATGGACTACAGAGGTGGATCGTTTATGGCGACGGGCTCCAAAGACCGCGTGGTGCGCCTGCTTTATGTGGAGTCGGAAACAAAAGTCGTGTCAGTGATGAAGGGCCATGTTGGCAGCATCCGGGCAGTGCTGCTATGCGAGGACAGAGACCTGCTGATAACAGCGAGCTGCGATGCAAGTATCAGGTGAGGAGGAGATGGGAGCTGGATACTGACAAGGATAAATTCCTCCTTGTGACTGACGTAGATTTGATAGGGTGGGTGTTTTTGGTTGTTTCATCACACCTGTAGGTGTTGGAGTTTGAAGAATGACAAGTGTTTGATGATGCTGTACGGTCACACTGGCACCGTCAACTGCCTGGATGTCCACGATGACAGACTTGTGTCAGGAGCCAAAGACTGTATAGTAAAAGGTATATATATATATATATTTCATCTTCAGAAATATGGATAATCTGGATGTTTTAATACTCATTCATAAACAAAAGTGTTATTGGCATACCACAGTACCCTAGTTTTGGACTTGCACATATATGATTGCATTATAGTTGCAACACATTTTGTTTAGTTATCGAGAGGAGTTACACAATAACCGTTTTTTGTGACCCTGCTGACAAGTTTTTATAATTACAAGAATAGTCTGTATGTTTTACAACATTATTGTTAACTAAACCTTTACTACCACACTGCCAGTGTGGAGTCTACACACAGGGAAGCATTTTGAGGATTTTCATTTCAAGCACCCCAGTTCTGTCCAGTGTGTGAGGATCAAGACAAGAACGGTCTACAGCAGCTGTGATCGGGGCCTTGTCAAAATATGGGACATGGAGAATGCATCGTTGCTCAGGGTGAGAATACGAGTCATTTGTGGAGAACAATTTACATACTTAACTGTTTTTTTTGTTTTGTTTTTACATACACTATGTAAAAAGTACGGCATGTAAAATTAATAATTTGTCTTTGTTTGTTTTTTTTTTGTATAATGCACTACTTTCCTGAAGGTGATTGATGCCCACAGGAGCTCAGTGAAGTGCCTGTTCGTTGACGAATGGCACTTTTTATCGGGGGACAGCAGCGGTCAGGTCATGGCCTGGAGCATCAACTGTGGCGCGAAAGAGCGCCTCATGACCTTTAGCCACCCAAAGTAAGCAAGAAACCTCTGGGGTTGATATGCCCAGAAAGTACACGCACACACTATCAGGAACACAGCACCTTATGTTAAATATGCTGAGGTATGATAATGTTAACCATAACCCATAAGGAAGTGAATGTGATCCTTAATTCAATTGCATTGTTGTGCAATTAGTAGTAGGCCCGGCGACTCTGGGCTGGTGAAGATAAACATTTACCAAGCGCATCTCTTCCGGAGTGTCAGCTGAGTGCAGAGTGTCGCCTCTATCGAGCTCAGCCCTCATGCAGCCGCAGACACACCTGCAGCTTCTACTCTGCTGCAGCTGCTGATTCATCTTCCTGATGTATATCTTTCTTCTGTTCCATTCTCACAACTGAATGTGACTTGTTTTTACCCTGCAACGGTTGCAACAGGAAATGTAGCAAAGTACGATACCTGTGATAAAAAGTACTTAAGTTAAAGTAAAATTACTTTAGAAAGTACACAAAAATAACGATTTTGTTAGAGTAACAAGAGTAAATGTAATTTGTTACTTCCACCTCCAATGTTTACAGCCTGGTAAAAGGTTTTTGTTTTTGGTCTCTCTTTTTTATTTTTCAAATAATAAATTCAGGCTTAAAGTTGTGCATTATTAAGGGGGTGTAGCTTTGAGTGACCGGTTGCTGCCGTTACAGTAAGCGAGAACTGTACTGTAGGCTTTATTCGGCACGCCTCATCTCCATTCACGCTCCACGTCTTTGTCCATATTTGGATGAAGCAGCCTACACATGATCCGCCGTAAAATCACTGAGCGCTGGCGGTTCCATGGTTGTCCTTTGGCGAGATGTTGCCGAGCGGTGCGCTCAAAATACAAATTATTTCAACTTTGACCTTTTGCCGCTGACCTTTTAATGCGCACCCAATTCCAGAAGCAATGATGTTGTATACCTGCGCTGCGCTTTGCCTCTCTGCTCTGCGCCCTACCTCAGGGTTTTACCGTGGATCATGTGTAGGCGGTTTTAGCCGGGAGTTAGGTGACGTCTAGTCTATATCGACGACGTTTCATTTCCGGGATTGTTCAGGTGCCGCTGGAAATTCCAGCCAGATGTCCGTCACCTTCCGCTTTCTTTGTGTTGTGTTGTTCTAAACTCCGGTGGATTTCTGAGGACTATGGTTAACTGCTCCTCAGATCTCTGCAGGGTAAATCTAGACAGCTAGCTAGACTATCTGTCCAATCTGAGTTCTCTCTCGCATGACTAAAACTCCTTTTGAACGTACACGTTCCACCAAAACTATTTTACAGCGGCACCGTCATTGAGTCTGGAGCTTAGCGATGCCCAAGACGATTGTGACTGGTTTAAAGAAATGCCAATAAACCAAAACACGTTTTTCTCCCATTCTGGAATGTTGTGTGGACCAGCCAGACCTTCCTCCGCAGCGCTGTGGAGGAAGGTCTGACAATGCGAGACTAGGTGACGTGAGACACTGCCAAGATGGAGACGGCCAAAGCTGCCGGGAGCCGCCCAACTTGAGCTTCAATTTGTACACCTTTGAGTGACATCACAAAGACTACATCCATATTTTATACAGTCTGTCTAATACATGTTCTAATAAGCCTAAATGTTGAATTAAAAGTCAACTTTTCTGCAGGGAGGTCAAATCTCTGACTCTCGTCTACCTCCGTGTCATTACCGGCTGTGTGGACGGAAAGATTCGCATATTTAATTTCCTCACCGGAGATTGTCTGAGACACATCACGGCAGAGGCTGAAACAGGACGAATACTGTCCCTGCACTTCCATGACAACCGGTGAGTCAGATGCACTCTCATGAAACCTTGTTTATTTTTTGTGGTGTGGTGTTTAGGTTTTCAAATGCATTTGTCTCTCGTATTATCTTCCCACGTTTTCCTTCAGTATATTAGTGAACACAACATCTGGTGTGAAGCGCTACCAGTTTGCCAAAGTGTTCTGGGATTACGCAGAGAGAGGCCAAGGTGATGTGGTGGCTCAGGATGGTTTGGTTTCTGAGAAATCTGCAGCTTCGCTCAGAAAGCTTCCCTTCACCTCTGTCAGGGACGATCACACGGCACAGGTGACTTTGCCCCGCCAAAAGATGCACGACTGTAACAACAGGAAACCAGAGAGAGCTGAGCTGCATTACCACACCTGCTTCCTGCCTAGCGCCACTAAATGTCAAGCACAAAGTAAGCATGCTCAAGTATGTGTCAAAAATAGTCGGAATGTGTTTTAAGATGAGTTGTTGTAAGGGAAACCTTTTCCTTCATAGCCAGAGAGCGTTTTGCGACTGCTAAACAGTCAGTGATGCTGAGTGAGAAGGCAACGAGTGAACGGATCAAGAGGAGGGGGCTTCATCATCCTCTGACACGCGACTACATCCTCCTCAGGGTCAATGCCATCCAGAAGGCGCAGTGCACGGATGAAGTCAGCATCAACATGGAGTGGAACGCCAGGCTGCGAGATTCCTGGGGCACTCACACGTCTCAGGATCCTCTGCACTGTGACCTGAAGCAGAGCCTGCAGAGTCAGATGTGGCACACACACAATGTTCATCCCAGGAGGGCCAAGACCTGTCTTCCAATTTTAAAGAGAGCTGTCAGTCAAAACATGGCAAACACAATCAAAGGCAGCAATGTCTCCACTGGCCCTGACATTCAGAGGAGACACCATCCCTGTTCATTTTCTAAAAAAGAACAGAATCAAAGTGCTGACACAAATAGGGCAATCAAGAGAGTGAGTGGATTTACTACAAGTGCCACAGAGGGGCCACAGGCTCCTGAGTGCATGCTCATGAGTTCGCTACCTAATCCGGAGCGCTCCATGAAAACTAGCAGCCGCTTGCCCAGGATCAGCCCTGTGTCTGTGAAAGGTCCTTTCAGAGAGCAGGGAGGATTCAGGCTGCTCACAGTGAACCAGCTGGAAGATTGTTGGGCCAAGAAGGATCTCATGCACAACTGTGAGCAAAAACTGTCCAACAGGAATGAGAAGCTGGAGAAAACACTGAAGAAAGTCACATAATTTGTTCTTTTTTATGATATAATTTGTGAGCAGAACTCTATCTCCACTGCACAGTGGCTGTTCTTGACATCTTTGTTTGTCCAAGGTACCGTATCTTTTAAATGTGAGGTTTCATTAAAACTCCACTAGGGGTCAGTATTGTATCATCTGACTATGGCTGGACCAGGACCCAGGGTTGTTATTATTATACAGTCGTTTGGCAGTATGCTTTAGATTTTATTCTACTTTTTTTTTAATTTTATTTAGAATCTGTTCATTTGTGGCTTGATTTTTTTTTTTTCATCAGTGGTTAGTTTGCATTTTTTACTTTTTTGTTGATGCATTTTTTGTTATACTTTTTTTTTTTAAAGTTGAATGTATCGTCCATTTATATATTCTGTTAATGTTAATAAAAGGAGGGAGAAGCACACAGTTAATTCAGTGTTTATGCAGCGTCTTTTACATATTTGAGGTAGTTAGGCATTTAAAGTTTGATTGCATCGAAAAAAAAGTAGTATTTTCACAGTATGTTTCCCACAGAAATCATTGTTTTTGGTGATTAACTCTACAAAAATTCCTTTTCAATCATGTTTTCTCAGATTCCAACAGTTAAGCTTCCTATACATGATAGGCGGCAAAACCGCTTTGCGCCAGCCGTTCCATTGATTTCTTATGGGGAGGGCGGTGGAGCCCAACTAGTCGCTGCTCTACCCCTGGCGTTGCGCACCGCTCGGATTTGCCGCTTTGCGCTGTGCTCAAAGTTCAAATTATTTCAACTTTGACCTAGTTGCCGCTGACCTTTTGAAAACGCAACCAATGAGATAACAGCATGTTGTTACCTAGCAACGGTAAATAGCTTCCTTGCCACCCTTGATGACGAATACCTGCGCTGTGCTTTGCCCTCTGCGCCCTACCTAGCGGTGTGCCGAGAGCAAATCGCGTATCATGTGTAGGTGGCTTTAGGCTATAATAATCAGTGCCTGCCACTTAATACCTGCTGTTTGTACCAAAGTGGGGTTTTTTTTCAATTTTTTTCATTGGGAAATTACTTTAGAAACTATTAATTTTCCTTCAGTTAATGAATCATCTTGAAAAACACTCCACCAATCAAGCAACAGCAAATCTTTGTTGATTTGTATTGCTGTGGTACTTCACTGAGTGAAGTCATCAGAGTGAGAGGAGTTTGTCCCACCCAGAGAGACCTTTCAACCTGCCACCTGCCCTCTAGCCCCAGTGCCTTGAGGGCATCATTAGGGGCGAGGAGGTTGAAGATCAGGGAGAAGGTCCTCTGCTTTGACAGCAGCAGCACAACAGCTGGGCACCCGTGAATAACAATGGGTTATGAGGAGGACTGACAAGCTAAGACGTCCCACTTTGGAGAATCTCTTCTTTCAGGAGCGTTCTGCTGCTAATTAATTTAGTCTGCAGAAAACTGGGGATAATGGGGTCTCCCCCTTTTTCCTCCTGTGGCAGTGTGACGTAGGCAGACAATGCAATCCCCTCCTGCCACCCCGAGCTCGGCTTAGCTTCATCATGCAGCACAGCTCCCCCATTGTTTTATCAGGTATGGAGTCTCTTGTCCAGGACCAGCAGAGCTGCAGGGGGGGATAATGAGCGTAAAATCAAAGCAAAGTTAGAAAAAGGAAAGTCTTCATGGAGGAATGCTCTTAGACCTTCTGCACCCTCCAGCAGGCCCAAGGGTTGGCTGGTGAGAGGAGGGTTCAGGTTTATTTATGCATGAGGAAAAGCTTGAAAGAAATGACTCGCTCTTGCTGTGAAAGAAGGTTTTAAGGATTGGAGGCGACAAAAGACGATTCAGTATGACCCAGATGACCTTTGCTCTACATCGATCTCCATCTCCAAAGGCGCATATTTGCATCATAGTTCATTTGTCAAATTCATTTTTCAATTTTGGTGATGCTGTCAGCAGGTTTAAACTCTTAACTCGATTTAGACTAGAACCCTCTTTCAAGACTATGTTAGTCCAGGACAGGCCAGGCCAGGCCAGTCATGGTATATAGAATGTGATTAACCAAATGATGATCTGCATTATGTTTTGTATTTGCATGTCACTCAGGCGGGTGGCTGACTCGCCCTGGAGCTGTCCAGATATCACACCGTTACCAGGTTTAACGAGAGCAGCATCAAAAGCTCAATGAATATGCAAATCACACCATTCTCGCGGGGAACTGACTCGTGATAAGAACAGTGACTAAATCTCCCCATTGTGGAAAGCCTACTCTGGACAGGCAGCCATATACTGTGCTGTATCCTGGAGACCGCTGGAGAGCTAAAAGCGAAGCTTAAACAAGGATCATAATGAACAACTTCAAGGCCCGACAGAGCAGTGACATCAACACATGGGAGTGACGACAAATGCCTTGATCTTGGGACAGCTTTAAACGCCAGGCCACACGGCCAGCACCGTTTCCAAACATTCCCTGTTAGGATTCAGTAACAAGATCCATATGCCTTTCTGACCTCATTTGCAGATAGAGATCATAAGCGAAAGGGGATACAGCCAGAACGAAGGGAGGCAAATTAACAGGAACACCATTACTAAGATATGGGACTGATTTACATCCACATCCAGCCAAGTCAAATAGATAAGAGGGAACCTGATTGCTCATTGATTGGATCTCGGGGGTGCCTCTGCAGCGGGCAGGTTCTTGTTTGGTGGAGTTGGACCTCGCTGCGTTCAAGGGCCATTGATTGAGCCAAAAAAGAGCAGAGTGAAACCACTGTGACCACACATCAGGGAGATGATCAAAGACGCTACTGCTGGCTTCTGGCTCCTGGTGTACAAGACTAACCCCCAACAGATGATTGTGTTAAGTTGTTACTCACAGATGGCTCAGTGCTAACACATGTCAAAGAGCGCTGATATGAGCTGCAGAGGTGACACCTGAATTAAAGTTGACGGACATGCCTTATTCCATATAAAGAGCCATTGTGTAATCGCACTGTTAAGGTACAGAGATTTTTTCCTCCCGCTCGTGATTTTGTTTGTTTACTTAATTAAGTTTAAAGCTTTTTTTTAAATTTATGAATTGAGTGATTGTACCGTGAGACCATCTGTTTTTACAGCGTGACATCTGGAATGTGTTTTGATAATTGCAAAGAGATTATTTTCTATCTGCAAGACCTATTCTATACAAAAGACCTATACAAAAACAAACAAAAACAAAATCAAACACACCGGTGCTTTAGCACCAAAGGCTATGGCATACATTACATTTAAAATTGGATGTTTCTGTGCCATCATTCACAGACAGCCCTGTTTGTTTAGTACTTGTCCCCCGGGGGGCGCACTAGACCTGTTCGTAGAGCCGTTCAGGGGCTAGTCCTGAATGTTTCAGCCAATCATCAATGCAATGGCAGTTTCAGGTCTCACCTCTTCTACGTAATTTCGACTGACTTCGTAAAGATAATGTCTAGCATTAACTGTATGACTTCACAATTATTTAGAAACAATCTTGTAATCAGTGTAAATTGCACTGTACCATCTTTCTCTCTGTATATTGCTCTAAAATTGAATACGCTCAAAAGAAATGAGCAGAATTTCAACGTAGTCTAAAACTACTTTAATAACAGGCTTTACAATCTATTCGAATATGGTGTTGTTAGGTTTTCATGGCATGTCAGTGTGAATGTGTTTCAGTGTGTCACTATTAAACAAGAGAGAAGGGTGTCATGGAATGACCTGTGGTCTCAATGGCCCCCAGTCTTCACAGAGCAGGTCCAGACACATGTAGGCGACAGTGTTAAGTGTCATAATTTCACTATTTTCTCAGACATAAATACGGAGACGTAAAAGTCAAAGGTCAACTGCATAAAACTTCCCTATTTAGAGGTCAGTAGACGCGTATCGCGTGAGGGGGGTGTAAGAGGGGGTGGCACCTTGGAACAAGAAGGCAATTCACAAGTAAAAAAAAGTTACGACAAACGGCATCTGACTCTACTTCCTGCCACAAAAATGAACAGAAAATTAATTGTAAAACTGGACTACAAAGGTCTCCATGTATCACAGAAGAAGAACAAAACACTTAAAGCCCAGGGCTGCCACCGAGGATTAGAAGCCTTCCGTTGGATTGTACTTTTCTTGATAACTCACGGAGGAGGCATTTGAACCCATTTTTCTATGAAAAATAGTCTTTTGTCACATAAATGGTGACTGGCAACAATAACATCTCCACAATTAACACAAGTGTTTCTATTTAAAGCTCAGCAACACACCGACGGTGTGAGAGAGGGTTCGGGACAGCTAATGGACATCTTTATTGGTGCTTTCCTCATAGTTTGAGTCATGCACTTAATCACAGTCTGACAAACTATTTAGCTGCTCGCTCATGTTGAGTAGGTTTACTCTCCTCTGAATCCTGATACCAGCAGAGCTCTTGCTGTTTGGAGAGGGCACGTTACCTGATAAGAACAAACCCCCATTGCTTGTGGGCAAAGTAATTGCACATGCATGCCCACACATACACAATCTCACTTTAAAGGGGGCTTTTACAGCTGAGGTTTGATTCTGAAATGGGTGCTGGTGCATTCTTTGTTGAAAAGTGAGTTATTCAGTTTGCATTATTCAAAAGAATTCCATGTGGGGTGAACTGCTGCTGCCCTTGCATGATAATTCTGATGGATGTGGCAGACTATAGTCTCCCCTCAGGAGGTTATCATTTCATTTATTCAAACGGTCTACCTCACACTATTACTTAAGACTTAATCCCCAGAATATTCAAGCAACTCAGGCAATTTCTGAAAATGTTCATTGCTATTTACCCTGCAGCTGGATTCACTATCTTTCTTTAACCCGCACCCTCTAACAGTCACAACAAATGCCACTTTCCAGACACGATAACTCGACTGCTGTTGTACTCAGTGGGATTCTTACTCTCTCCTCGCTTGACCCTGGCCCAGGAAGAGCCTTTTTTGGAGCCGAGGAGAACCAACGGGTGTCCTAGCTTAGATTTTTCACAGCTCAGCAGGTTCCCTCGCATGTTGATACAAGTGCTGGGAAATAACACACAGTCTAGTTGATTCATGCCATTTGTGTTTTTCATTTAGTTGTCAGGATTTTTTTTTTTTTTTTTAGAGGACCTGGGGATAAAACTGACCCGTATTAGCAGCAGATGTTTTGGGTCATGGAGTGGAGCGTCTTATGTGCTTTTCCCAGGGGCTCGTGTGGTGAAAGGAGTGTCAGTCATGGACACAAGAAGGGTAGCTGTAGGAGGAAGATGAACGTTTTTGCAACCTGAAGGTAAGCATTTGTTGCTGGAAAGGAGCCAGTTTAAACTCCTGGACCAGTCGATGATCTGGAGGAGGAGAAGTTGAAAGCCCCAAATGGTTCCTTTATTAGCAACTGTCACCCTACGTACAGACATTTTGCAGCTGAAACACATCAACGGCCTCAAGTTAAAACTGTCATTGACTTTAATTTGAAAAGATTTTCCAGTGCGTTTCAGCTACATGTGTCTGCACGTACGGTCAATGTATACTTGAGCAGAACCTAACTAACTGCACTTGACTAGCTGTTCAGGCCAAAAAGTAGGGTGACCAGATTTCCCGGCACTAAAACCAGGACACTTTGCGCGTGACCGTAGTGCTCGTGCACGCACACGCTTTTTAACGTGAACATGTGCCAGCCCAGGTCAGACATAGACACACAGATTAGACACAATTTTACCAACAGCACACGTAGGTCTTCTGCTCACAACATAATGGGGTATCTCAGTTAATATTCATGAATTTTCTTGGTATGTAGCCTACATATTGAAGAAATAATATTAAAAGACATTGAGTGAGTTTCGTGTGGGACCAACTTTATTTTTCAGAATTAAAGCATTATTTTGGAAAATGCACCCACTGAACTTGTGAAAAACTTTGTGAAAAGGTATTTTTCATTGCATGGCACTAAACGAATTATTTGGAACTAAAGTTATGGTAACACTTTACGATAAGGGTATTTTAACATTAATGTATGCTGTAACTTTTTTTCACTCTAAAGTCGCTGAAGCTGCTGCTGTTTCAATCCTGTCGGCTCTCTGCAGCGGGTGGGGCTGCTGCGCGCGCGCGCGCACACACACACACACACACACACACACACACACACACACACACACACACACACACACACACACACACACAAGGTGGATGCAGGAAAAACCAGAGAGGAGACGACACGATGACCTAATTTGTGGACAGCTCCCGCAAAATCAGGCATTTTGGGCCGCAACAATCTCAAAAGTCTTGGAGGGACTGGTTAAAACGAGACAGATAAGAAGAGGCATTGCAACAATGTTTACAAATATACATTGTAACGCTGGCTGCACAGATTATGCAGATGCTGACCGCTACAATTGACTGACACACAGACACACACACACACACACACACACACACACACACACATTGTTAAAATCATACGCTGGACCCTTTATTAGTCTTTCTACATGGGTTTAGTTAATGATCGGGCTATAATAAGACCACGTCGGCTATGTAATCGCTGACAACCGTGACAATTTCATAGTGGTTGGTGTAAACCGGGACATTTTAGCGTCCCGCTTTTGTCGGGACTCGGGACACGCAACTCAAAATTGGGACTGTCCCGGTCAAACAAAAAGACAAGGCTGTAGTTATACTTTGCTACTGTAACAATATTGTTCTTGTAGTTGCTCAAAGAAATTGGCAAATGTGCCTAATCACTTGTCAAGAGTAAGATGAAAATATTGATACAACTCTTATGCTAAATAGCTTGTATGCTAAATATGAATCTTGAGCTTGAGCTGAAAGCATGGGGAACTGCCAGCTTGACTCTGTCCAAAGGTTAAAAAGATGCACCCTGTCACTGCAAGCGTCTCATGCTTATACATCCCATAGTACATTCATGTGGATTTTTTATTTTATTTTATTTAGTATTTTTTATTTTATTGTCCATGCTATTCATGTGGATGACCCTGTGGATTTGCTTTTTTATCATCCTGTTTGTGATGTATGTGAATGTTGTCTGTGATGTCTTAAGCTACTGGGACCTTGAATTTCCCCTTGGGGATCAATAAAATATCTATCTATCATCTTCAAAAAAGGACTTTATAATGCTTTACATTCACATGAAAATATTCATAAATCCAACCTATTTTAGTACCTCTGTGCCAAAGATGTGTCAGTGTCTGGATGAAACTACACTGAATCCTTCACTGGCAAGCAATCCGCGTCCTTGTAAAGCCCTTCATTTTCAACGGGTTCGATATTGAAATGCAACTTTCTTCTGGTATTGTTATAGGTCTCTCCTCTATTGGCATTCCACGATTCATTGAATCCATTGCATCTCCTTCTGCCCTCCCCCAGTCTACAGCTGTTAAAACACCCCATATTATTCTCATAATTGTTTCAGTGTGTAGGCTGTTATTTTAATGTGCCAAGCTGGATGAGTCAGGAATCGCAAAACTGTTGCGGTGCAAAAGGCAGATATTTTCTGACTACTGACATTCTTCAGTGCGTTCTTACATTATTTTATATGTCTTTTCAGAGTAGCTGCATTATTATCATCATCAGGTGATTACCATTTAATTTGGTAGTATAAAACAAATGAAACCTGTATTATAATTGACCCGCAGACATTCCTTTTAGGCTTACTGGATGATATGCCGCCTCATCACATTTGGGTCCGCTCTGTTGATCATTTCTGTAATATTTCTTCTATACGTCCTTCCAATTGCAATAAGACACACTGTGATACATCTGTTTGGCCACGGCTGACATGTCTGATATGCATTTCATAAAGAGTGAAATGGATATGGAGTTTACATGAAGACAGGCAACGTTCCTCAAGAAATTATGGTGATTTTATGGACTAATATGAATTAACAGGTTCTCCAAGATACACACGTTTCTCAAGTATTTTATTTTGGTTTCAATGAAAGGTTGTGTTGTAACTCGCACTTTTTGGTTTCAATGTTTTCAAAATATTCAAATCTTTCTAGCAATTAACCACCTTTGTCTGAATATCTTTTACCCTTTTACTGA
This sequence comes from Sander vitreus, assembly GCF_031162955.1. NCBI lineage: Eukaryota > Metazoa > Chordata > Actinopteri > Perciformes > Percidae > Sander > Sander vitreus. The sequence continues at coordinate 6,594,161 of NC_135875.1, forward strand.
ATAATCTGTGTGACATTAGCGCTAATTAAGTAATAAAGTACTAATTCGATTTTTTTTCCGTTAACGTTTAAAAGGTGTTTATGTTACTTAATGACTAAATGAGAATTAGTGATTTGGCCAGAAAAGTCTTGGCAACTTCTTAAAAATGTGTCTACCAGTAATTTTTCTGTTTTCTTTCTCTAGAGAACCATGACTCTATGGTCTTGGCTGCTTTCTCACTCTGTTGGTGTTTTATGCAACCTCCCCCTGTAGACTTTCAATAATTACAGTCTATTATTTCATTCAACCTCTGTTAACAGCTGCAAGGAAATTAATTTGAAGCCAATGTGGGAAAAAAGGACATAAAAAGGACTACAGATACACAAACCTGATACCACAAAGTCTGAAAATGTATAGTTCTCATTCGGAAAAGCTCTAGAAGGTGAGATAAAGAATGTAACTGATCCTCATGCAGCTGCAGCTTTTAATAGTTACCAGTGTTTAAAAGGTGCTCTGCCGAGGCGTTCGGGTTAGTGAGCTGTTTTCCTTCAACAATAAAAGCATGAAGTAAGAATGACATTGCTGGAGTTGTCTTTCCCACACAATATCTCACAGTTTGCAGGGCACAATGAGTGTATGTTGGATAGCGTTGTCATCTAGTTATAACTCCTCTCAGTGGCTGTGGAAGAGCTAAATTCCATGTTTAGAGGTTACAATGAAAAACAAGCTGGTTTATTATATGGTGCCGTGACACACACACACACACACACACACACACACACACACACACTCTAAACAAGAGAGGTGAAGATAGAGAGAGCAGAAATTAAAATTACAGGAAGAATGAAGGGTATCAGTTGCAATCTTTTGGCTGATGAAATAAAAGTCACTAAGTTCACTAAGCTCTCTCCAAACACCAAGCCACTACATATTTACACAAAGGAAACCTGATGCCATGTGATAAATTGGAAATGTCAAACCCCGCTTTTCTATCTTTGAATGTCTATGTTTGTGTAACGAGTGTATTGATGTGGCTACATCAAAAGCCATCTTTACAGCAAGCCTGAATCTGAGGCCGCGGTCAAATAGTAAAAAAAATGACGTCCTATGTCTTTTTCTAAACACTTTTCCTTGACCTCGACGGAAAACGTCACGAGGCCAAGTGAAGGAGGAATTCATAAGGACTGAGGAAAAGACAACCACTATGCTAAGTGAATCTGACGGCACTTAAAATCGGATGCAAACTCATGCGACGGCGGATGTTATTGACGTGGGTCTGCCGTGGTGAAACTACAACATTCCGAAGATGGACTACTGAAAGAGCATCTTACAGTCCCTCCAGGATTTCGCGATGTCGCGATCGCGCCAATTCAACCAATCACCGTGAATTTGGTGCAACTCGCAATTTTGACCAATCACCGTAACTTTTCCGCACATTTGACCAATAACCTGAAGTTTCCCGCGACTTCAACCAATCACAGCAGTCCCATGTGCACTCTGAGAGCCAATGACCAATCGGGAGTGAGACCGGGTTGGTCATTTCCTTGTTTTTGATATGAAGACGAGACGTGTGTGTGACTCATTTACCAACAAAACGTACAGCGAAAGACATTTCAGACCGTCCGATACCTTTTAACATCAATGTAGACTTTAACGATTTAAAAGTCGCTGAAGTTGCTGCCGTTTCCATCCTGGCTGTCGGCTCTCTGCAGCAGGTGGGGCTACCGCTCCGTACCCCTCGCGACTGACGCTTGCACACACACAAACACACACACACAGACACACACACAAACAACACACACACGGTGGATGCAGGAGAAAAAGGAGATGAGACGACACGATGACCTAAATTGAGGACAGCTGCGCTCGTTATTGTAAGTTAATGATAAGTTAAAGTCAGTACTTTATCAAACCGTATGAATGTGTGTCCCATAGGAAAATAACTAACAATGTAAAGATCAACAAGCCACTGACAGATATGTTCAAATTTGATTGATTCAATAAATTATTATTTTTTTGTCTTAAATCCACCAGCCATTTTCATATTATACCAACATTTACAGCATCCTGAGCCTTTTTGGTAAGGTCACTAGGAAATCTCAGCCCAGAGTAGTTTTATTCTCCCCAAAACAAGTTTTATTTTTAAAGAACTATATATATATATAAAAAAAAAAAAAAAATCGCAACTTTTTTGCAACTTTCACTGTCTCCCGCAACTGCATTGCAATAAACATACAAAAGACATCGCAACTTTTACTGCAATTTTTAAAGCTCCCGCGAAATCAGGCATTTTGGCCCGCAACAATCTCAAAAAGGCCGCGAAATCCTGGAGGGACTGATCTTAGATCCTCGCCCTGCACATTCTCACTGTGTTGTTTCATGCAGGCTATGTAAACGTTGAAAACCTGGTGAAAAATATGACTTCATTACCTTCAGTACCAAGGAATGTAGGCTACCAGTCACAAAAGTGAAACTAAATGGTTGTAACATTGAGAATAGTTGCTCACGCTCACCCTCCTGCCCACTCTTATTTCTCCACATGAATCCCAATTAGTACGATTTTATGCAAATAATTTGTAAATCTATGCAATATCGTTTGTTTTTGTGAACAGCAGAAAATGTTGCTGCCGCAAGGAATTGTGGGACAGCAGTATCTCCTCCCTAGTGTACCCTATGCTATAGGAGATAAGAAAGGAAGCATTTCTTATCTTCTATAGCATAGGGAAGAAGCACATTTCCTTAGCATTTAGAGAACTGGCTGCCACTTAGATACGTCCAGGTCATTTCACTCAGTTAGGAACCTTCCAAAGCAAAAAAGACTATTTGACCGCAGCCTGAGCCTCTCAAATGCAGCTCATGTGTTTCGAGTAAACTAGATTCACTTAAAGCACTTTGCCAAACAGGAAGTGTCACGGGGAAAAACGCTCTCCCCCAGTTATATTTTAGCGTAAAAGGGTTCTGTTACGTATTTCACAGCAAACATTACAATCACTAATGTATGTAACGCATTAATGAACACAATACTGTGCAACTGCGTATCTTCGGACGACATAAAATAAATGACTTTCAAGCTTGAATTTGATTGCTTTTTCCACACCTGAAGACAACTCTATCTATAAAATGAGGAAGCTACATCAATAATAAGATTAACATAATTTGAATGAAAACATTTGATAGCCTTCAGTTCAGCAACAACATTAATAACACATTTGAAAGTGAACTTCATTGACCTGAAATTGTCTTTTTAGCCCCTGAAAAATAAAACTGACAGCATGACAACAGATTTTGTTCTAATTTAATCATGACCATGAGAAAACCCATTTTGATAATAACATGACAATGAAGTTATGATTTTTGAAATAATGTGGTTGAAAAATTGCTGTGGCACCAACAGACAACTTAATGATCACTTGTTTATGAGAAATAAAAGCCATTCTTCGGGCAATGTAGAGTCCCGTCATCTGCCGCATTAAACACAAAATGAAAACACATCGGCTTTTGTTCATTTGATAACAAATCTGTTTTGATGGATGTGCCTTTTCCCCTTTGTTCTTCACATTCATTGGAGGGACCAGAATCAGCACACTGTAATATTTCTGGATTGTAACTTTGAATGGTGGATAAGTTGGACGGCCACCTAGAGTGCAGTAAATTGAATATAAAATGTAATCTATTTGAACCAAATTTACAATTAAAGGTGTACTATTCCATGACCAGCAACAGAAAACCAGATGTTTTTGCAGACTTAAGACTATAGCCTTTTCTTTCAACTTGACAACAGACAATTATTTGATCGTAAATCCCAACATACAAGATTATACTGTAGAGAACATTTTAAAAGAAGTGCCGAGTCTCATTAATTACATTTTCACAACACTTTTCTTCAGTCTCACACACAAACATAAAAGCACACACAGCTACACGTACAGTATACACGACACACATCAGGGATGGCCCCTGCTTTTTACCAATCTGAAATGAAACCCAACCTCAAAGGGCAACAGTGGGACTTGGTGGAGACTAATGTTTTGAAAAAGGGGTGAGTCACACTCAAATCCATCGGAACTGCTCTCCACGGCTAATTAAAATAAACCAGTGGCCTGCAATCACGGATCCAGTTGGCATAGGTCATATAAACAGCCTGTTGCCTTAAAAAGAGAACCCGTGATTCTTAGGACCAAAACAGTGGCGTGTGTCCCAGGCTGGTTAAAGTGAGAGTGCCGGGCTGGACGACAGCACAAAGGCCACATCTGGGATCACTGTGTCGTGAAAAACGCTCTGGAGATGTCGAGATATCCATGCAAACAGGCGCCCGGAATATTACTCCAAACATCCATGTGAATATTCCATATCTGACAGGCTTCCACTCAGTTAAGTGTTTACCTCTCTCAAGTGGCATGAAGACATGACAGCAGATTTTGGCATCGCGCTTTATCCGTCCCAAATGGGCCAGCCGTCAACATGACAGTAGGTGAAAACAAATACCCTTCAAATCTCATGTGAGGTTAAGTTTTCCCACATGGAAAGAAAGACGTTCCAGGAACTGCTGGAATGTGTTGAACCATCAAACCTGAGATTTGGGATAGTGATACTGTATCCTGGCAAAGGATTGACTCCTCCTATTTGCCTCTTCCTTTCACTCCTCCTGTGTGTTGAGTATGAACTTAATTGTCCATATACTGGCTTTATGTGGAAATGCACATGAATTACTGATGACCCTTCTTTGCACAGTTTATTTATTTGTAGCTGTTCTGTATGCGTACCTGCAAATATTCATATAGGCACAGAATATACACTAAAAGACAAAATATTCACGGGCACTCCCAGACACGGTATTGGCTTGTTCTCAATTTTCCCCGCTCAACTTGCTGTTTTTGGTTTCAGCTTTATTGAACTAACTCTGTATACCTGGCTCACACCCTCCTCATCATCTGCAACAATAACACGACTGTGCCAGGAAGTTCCTGTTCTCAGCATTCAGACACTGCCAATGTTGAGGGGAACAAGGCAAGGCCCCAGATTCTTTTCATGTGCATTGATGAGGAGTTTGCGGTTTCCATTTGTTATGAGAAGGAAGAGTGCCACATCCACTTCATGCTCCATTGTCAACATAGTGCTCTTTCCTGAGAGCTCGACGGCAGAATGAGATGTTAGTTTTGAAGAAGACTGTTTATCAGTTTGGCGTGCCACACATGCCATTCACTCCCATATGGCTCCGCGAATAATGTGACCTTGCTGGGAGCCAACGGAAACAAAACTCAGGGTTTTTAATTATTTTTTTATGTTCTTATCATTTTAGATTTATTTTATCCTTGCCCACTGGCATTTCGTCGTCCGTGTGGTTCAAACACAGAGAAAGAAAAACACATATCAAACCACAATGTGCAATAAACAAAACCAGGGTGAAGGATAAGAATCACTTATCATGCCCATTCTGATATGTAAACAATCCGCTGTAGGTCAGTGGCTACAGCACTTGTGCTGTTACAGCACATATAAACATGCTTTGGATGATGAAAAAGGTGCTAACAGGGCCCAGGGATATGAAAAGAGAGCGCAAAAAGTAAATGACAGATTAGTTTTTTTCATCTTTGTAGAGGGCAGGTCACGGACTCGTATGTACTGTAAGATAAAGAATAGGTTGGCGTGTAAAGCTTTAAAGAGCACATAAATACACTAAAACGATTGGGCTTGGTCGATTTAAAAGCAAGGAGAAGTGCTGCAGGAACTCGCTGGCAATTACTAGAATTTTATTTCCCCATGTGGGTCCAAGTTGCATTGATGATGCAGGACAACAGTAGCCCAAACTGTTATGTCAATGAGCTGTCAGGGTAAAAAAAGACCAGACCTACAAGGCAATAATGTATAATTATTTTCCTTGGTCTGGACCAAATTAGCCAAACGATACACTCTTTTTTAACTAAAGATGGAGCAGGGTCAGGATCTGTGGAAGGTAAAACATGATTTATTTTGCTGGCACGACGAGTTAAGCTTTAGTACGTAACTTTTTGATATTAACGAACGTACGTTACATTCAAGCCATTGCCAAATGAGTTGCTACCAAGCTAATTAAGACTATCAGCTGCACACAACTCTCTCTGTATTTCTCAGTATGCCTATGTTCAGAAGATTGTGTTGCCCGGTGACTTTTGCGCGCAGAAACTTGAGTGAAGATAATTACCTCTTCTGAAGAGTCCATCATGTTTTTTTAATCCTCTGTGTCCTCCTTGGCTACTAGCAACTGTGTGGGGGAGGGGTGGAGGAGCATGCACGATCACGTAAGGCTTGTATCATGTGGACGCGCCGACAGTGTTGTTGCCGTTACTTAGAATTCCTCATGGGGGAGACAGAAACTAAGCACTATAGCTTTAACATACATTGTTATAGTCCCTAAGATCACCTTTTTTTCTAAGATCACCTGGACCCGCAGGTTTAATATGACACTTGTGAAGAATAAGCGCCTCAACTGCCCACTATCCAGCCTGCTCACTTTCTTCAGAGAAGAAGAAGCCAGTTTACAAACAGACAAACCACAATCTCTTTCTGAGGAAACAACCCCTCAGGGTGAAGCAAAGAACAAAGCCAACCATAAAATCAACTGTATAAAAGGGAAATTATATCTGCAGACCCACAAAGTGAAGAGTGGTCGCTTGATAAAGCAGCAAATGAAAAGTGCAGATAGGTGCCATGGCAACGTGGCCCTTTGAGCAGCACAAACAAACAGCACGAGCGAAAATGGAGAGTGCTGAGAGAGAATGCCGATTAAATGATTTTCTAATGCACTTCCTTAGAGTGACAACAGACAGACATGATCCTTAAGCTGCCTTTGTTGGCACCGCTGTGAGTGGGGTGAATTGATAATGTGCACGTCTCACCGTTTGGGAACGGAACAAGTGATGTGGACAAGGAAAAGTCAGAGCCAAAGAGAAGTGCGAGATCCTGCTTCCAGCTTTGCTTCAGAGTCACGTGGGAGCGCCGGGATCAGAACCTGTTAGCTGTGTGAGTGATGAGGAGGCAGACCTGGCACGTTCAGATGAAGATGATCAGGTAGAGAACACCATCTCTGGTCTTCAGTTAGCCATGTTGACTTGGTTTTCTCCCCCGACACATTATCTCTATGCTTACATCATTATTATTTTTGTGTGCAGATGGTGGGCAAATTCTGCTTTGGGCCTCACACTCAGTGTCCTGGAGTTAAGCAGATTTTGTGTGTAAATATGAGCCTTTGAAGTTCAAACAGAGCTCTGGAGAAAAACCATGAAGGAGCCAGAGTTATTATTCTTTAATGTTTCTCTCTGTGAGATACCGCTTGCTTATCCGCAACCACCAGCTGACAAATACATTTTAAATTGTCTCTTTTTGGTCAAGAATGTTAGTTAAAAACAGTGTGTCAGAGTTTCGAAGGTCTGTTTATTGCCTTTGAATCTGTCTATTGAATACTACCACTCTCTTGATTAAAGGACGTTTTCATGCTAATCGAATGTGTTTGTAGCTTGAAACAAGCTAGCACGGACCGCTATTTAGCTTACAACGCTAGTATTCGGGGCACAGGGAAAGTAAAAACAAATCACTATTTTATACCACTAAAAAGGCTCAAAATATCCCTAAATGTTAACCGAAGCATTGAGAACATTGTAAGTGTACAGACAGTTTATTAAAAAGATAGTTTAGAAAGACAGTAGCTCCCAAGACGGCGGCCCCCTGTATACGAGAACGCGACTGTCTTTATAATCTTTTTAATAAACTGTCTGTACACTTACAAAGTTCTCAATGCTTTGGTTAACATTTAGGGACCCTCATTATGCTACCGTTGAAGTGTGGTGATATTTTGAGCCATTTTAGTGGTATAAATAGCAATTTGTTTTTACTTTCCCTGTGCCCCGAATACTAGTGTTGTAAGCTAATCAGCGGTCCGCGCTAGCTTGTTTCAAACTACAAATACGTTCGATTAGCATGAAAACATGTCCCAGAGAGCGATCGAGTGGGTACACATTTGTTATTAACCCCTAGGTTCGTTTTGCGCCGGAATTGTCCTTTAATGAATGTTTTTTTTCTTTGGAGGAAGGTGAAATGTTTTCACCTCTGTGTCTTCGTTTACAAGTTATCTTAAAAAATAGGGAACAGAATTGAATTAAAATCCGATGGGCAGAAAGCCCTTGCCTCAATGCTATCAGCTAATTAGAGTAAGTGATGATCCAGATCTTGGATTTAATCCATTAAACAATCATTTTAGCTTCAATTACTTGGCTGCTTTTAAGTCCTGTTGTAAAAATCTGACATACTGAAATCTTAACCAAACATGATATTCCAATGCCATTCTCTCACAACAGGGACATCCCAGTCTTGATGCACGTAAAGAACAAATGTGATTATATTTACTATTGGAATTCTATGGTAGAAAGAGCTTTTGAATGGGACTCTGTGTGCCCTGAAACTGGATGCTTAGCAGTGGTCGAGGGTCTGTTTGCCGCCGTGTACCCCCACAAAAGGTTTATCCCTCCACTTATCATTCCTTAGCCATCAGCAGCTCCACAGTGGAGCGACACCAGAGCCCTTTGGCTAATACAGTACACACATGGCGATGACAACAACCGCTGATAAATAGCACTGCAGGCCATGGAGATTAATGGACAACCCATTAAGTGTGTAATTCATGTTGGATATGTTTGTTTTCTCAGTTGTCGTACATAACACAATCAGATTTTTTTTCTCACAAGTATTATATATTTTGATGCAGTAAATTGCCTATGTTTCGTAGCATCTCTGTCCAGAGCTAGGGCTTTAAAATGTTAAAGACATTTTGGCCGATAAACAAGACATCAACATACACTTCTCTTCTCTGTCACTGTCTCTCTCTCTCTGTGAAAGTCTCAGCGAGTGCGGAGCCTTTTAGACTGCTCACACGGTGGCAGAGATCCAGAGGGACTGCTGTGGCCATAAACTACTCTGGCTCAACTAAAAGGACAGATAACCCTGTCTTTTTATAGCATGCAGAAAGTCTCCTGAAGAATTGGAGCCAAGAAGATGCATAGAGAGAAAAGGAAGGGGAACTTGAAGTTTGTCTCAGTCACCTCATACAGTACAAATACAAAGTGAGAATGAGGAGAGGCAGAAAGTTTGAAATAGAAGAAAGAGGATGAATGCCAGGCGCAAATTGAGTTTATATTGTTTAGTTTTCAATGGGACCATTGTTTGGCAAGGCTGATAGGTGCTGAGCAGATTTGTAACACTCGTAATATTTCAATTTGTGACCCTTATGGGGTAATTTCCAGGTGTGCCTATAAAAGTGCCTGTAAAACCCAAAATATGCTTGTGTGAAAGTTGGCATTCCCACCAGGAAAAAGATCAAAGAATGCTTTCTGAATAATGCTGAACAGACACACGTTGAGTTGGAGTTTGTTTCATATGAATTTAATGTTCACTTCGTACATGTGAAGCCATGCCATCACACCAGCCAGTGCCACATACAGCTGAATCTTTTGATGCAGCTTCTCAGGGCATCGAGCCATCTCCAACATTGTGGGATTAAGCAATTTTAGAAAGTGGCGAGCTGTTGGGTCACCATCCCACATAAATTAAACAAATGCACAAGAACAAAAAGGGGATGTGCTGAGGTTTCTCCTTAGTCATTTCTTTCCACGTTTCAAAGGTCATCATTAAAAAAAAACATTATTTATCATGAAAACTTAATGAGCACATGAGGAATTGCTTGGCGACTTTCAGTTTTTTCTCCCAGCCTTCTCTTTTTTTTTTTTTTTGTTGCATAAGAGAGCGCTTTGATGGCAAGCAGTTCAGCATCACTGTCAACCATTTGTTTGTTTGGTTTGACGTATTTACAATGGAAACCGCTGAAGGGCAAACTGTCTGCACTGGGTGACAGAGAGCGGGGCCATGGGGTCAAAGCCCCGACACCATACAGGACCTAATGTGACTTATTATTAATGCTCTGTGTACACACACACACACACACACACACACACACACACACACACACACACACACACACACACACACACACACACACACACTTACCCTAACCTCAATCCACTAGACCAGTGTTTCTCAAATGTAGTACTTTGGAGTACTGCAGGGGGTATGTGAGATTTTTTTAATGCATAAGTCCTAAAATAATTATACTATATTAAAAAATGAATTTAGTGATGGATTCTAAACATTTGAATTGGAGGCTAACAACCTCTTTATATATTTTTCTACCAAAAATGTTTTGTGCCGTTTAGTGTGTACTTGGCTGAAAAACTATTTCAAAGGGGGTACATTATTGAAAAAGTTTGAGAACCACTGCTCTAGACAATATGCCTAAACCCAAATTTTACCCAGTAATGGGATGACTACAAGTACATTTACTCAAGTACTGCACAATTTTAAGGTACTTTTACTTGAGAACTTCCAATTGTATATTACTAACACTTTATCCTAGATATTACAATACATTTTTTTTTTAGAATAAACTAACAAACAGTGTAGGGCTGCAAATAACAATTATTTTCTCGTTTAATCTATAAAATGTCAGAAACTAGTGAAACAGTCCAAGGTGATCTTTAAATGTCTTGTTTTGTCAGTCCAAAACCCAAAGATATAACATAATGTATAATTAGCGCTGCATAATGAGTTTTTTTACTTTCTATAGTTTCAAAAGGTACATTTTTCTGATACTACTTCCATATTTTTACTTGTAGTGGACTGCTTTTACATTGTGGTAATGCAACATTATAATCTGAATACATACAATCATTCTTAAACAACAACCACCATCACCACCTCACCCTACACTTGACCTAAATCAAAGTTTAACCTCAGCCCTAAAAGGGTTAAGACTTAACCCTCAAACAGCCCTTTGCCGAAGTGAAGACCGGCCAAAATTCAGATTGAACAACAAGCCTGTTTGACTTTTAAATTTTGATATACGAGGAGAAGATGCCTCATTAAATGTTATCCTTGTCACATGGATGACTAACCCCGCGCTGTGTGTTGTGCAAATACATCATGACTCAAAAATGTCACGCACTGTTGACATTTGACAACGGCTTATATTCATATTCATTATTATCAAGTACAGGGTTTTCCTTGCCTTCATGAGGTTTAGGTGCAGCGCCCGAGCCGTTTTGGGCAGCACCTAAGCCATTAATGGACTAAAAGACTTTTATGTAGTTGGACTTCTTTAGCTTTGAGTTTGGTCTCTTTTAGAGTGTTATTTATTTATTATCTGCTCCAGCTTTTCCAACTTTTAAAACACAGATATGGAAATAATAACGATCAAAAACTGTGGAAAAAAAAAATGCAAAACTACCACAAAGGGAAACAAACTGATGCCAAATGACCACAGAGACCCAAAAATGACCAAAAAAGAGACAAAATCCCACAAAGACACACATAATGTATGGCTTAATTGCCAAGGAGAATGCACATTTTCTTGAGGAAGGATGCCTTGACACCCCGCCAAATATGCACACCTAATGGCTTGTTCACACCAATTTCATACAAAGTCAATGCAAAGTTGCGAATAGATGCAAATTCTCGGCTTCGGTGCGAATGGCGCTACGCAAATGGCGTGGACACGCAAAGATTCGCTTCATTCGCGCAAGTTCGAATATTTTAACTTGAGCGAGAAATTCGCTTGACGCTGTATCGCGAAAGCCTATCACCGATGAGATTCTTGTCACAACGTCACTGACAACTTGACGTCAAGCAAAGTGAGCACTAAATCGAGCCGGTAATGCAGGAAAAATACTATTGACTGAATGAATGAATGAATGAGACATGGAGGAAAAATGAATTGTTGCTGTGTGTGGTCACCTGGAGTTGTATGACTTATCGGCAACCCGGGATCGAGCAAGGAAGGACCTCGCATGGAGAAAGATAAGCGAGGAGGTTGGACTACCTGATAAGTTCGGAAATGATGTGTCTGTACTTGATTTCAGCTAGTGGTACTTGGTTACTTTTTCTTATCTTAACTAATCGTTTTGGTGAAACACCCCACCAAATACGCACACCTTGTCTTCAACAAAGCTAGGGAAAACACTGAAGTAGATATCACTTTGAAACAATTCAACACAATACTGCATCCATAATATTCCCCCAGCCTTTAACAGTACAGCTGGACCTAGATACATCAGTAAATGGTATTTTATAGCATGTTCTGGAGGCAGACTGGTGGGTCCTGACAAAGCTCTGAAACAAAGAATATACCTGGCACTGATGGTGCTTTGTAAGGAGGACCAGACTTCTCCCTTCACAGCATGAGCCCTGGTCTGCCAGTGACATGGGAGATGAATGGCACTACTGGCCAGCCAGCGCTGGGTGTCAAAGACAAATGAGGGCAAAGACCACCAATCAGAGACAAGACGCCCCTGTTATCCGCGGGGCGGTGGGAGAGTGAGTAATTTGTTACAGGTTTGAATATATCACCAGGATTGACGTGAATGTAAGTGGAGTTAAAGCGCAGAGATTGAGGTCTGTATGGACTCCACTGAGCTCATTATGTATACACATGCCGTGGGAAGAAATGGCAACCACCTTTTTTTTTTTTTTTTTATTATTAAAGGGAAATTGAAGAATTCAACAGGTCAACCAAAACTCGTCAGATAAAAACCGTTAGAAACAGGTAGAGGTACTTTGTGTTCCCAGGATTTTCTTGCCAAAGAACATGCACAACATAATACGCTGAGATTAAGAATCATCATAACAAAGCTTCAGCTTTACTTTCACAAACTTATACAAAGTCCTAATAAAAGCTCCGCTTATGGGCGCATAAATGAGGATGAGTCTTTGCGAGAGTAGTCACATCCCACTCTGTAATGATGTGTATATTCCCGAGGACATTTATGACTCTCCGTAATGGATTGCGGCCCGTTAAAGATTCCCTAACTGTTCCTCTTTACTGCCAAGTGGATTTGCGTTTGGCACCGATATTTTCTCTTGAGAGCAGTACGGATTCAATTAAATGCTACGACCGGTTTCGAGTGCCTCCTAACCTCGACATTTTTAGTATTCTTCATTTGTGACTTTATTTTTTTCACATTTGATGAGTAATTTAACTCCCCCCTCCTCTGCTTTTACTAATAATTGTCTCTAAATGGAATAATATTTACTCTGCATTGATTTGGAAACAGAAATGCTTCACAATCCATACCACATTACTCAAAATGTCTCTCACTCAAACAAAGACCTTTTCTATTCACTCATTTGCACACTCACTCAAGGTCAAACGCCCACTTTACTCTCACAAAAATGCACCTTCTCACATGCATACATGCAAATACTGTACATTCATGCACATATACATCATAAAAACACACATATATATACTGAGTGCAAAGGCCATTCATCAGTTTGTTTATATCAATAATTTCACATAATTACAACTCTGTTTTGTCAGGGTCCGTGGAGTTGGAGAGTAAATGCTTGCTCTTGGCTCAGAGTTATATTTCTCATTCCAGGAGGGGGGAAGTGAGAAATGAAAGGTTCATGAATAATGCCTCTTGCATTTGGCGTAACAAGTACAAGATTAATCCCCCTAGCACAAACACCAAGCCCTTTTTCTGATTAATTTCACATTTATAATTTAGTAATTGCACGACTAGGACAGTTGGATATACAGCTAATGAGATTTACACATGCTCTTTGGACCTAGGTCTCACTCAGCTGTAAATACTCTTTACATTGTGCACAAGTAAGCGTGCCTTCATTCAACGATGTGTTTTTTTTCTTGTATTTTTTGTCATTACTGGCAAGAACAGCTAAATGTTGAAATGACACAAATGTAAAAGTAATTTGGTTCAATAATTTAATGTCAATATAATATTTTGGAATTTAAATTGGGATCTTTTTTAAATATTTTCTTAAAGAAAAAGCCTTGTAATATTTTACCATCCATCCATCTTCCATCCATCCATCTTCATCCGCTTATCCGGGGTCGGGTCGCGGGGGTAGCAGCTCCAGCAGGGGACCCCAAACTTCCCTTTCCCGGGCCACATTAACCAGCTCCGACTGGGGGATCCCGAGGCGTTCCCAGGCCAGGTTAGAGATATAATCCCTCCACCTAGTCCTGGGTCTCCCCCGAGGCCTCCTCCCAGCTGGACGTGCCTGGAACACCTCCCTAGGGAGGCGCCCAGGGGGCATCCTTACCAGATGCCCGAACCACCTCAACTGGCTCCTTTCGACGCAAAGGAGCAGCGGCTCTACTCCGAGCTCCTCACGGATAACTGAGCTTCTCACCCTATCTCTAAGGGAGACGCCAGCTACCCTCCTGAGGAAACCCATTTCGGCCGCTTGTACCCTGGATCTTGTTCTTTCTGGTCATGACCCAGCCTTCATGACCATAGGTGAGGGTAGGAACAAAAACTGACCGGTAGATTGAGAGCTTTGCCTTCTGGCTCAGCTCTCTTTTTCGATCAACGGTGCGATAAATTGAATGTAATACCGCACCTGCTGTGCCGATTCTCCGACCAATCTCCGCCTCCATTGTCCCCTCACTCGCGAACAAGACCCCAAGGTACTTGAACTCCTTCACTTGGGGTAAGGACTCATTCCCTACCTGGAGAAGGCACTCCATCGGTTTCCTGCTGAGAACCATGGCCTCCGATTTAGAGGTGCTGATCCTCATCGCAGCCGCTTCACACTCGGCTGCGAACCGATCCAGTGAGTGCTGAAGGTCACAGGCCGATGATGCCATCAGGACCACATCATCTGCAAAAAGCAGCGATGAGATCCCCAGCCCACCGAACTGCAACCCCTCTCCACCCCGACTACGCCTCGATATCCTGTCCATAAATACTACAAACAGGATTGGTGACAAAGCGCAGCCCTGGCGGAGGCCAACTCTCACCTGAAACGAGTCCGACTTACTGCCGAGAACCCGGACACAGCTCTCGCTTTGGTCGTACAGAGATTGGATGGCCCTGAGAAGGGACCCCCTCACCCTGTACTCCCGCAGCACCTCCCACAGTATATCTGTGCCAATGAGCTCCATTGTTACTCAAAATGTATTAAAAACACAGTATGAATACTCACTAGAGCACCAAATCCACAGCTGTCCCCCAACAAAACAAATTCACTCCTATTTGAGTAATGTTGGTTAAAAACTACAGTGCCCAGCTGTTTTAGTAAATTACTAGTCTATATTCACGACCTTCCACTTTCGGGATTGCTCCATTGCCGCCGGAAATTCCGCCGTATGTCCTTCTATTCGGCCGGATGTCCGTTACCTTCCGCTTTCTTTGTGTTGGACTTTTAAACTCCGGTGGATTCATGAGGACTATGGTTAACTGCTCCTCAGATCTCTGCAGGGTAAATCCAGACAGCTAGCTAGACTATCTGTCCAATCGGAGTTTTCTGTTGCACAACTAAAACAACCTTTGAACGTACACATGTTCCACCTAAACAAGTTCCTTCCCGAGGCTATTTTGCAGAGGCACCGGGGCGCCTGACGATTGTGATTGGTTTAAAAAAAGATAGCCAATAAACCAGAGCACATTCTTTCACATCCCGGAATGCTGTGTGGACTAGCCAGACCCTCCTCTGCAGCGCTGTGGAGGAAGGTGTGGCAAAGCGAGACTAGTAAATTACTGAGCCTTAAAAAGTAGGAACCAACGGGCTTGGGGCAGAGTGCCCCAGACAGGATAGAAAAGTCAGAAAGTGTTGAGAAACAGACTTGCACATTGTTGGTTTTGGTCTTTTCATGGGACTAGTTTAAATAGAACAAAACCAGCCTTATTTTCTCCATGATAATTGGCCTTACAGATAAAGTATGAGACTCTACTCAGTATTAGAAGTGTTTTTCTTTTGTCATAATGAATTACAGACAGGAAACATTCCCATGTTTATGACTTGTGAGCATTCACTTTATTGGAGAACTCAAGGCAGTAATACTGGTCATAGTTGCTCACGCGAGGGTTAAAAATACTACGCATTGACAATTTAACACATAATTACCTTGATGACGGGCTTCAGTGGACATGAGGCATCCATATTTGTTTGGTGTTCAGGGCACTTCCGTATTATTAAGCACCGAGTTGGAAAATTGGGGGGGGGGGAATCAAACCCCCTCCTTTCCTCGTTCCTCGTCACAATTATGACTTGGTTGTTGAAATGAAATGCTATTTAAAAGTCATAAACTGGTAATTACAGTAACTCTGATATGACATGAACGTGACACAACACTTGCAACACTAAGGAAATGGCTGTTTTCATTTTTCTACTTTTAAATTGCCTATTTAAACGTTCATTCGGTTCAGTCAAACTATTGGACATTCGCAGTCAAACCCTCATGGGCATGAAAAACAACAAGGAACATGAAACATGAAGGTAAAACCTCACATACCATCCATACATCTAAGTCAAGGCAGCGAGCATTCGAGCGCCAGCTTTTTTGGCTATGATTAGTCCCACATTCTTGTCAAAGTAGACGTGTTGTTTTTATTTTCATGCTCCAGCAGAAGACAAAGAAGAGAGGGGAGAGGCCGTTAAAATGACCATGACCAGAACCATACGCCGTAGCTGTGACTTTCATTGCCTCGCATATCATTTCAAAACTTTCCAAAAAGCACTTCTCCCTGGACACTTGAACCAATTGAGCAGGCTTACATCTCCTGCTCTGCCAACGCTCGTTGGTTCTGTCCAATCTGGATTTCATTCCCCTCTCTGTCTCTCACAGTGAATAATGCCTTTGTAGTCAGTCCCTTCCCACCACACACACCCTTCATGTCCAATATTTAATATATACCAAGTGACAAGCCAAGGAAGTAACCACAAATGTTACACACTAGTTATTGGCCCCGAGAAGCAATATACGGGTCAAAGGATCGGACACTTTTCCGAGCTGCGACCCAACATACGAGAAGTAATCATGTCTTTAATAGAGCACAATAATGTGAAGAATGTCATTGTCAAATTCACAAGACCGTAACAAGAAACTCAGTTTTAACTATTACCCCAAAGGGACCCCGTTAGTGCCAAAATGCTTTTTTTTTACCAGCATAAAGTGAGAAAGCCGAACCTACTGACTCACAAATAGAGTGTGAAGAGAAAGAGAAATGTGAAACACATCACTTCATTGCCGAAGCCTCTGTGCAGCAGTAATGGTGGCATGTTCCCATCTCACACGCCTGGTTCACATGATCAAACAGGCCATTCATTCTACGGTTTCCAAAAGAAGGAGAAAAAATGGCCTGATAACTTAAATCATGACACATGAAGGCCAAAGGAACAATCTGTGATCTAAAAGACAAAAGTTTCTCCCTGCGACCAAAATCCAAAACATGAAAAACTGCCATGACTCAATTTGATTGGCAGGTCACCAGTAACATTTGTTAATACAAGATTAAAACAGGCCTATATTCTCAAATAAGTCTGTATTGCTTTTTTATGGCTGTGTGATAATTTAGTAATCATTTCCAACATGTTTCCTGGAAATAACTATGTAATTTGGTAATAATTATAGAAAGAAACACAGTGTTTGTTACACAAATTGGTACACTTCCAGTTATTTATTATAATTAATTGTCAGCATAACATAAGAGTCTTTCCATCATAGCAGGTCAGTTGAACATAGAGAAACACAGCACACATAAAGTTTTCAATAATGAATTAATATAACTTGCATTTTATGGTGCTTTTTTTTGTAAAATTAGTACCAAATTACATAGGTCATTTCAGGAAACCTGTTTTGTCATGTAGTTTGGACCTTTCATTTCTACTTTTTAGAAAGTATTGTTTAGGGCCTGTTTTGGTAGCTTTGGCCAGTATTTCTATCTGTCAATACTGCACTCACCAAAGTAATTGCTGAGATCTAGAAACATGGTGGCATCAGTCAAACGGGACAAGAAACACATAACAAATCAGAGAGGTTGTAAACAAGGTACTACTTTAGCCAGATATCTAAAATCCACTTTATTTAGACCTACACTGAAAAATGGAAGTCAACAGAAAGTGAGAGCACCCAAATAATCCTTCACCGCACAGGCAAACTGTGAGTGTGCACAACTACGGTAAGTAAGTTGAACTAAAAAGCTGAATGTGTACAACGGACAATTTGAGTAACAGTTATAACATTCACCTCTGTGAAAAGTTTTCCTAGTGTTGCTTAACAACCTGTCTGAGTGTCTGACTGCTCGTTTTTGTTGCCCTGTCTGACTTCTTTTTAGCAATGTATTTCAACATCTCAGCAATTAACTTGGTGAGAACAATGTTATCAGTGTAATGGCCAAAACTAAAATAGTAACGACCTTGGTTCTCATAAACCTGAAGTGTGGAGTTTATGATGTTGAACTGCATGTTATGACTCAACTTGAGAAATCAGCCTGGACAGAGAGAGGGAGGAAGAAGGACAGACTAAAGGATGAAGGAGCTGTATTTATATATCGCTTGGAGATCTTCTTTTTGCCTACTACTCGCCAGCAAATATTTAAGCCTAATCAAAATGAATACTAGGTTTGTGTGGGAGTAACGCATGGGAACCAGACAGACTGAGAAAGACAGCAAAGGAGACAGAGAGATTAGAAATTTCCAGGAAATGTAATTATTGGTAACTCGCTTACATCCGTAAACACATCTGTGGACATCACTTTCCTGCTCTGGACCGGTCTGCATGAGAGAAAATACCACATTTAATGGTGATGCAGAATATGGTCAGGGGCGGTGGTTTAAAGGAAATGTGACTATGATAGCTTGTCCTCTTTTGACTTATTTTGTGACTCAGTTCCTTGCTGAATGAAAAATCTTTTGAGTAGACACATCATTAGCCTAACATCGGGATGGCTACGCGCCACCGCATAGGACGAGAATACGTCGAGGCATGATGGACCACACACGTTGCTCCTGACTCCCGCAGTGCACAGCATGTAGAGCAGCAGCAACCCTTTTGTCTTCATGTTTTTATTTCCCTCCTCATCTCCAAATGCCCTTCCCCAATGCCCTTTGCAGCAGACAAAAACTAATGGGATTCAGAGGACAACTGCAGCAGCCGTGATAGACAGAGATTGATATAGAGGGATGAGTGGGGAGAGTGATGGAGTCGTCTACTGCAGATCCAGTCCCCACATCTGTCCAGTTCTACTTGGCAGCACTTCTGAGCATTTCAGCTGGGAGAGAGATATGCAGGTGTTTTATTTTTTCCCCCCACAAACAGATGCATCAACCTAAGCCGAGCCAAGCAGCAGACTGTCAGATGCACGAAAAGAAAAATGTTTTGTTCAGGCCCAAGCTGTGCATTTTGGATAGACTTGCTTTGAGCAAAGTGTTTAAACAGTGTGGCTGTTTAGCATTTTTTGGGCAAAACAGACCATCCTCTTTGTTTTGCCTTCACAGTGGAGCTGAGTCACTTGAAGCCCTTGGGAACGCAGAAAACACTTTGCCAATGTATTACATTTTGCATAATTGAAATACACAAACATACTTTCCTAAAAAAATACATCTTAACATGCATGTTTTTGTTCAACAAGTCCTCCAAACTAAATGACAAAACAGGTTGTCAATGCTTTATAAAATGATCCATGTGATCGTTTTCTGATCTGGTGCCCCTATCATCAGGACAACATTGTCTGTCTGTGACAACAAAAATGACCTATAGTTAAAACTATATAGCTAATGTTAAAGGACAATTCCGGTGCAAAATGAAGCTAGAGGTTATTAACAGATGTGTACACAGGAGCACAGAGAAAGTAAAAACAAGTCTCTATTTATACCACTAAAAAGGCTCAAATATCACCACACTTCAACGGTAGCATAATGAGGGTCCCTAAATGTTAACCGAAGCATTGAGAACTTTGTAAGTGTACAGACAGTTTATTGAACGAAGAGCTGCGGGAGCTCCGTGAAAGGGCTACGAGAGAGAGAGAGCTACCGGTAGTCAATGCCGCAACACAGCCTCGTACTTCGGGAAACTGGTGGTGTACCTGTGGACGTTGTGAAGCTATGGCCACCGAACAGGAGTGTCTGTGTTGCACGGAGTGGGACCTGTCGCGTCACGACACCCAAGAGACACAGTGTTTTGTACAGTCTGAAGATTTCATCTCTCTGATAAACAGGGCTGTACTTTTTTTCCATGTCCCGAAAATAAATTGGAGACGGCGACCCAGACCGGAGGGACCAGTTGGACAGTTATCCACTGAATGCGATTATTTCAGATATATTGAGCAAATTGCTTTTGATTTTAGTTTGCATCGCCAGCTGTAAGTCATGACTGGTTTTCAAGACGGCGGAGGCATGTAAACATGATCGCGAGTGTCTTTATAATCTATCTTTTCAATAAACTGTCTGTACAATTACAAAGTTCTCAATGCTTTGGTTAACAGTTAGGGACCCTCATTATGCTACCGTTGAAGTGTGGTGATATTTTCAGCCTTTTTAGTGGTATAATAAGCGATTTGTTTTTACTTTCCCTGTGCCCCGAATACTAGCGTTGTAAGCTAATCAGCGGTCCGCGCTAGCATCTTTCAAGCTACAAACACATTGAATTAGCATGAAAACATGTCCCAGAGAGCGATCGAGTAGGTACACATCTGTTAATAACCCCTAGGTTCGTTTTGTGCCGGAATTGTCCTTTAAGGAGCAATCGTGATCATGTTTAAAAATAAACCAATAAAGACAGTCTTGGGAAGTACTACTGCATATGTGCAGTATATTGAAGAGTGGGGTCTATTTTAAGTTGTGGAGTTTTTATTTATGAATCATACTCTTCATTTTAATGAGCAAAAACTGAAACGGACCGCAGAAAAATAATCACATTAAAAACACAGCTTTTGTGTCTATAAAGAAAGCTGAAAAGACAGGGTTAGACTATTTTAACAGCACCTATCACCCTCACTGAGCATGCTCCTTGTAGCACTGTATCACCAAAACACAAACTAGCTTTGTTCTTTAACAATGCTTCCTGCCCACTAAATCTGGAGGCCACGACCCAGCGAGATGCTCTCCTCCATCCTCTGTTCTCCAGCTGGGTTACAGTGGGAAGTCATGTTACTGCTTCATATGTGGCTCTGTCGCAGGAGAGGAAGCAGGAAATGTTTGCCATAGCAGGGCTGCTTTGTACCCTATGGGAGATAATGGGCACCGTGCAGAGAGGCAGGGATGTTCCCTGGGCAATGTTCCACATCAGCACATTGCACCCTATCCCCACTGTCTGGACAGGAAGCAGCCTTTCCTGTAATTCCCGTCATCACTCTGTGCCCCTGCCTTTATAATTGTAAAAATACAGCCATCTGAATCAGTGCCGTTTTAAATTCACAGTAAAAAAAAGGTATCATTTAGACAAAGTAATTTATTGTGAGGGAAACTGATGAGGGGTGTGAAAAAGAATTGAATAATGTTATGCTAATCAGCAGAAGGTGGAAAAGACCATAATGAACCAATAAAAGAGTTCAGGGTTTCATTATCTCTCACGCATTTCACGGATCAAAACATAGACGTGTAATGAATGATAAATTCAGTTTGTATTCTGCAGATTACACTTTGACCTGATCCCGTTCTTGCAGAGAGCGCCTCAGCAGATTTGTCAGACAGGGCTGTGAAACGAGCGGAATCCACGCACTGATCTCATCAGTGTTACAGCAACAACAAACGAATCCATGGAAGAACACAGCTGCATACCAGACGGCTTGTGCATGTTATGTTTGCAGCAGGCAGACTATGCTCTGGTCTTCCTCTAGGGAGTGATTGCATTTTGTGAAACTTCATTAGTGCTGAGTATAAACAAACACAGGTGATATCAGCTAACATTTTCATCAGACCACAATATCTGGATCACTTAGCTATAATATGAGCTATAGAATATTAATAATAATGGCTGCCTTACTGTCTAGTCTCTACTGTGCGTGTTTGGTGCACACATGATTATCTTTTTAAGTCTTTACTGCGAGATTTGTTTTTGTTGTCATTAGAGGTAATTTGATTTTTAAACTGTTGACAGTTTAATTCTAGAACGGCTTCATAAATTTACTGTCAGCTAAATGCAGGTCTTGTCTAAACAAGGCTGTTGGGTAATTGCTCATTTACTGCTCCTCTACTGCTTGGTATCTTTAATGACCTAGAAGTTTGAGATAGAACAGATTAATAGCACATCTTTTATATCTCAAACGGCAGTAAAGATTCAGCCTGGAGGCTCTTACAGTAACTGCACAACCACTGCAGCTATTAAATCAGTGATGTTAGGAAAGCCTTTTCTAACATCACTTCTCTTGCGTTAACTTTTGACTTGTTGTCTTTGCCTGAGCCACCGAGTTCCCTTGATAATCTCAAAATGCACTACAAGTTGTCTCTTTTTGGGAAATTTTGGAAGTTAAGGCCCATAGTCTAGAAACACAAACTTCCTAATGAAACAATTTAGACCGTATGGGTTTACGAGTATATTTGTCTCTGATGATTGACATTATTAGTCATAATTAACTTTTCTCCTAAACACATGCTTTTACTTTTGGTCAAAGGAACATATATCTTCTAACACAGCTGATCATCTTTTATATTGTTGATTCAAACAAGGAGCCTTTGTACTTCAACTTGAAATCCTTAAAATGAAAATTAATAAGAAAAAGAAGTACCTTGAAAGGCACAAGTAGGATTTTCTTAAAAAAAATCCCTCTTAATGATTACTTATGACCCAGAAGTGTGTGACGAAACTAGGCCTGCACAATTGTTATAAAATCGCGATCTCGATTCACCCTGTTCACGATTTAATTTTTAAATAACTTCAATATTTTTTTTTTTTTAAATAAATTTTTTTTAGAATTCTTTTTTTTTCTTCTTTTTTTTATGACTTTGATTCTCATTTAATTTTACGAGCCGACTGCATCACAAACGCTACTACTTTATTCTGTGAGTTTTAAACATGGACTGTATAAAAAAGGTTTTAAAGAGCTCCCAAGCGCTGCAATGCTCTCCCTTCTCTTCATTGATGCCTCTGTGTTTACAGGCTGGTGGTGATGCACAATGTGCTATAGGTGCCAAAAAAAAAAAATCTATGTTTGGTACTGCCAATTTGTTTTGTTTTGTCATGGTTCATGTGTGCAGTAAACATTACACTTCGTGAGAAAGAAATCGTGGCAGAAAATCGTGATATCAATTCTAAGCTAAAAAATCGTGATCCATATTTTTCCCCCAATCGTGCAGGCCTAGACGAATCCCTGCCTCTGCCTGTATTTTCTCTTTTCTTTTTAATTTGCTGTGTTCCGGACGTTTCGGGGTGTAAACCTCTATAAAACTATTGTGACCAGGTGCCAGATTGTAAGCACGCATCCAAAAGGGGTAGCTACGAAAATGGCGGATACAGCGAAGAAAAAAACGCAAATACAGTACCGGCGAAACGCTGACAAAGCTCGTTCCCAAACAAACGTGAATCTGGGGTTTGCTTTCTCCCGAGGGTGACCACTGCAACCCTCGTTGAGCCAGGAAGGATGAGCCAACTTTGAATGTTGTGTTTACAACCCGCAACCAACAAATCCTACTCATTCTGCCTTTAACTTTCATTGACGAGAATGTCTACACAGAAAAGGAACACAACTTTTACTCCAGGAAAGCTGGACACCTGAAATAACTCTCCACACAGTGTAGTGTGCAGGCCAGTACAGCCCGATCCAGTTGGGGAGCGTTCTAGGCCGACTCTCCTTAACCTGTTTCTTTTAGTTATGCTGTAATAGTTTTAGACTGCCGGGGGACTTCCTTCTTTTGACACACTGAGCTACTCTCTCCTCTCTCTTTCCATCTGTGTGCATCCATGTCCCAGAAATGTTTGTTACTAAACTAGCTCTGGGGAGCTTATTCCCCGGAGTCCTTATGTTTTTTTTCTTCGCCCAGCATGTTTCCTTGGATTAAGGTGGCACCAAAATCATGGTTGCAGCTGTCGCAGTGGTCCTAAGTTCAAGTTTAGCAGATGCAGTTAGCACTAGTCCCTTGATGATTCTCCAACTAATAACTTGCTATTGGTTGTGTTCTTTAAAAAAAAGAGAGTAGACATTCAGAATGAATACCTTCATTATAGGAAATCGTGATATCATTCAAGAGCCTATCTTTGACACCCTATTTGCACTTTCATAGCATGGTAACACAAACATCTCCACGGACTATGTAGCACATACTGCGACGACAGAATTGAAAGCTACCGCATTGACAGGTTAATGCAGAAAATGCAGTCTCTAAGAGGACAAAGAGAGTAGAGATTCTGGTTTATAGAAAAAAAGGTAGTTGAAGGGACTGCATTTTAATTAGCACCCCAGAGTCTCTTAGCTGCAATAAAAACTCCCATGAAGGTGGAACGTGATATTTTGCCATTTACAGAGATAAGTGCTTTTCCAGTCTTTGGCTTAAACAAAAATAGGTTTTGTGTTGGAGCTCCAGTTAATGTTTACCTGGCCAACAGCCACTGCTTTACTATTCTGTGTTGTCTAGACGTAGGCATTTCAACACCGATGTTTACAGCCTTTGACCTGGGCATGCTCTTTCTTGGGGTTAACCACCGAGCATAATGGACACCTTCATTTTAAATTTTTAGAGGTGGTTTTTCATGCTTGGACCTCTTTTGAGCCCAATCTTTGTTGACATGTTGGAACATTAGAGAGGGCAGTGTTGGTGTCCTGAGGGTGTTCTGAGGGTCCTCAAAATGCGAGGCGGATCTGTTGAACGTGCCTCGTCATGCCATGAAGGGATGTCCACTGTGATGTATTGCCCAAGTGTCGCATTGAAATTCTTCTGCCAGCGTTCTTCTGCCACAGACTGAGGAGGAACGTGATGAATGCCCCTTCATGTCACAGACCTAAGTGCTCGCATAGATTACTGCAACACATCGGACACCGCCTGACACAAATGTGTTTCGATGACGGCTCATCTTTCTTCCCACTCATGTCTCTCTTTTTTTTCGTTCCTCAATATGCCAAGGACCTTTGGACAAACAG
Source organism: Sander vitreus (assembly GCF_031162955.1). Lineage (NCBI taxonomy): Eukaryota > Metazoa > Chordata > Actinopteri > Perciformes > Percidae > Sander > Sander vitreus. The sequence continues at coordinate 6,619,036 of NC_135875.1, forward strand.
GTTAAAAATATCATCCAATCACAGACTTGTTTGGGGAGAGAAAAGATTGAGTGGGTGAGGCGGCAGACAGTGATGAATTCCTAGGCAGTAGGTTTTGTAATTTTAAGCTAACTGAAGGACAGCCAGAGAGGAAATATCTACCAGGGTACATAAAACAAACCCACCTCGTATTAACAAAGATGTCCCCTGGGCATACCTGGCCCATGTTGCACCCTGCGACTATCAAACGAACCGGCGCGGGTCTCCCTGTTGTCGTCTCAAAAGGATTAGGCAATCACAGCTCTTACTGGCCACATCAAAACAGAAGATGCATATACAAAGTGTCTGATGGCAGCCGTCTATGTCTTGACTTGTCAGCAGAGAATCGCTGGGGAACATTTGTTCACACTCATCAGTTGAAAATAAATAGATACACCCCTTCTGATCATTTGGAAGGGATCTGTGAGAGTGGTATGATAAGCATGCACTATCTACGCTGATCATGTCTTGACTACTTCAGTATGTCACAACACTTCTTCACTCCAATCAAACCTCCCTGCTGCAAAACCCTTTACTACTACATGACCTGGGGCTGCATCTACCTCTGTGCAGCTGTAAGCCATTTAACCGACATCAGACTTGTGATAGAGTAACAAGGGTACCACAGGATCGTGACATCGGTTGACCTCGGATTGCCCTGACCCGCTGAAGACCTGACCACGACTTTTTAACAATAAGCAACTCAGATACAGAGAGCAGAGGCTTTCAATCAATGTCAGGGTTGTGCAGTCACTTCAGTATCACTTAGCAGCCTAACTCTTTAGATTACGGCCCACAAATTACAGTGTAACATTTTGTACATCATATGAAGTTCCAATAACATACCTAATGTGTGCCTACTGGTAGGGAATACGGGAATACAGTGAATAAGGAAGGAACACATTTGTGTTTAAATGAACAATACTGTACAGTAAGTACTTTTATTTTAATAACCTGGTACATAATTACAGGGTACAGACAGACTTAGCCTGCTGGTCCCCTGGTTGTGTCTTTCCACAACAACTAACTCATGAAAAGCGAATGTTTTGTTCCCTAGCAGTAATGTATTGTACGCTATATTAACAATAATAAGTCCTCCATATTTATTGTAATTTCCCCAAAGTTATTTTTTGTTATTATTTAAAAAATAAATGATACCACAGGTTAGGGATCGACCAATACTGGTTTTTCTAGGTTGATATCGATTATTAGTAGTTAATAAAACCGATAATATTTGGATCCGATATGCACAGTGAAAATGAAAATCTTTAAGTCAAAATTAAGATTTTGGAATGTTACAAAATCTAACACAAAACTTTGTTTAAATGCTTTAAGCAATTATTTAATAAATGAGAAACTTTCAACATAATACCCAGTAACAGATAGTCAGATAGTGTTGTGGGCGGGACATTAAGTCAGACTCAGTGGTGAGCGAAACTGAAGCAGAGGGACAGACACAGAGCTGTAGCCGAGCCAAAGTAGCACACTTTTTACTTAATTAACCTTATCGGTTACCAAGCAAATAAAACGCAGATACAGATAATCTGCAAACTGCCAAAAAATGGCCCGATAATCAGCCAGAGCCGATAATCGGTCTATCCCTACTAGAGTGCGGAACAGTAAGGCTGAGCAATTTTATCGATTCTGCGATATAAATCGATATTTTTTTTTCCCAAGAAAGTATCGATTTTTAAGCCACGAGTATCGATACATAAGTCCCATTCAAATCCCCCGTGTTTATCCCCGTTCGCGTTGCAGGGCAGTTGGGACTCACCCGGAAATGGCGATCGGATGAGCCTCTCAAAATCTGACGAAAATCTTTTAAACTAATCTTTGTCGATCTGAAATAAAGACAGATTCAGCAACTGCATGGCCTATTTCTCGCTTAAAATGTTTTCAGAAACACGTTTCGGTGAACTATTTTAGTACAATATGAGAACAAGCCGCCATGACAGTCTGGCTGTGAATTTTCGGAGAAAAAGAACCACGTGACGCATTTGTCCAATCAGTTGCCGGTTTTCATTTTCTGGGAAACAATCAGACTGTTAATGGAAACAATACAGAGCAGCGCCGCCTGCTGCTATGGAGACATATTACGTTACGTTACGTTTCTTTGGTGTGTTCTGAGGAGAAGCCATGGTACTATGTTTACTTACCTGGTGGCTAGACTGGCTACCTCATATGTTCAGTGTCAAGCTAAAAAAGCTGTCAAAGAAACTGTTCAGAACAGGCCACTTGCTGCACTTTTTAGCTCTCCATTGTTAATTGCAATACTGCACTTTATTTACTTTTCAAAGGCTTGTAAGCTTTCAATAAATGGAACTATAACATTTGCAAGCTGTAGACTCTATGTCCAGTCAGAGACATATATTGTGTAATTTATGTTTTTAGTTTTCAGTTCAATTAATTAAATCCAAGTAAATGGAACACTCACAAGATGTCACCAAAATCACTGTCCCCTTTAAATCTTTCAGAAAATAATGTAAGTGTATCAAATTATATCGAATTGTATCGTTGGCTAAATATCGTGTATCGTATCGTGAGATTAGTGCATCGCTACAGCCCTACGGAACAGGCCGCATTTTTCTGTCCGAGCCCGGCCCGCGTCCGACATAGCAGTAACCAAACCCGGCCTGAGCCCGACAGGCATTAAGATATCTATGTCCGAGCCCGACACAGTTAAAATCTAATTTTTTTCTCATACTAATGACACATCAGCGCACACAGGGCAACAACTGCACGTTAACACAGGGGCGCACCTAAATAATACGCTTTTTTAAATTTAAAATGTCCAATGCCTTATCGCGCTGATGTGACCGAGCCCGACCCGAACCCGGACATCATTTCTAAATATCTGTCCGAAACCGGCCCGGCTCTGGTATCCATCCTCTAATCCCTACCACAGATAACATCATTGCAATATTGTCATTCCATTCCCCCCATTTTTTTTTGTAATTGGCCAATACCCAAAACCCAGGTATCGTATCGGGATGAAAAAAACTTGGATCTGTGCCCTAGTAATTCTATTACTGTGCTACATACTAATGAAGTTATTAACCCATATGTTGACATCCCAGCTTTTCACTACATGTATGATACCTGGCTTATCTAGTATATTTTAAATCCACAAAGGAATACAGAAACTAACTATTTGTGTTAAAAAACAACTATATTTTTCACAATGCAGCAGCGTGAGATGTGGCCCACCCAGCATCGGCCTGGGCCCAGAAAAATATCAGCATGACAAAGCAGGAGGCTGAATACAGCACACATCCTATTGCTGTTAATTACAGTGGGAGGAGGAGGTCTGTTTTAATTACAAAGAAGGGCTGACAAAGCCAACACAGCCCAGAGAGAAGAGGGAGAGCGAGGCCACCCTCCTCCTCACTCTGTGGTTTGGCTTTAATGAAGACCCACTGACTTCTCCCCAACCTGCAGGCATGTGTGGTGGCTGCTGGTGCTACCGTTTTCCAGTAAGCCAGGAACACACTGCCCAATTTAAAGCCTCATTATAACCTCAGTTTAGCCATGGCAGCTGTTTTTCAAAACTGTGGTCTGAACATTGTGTGCAAAATACATGCAGGTCATGGTGATGGACAATCAGGATTGTAGTAGTAGTAGTAATGTACAAAGGTTTACCATTAGATTACTCAGTGTCAATAATATACAGTGGTGTGAAAAAAGTGTTTGCCCCCCTTCCTCATTTCCTGTTCCTTTGCATGTTTGTCACACTTAAGTGTTTCGAACATCAAACCAATTTAAACAATAGTCAAGGACAACACAAGTAAACACAAAATGCAATTTGTAAATGAAGGTGTTAATTATTAAAGGTGAAAAAAAATCCAAACCATCATGGCCCTGTGTGAAAAAGTGATTGCCCCCTAAACCTAATAACTGGTTGGGCCACCCTTAGCAGCAACAACTGCAACCAAGCGTTTGCGATAACGTGCAATGAGGCTTTTACAGCGTCCTGGAGGAATTTTGGCCCACTCATCTTTGCAGAATTGTCCTAATTCAGTTACATTAGAGGGTTTTCGAGCATGAACGGCCTTTTTAAGGTCATACCACAACATCTCAATAGGATTCAGGTCAGGACTTTGGCTAGGCCACTCCAAAGTCTTCATTTAGTTTTTCTTCAGCCATTCGGTGGTGGACTTGCTGGTGTGTTTAGGATCATTGTCCTGCTGCAGAACCCAAGTTCGTTTCAGCTTGAGTACACGAACAGATGGTCGGACATTCTCCTTCAGGATCTCTTGGTAGACAGCAGAATTCATAGTTCCTTTTATCACGGCAAGTCTTCCAGGTCCTGAAGCAGCAAAACAGCCCCAGACCATCACACTACCACCACCATATTTTACAGTTGGTATAATGTTCTTTTTATGAAATGCAGTGTTCCTTCTACGCCAGATATACTTGGACACACACTTTCCAAAGAGTTCGACTTTTGTCTCATCGGTCCACAGAATGTTGTCCCAAAAGTCTTGGGGATCATCAAGATGTGTTCTGGAGAAATTGAGACAAGCTTTGATGTTCTTTTTGCTCAGCAGTGGTTTTCTCCTTGGAACTCTGCCATGCAGGCCATTTTTGCCCAGTCTTTTCCTGATGGTGGAGGCATGAGCGCTGACCTTAACTGAGGCAAGTGAGGCCTGCAGTTCTTTGGGACGTTGTTGTGGGGTCTTTTGTGACCTCTTGGATGAGTCGTCGCTGCGCTCTTGGGGGTAATTTTGGGCGACCGGCCACTCCTGGGAAAGGTTCACCACTGTTCCATGTCTTCGCCATTTGTGGATAATGGCTCTCACTGTGGTTCGCTGGATTCCCAAAGCTTTGGAAATGGCTTTATAACCCTTTCCAGACTGATAGATCTCAATTACTTTCTTTCTCAATTGTTCCTGAATTTCTTTGGGTCTCGGCATGATGTGTAGCTTTTAAGGATCTTCTGGTGGACCTTACTGTGTCAAGCAGCTCCTATTTAAGTGATGCCTTGATTGTGAACAGGTGTGGCAATAATCAGGCCTGGGTGTGGCTAGAGAAATTGAACTCAGGTGTGGACAACCACAGTTATAGTATGTTTTAACAAGGGGGGCAATCACTTTTTCACACAGGGCCATGATGGTTTGGATTTTTTTTCTCCTTTAATAATAAACACCTTCATTTACAAATTGCATTTTGTGTTTACTTGTGTTGTCCTTGACTTTTGTTTAAATTGGTTTGATGTTCGAAACACTTAAGTGTGACAAACATGCAAAGGAACAGGAAATGAGGAAGGGGGCAAACACTTTTTCACACCACTGTATCTAATATGCTTATGATAATGATATCAATCTTAGTTTGTTTCTCTACCGCTGCAATTTGTAACAGTAAATAATTAAATGTGAGTGTTTTAAACACAGTTACGATGATAAAAGTCTATTTCCATCTTGACTTTATATCACAGTGGCAAAAACTATTCCTACTAGGAATGAACTGTGTGTTATTTGCCTAGACTTACGCTAGATTTATTGTTTTATACCACGGAACATCCACCTAATGTTCTAATGATGCTACATCATTCGATAGGTTCAATCCAACTGTACAATTTTGAGCATGGAAGTTCATTCTTGACCTTAGGAACGGTATTTAACTGAATAATCTAAGCTCAAAAGGTCCTCTTACTATGGTATCTCTCGGAGTTTTCATCAGCATCTCATGTGATGACATAAACTGGTGCTTTTGTATTAGTTTTTTTGCTGTAAATACTGCATGTGAGAATGGGGAATTTGATAAAACTTTGTTTTTGCCATTATGGCAACTTTATTCTTTACACCTTGTCTTTCCCTCTCTCTCTCTCTCTGCAGGTTTCCTTATTTCTTTTTTTACAAGTAAATCTCAGCCCTCTCTCACTCCTCTCTGTCTTTCTGTCTATCAGTGGGACATCAACGCTTTCCATCTTCAGTGTGAGAGCTTTGTGATAGGGGTTAATGGATTGGGCAGGATGAAGCATTGTGTCCCGCTGTCGGAGATTGCCATTTGTTTTGTGTGGGATCAATGAGGAGATCCAGAGCTGTTGCCTGCTGGAGATGATGGACTAATGTCTCACCACACAACCATTAGAAACTGTCAGTGGGAAAACACATCGCATCCCAGCATCGGTTCTGCCTTAATTTGGCATTTTCTTGAGCAAAATATTTACATCCTTTGTGCCTAAAGCGGACTGTTCGGAATTTTACGACACTTTTATGTATATGGCAAATTGAAGTGAAACAACAACAGATGTTAATTTGATTCTTGGTGGATTTGATGATGGCATGAGTGGGATGGAATCCATATTCCTTAATGGTCTTTTCCCCCTGGGGGACTTAATAAAGAATATTTCTCACAAAACAGTGACTTATGGTATACTGATGCACTCGATAACTGCAGTCATCCTGAATTTAATACCCTGGCCTGGAGGTTAGACAGCTGTATGACACAAAACACACTAATTAATTACTTTTGTTCAAATGTTATATCCAGTTGTTAACATTTTCCTTTAGGGTTCTGGTCTGAATGTGTTCACCTAGCTTAACAAAGGGCTTTACCGAATACTTTTTTTTTGCATGTCTATTCATTCCGTTTGAACCTGGTATTTCTGCACAGTTGCAGATAAAGATTAGGCTACACTAATAGTATTACTATTATACTATTTGTAGAATTAGATTCCACTGGTTGCTGCGTAGGATTGTTTTGGTTTGATCCAAACATTCCCAATAACTCTAGAGCGTTCATCATCTTCATCATTACTGTAGGCCCATATTGGATTAGCCTGCTGCCCACATGCACTTATGTTGACGAAACTCAAGTTATATTCATCAAAGAAAGTTGATTTAATAAAAAAAGATTCAAGACTCATTTAATCCAATGAATCACTTTATTCAAATTGCGGATTTAGTTTGAGGATTCTTTTTTTTTAGGGTAATGACGTCATAAAATATGACAGACATTCAAAGCTTCATTCGAAAACCTCATTAGGAGTTTTGAATGTAAAAGAATGACTTTCGGTACAGACGAGATTAACATCTAGCTTTAATGGGGAATTCTGGTATTTGTCAACCTGATGTTATAGTTCTCAAGGGGAACTGCAGAGTTGGGCAGGGCTCAACGCTAACTTTTAAAAGTGGTTGCCGGCTTGACAACCAGGCATCAGCTTTTGGTTGCTGAAATTGACAATACGGTTGCCATGTTTTAAACTGTCTATATTTTGAGCAATTAATTTCTTATGTAACTATACCACACATTTTAATGAAACAATGAGATAATGGCTTTCAATATAATTTCCCATCAATCTCAAATAGGAGTGCAACGGATCACGGTTATGAGTCACGGATTGGATCAATTTTCGGATCGGCACAAAAAAGGGGGGAATTTAAATGATTATTAAAAATGTAATAACAATAACTTTTAACAATAATTACTTATTTCACCAGTAAATTACTGTAAAAAGACAAAAACAGATGAGAAAAGGGTATTTTACAATAACTTTGACTACACCACCACCAAGGTTTACCAGTTTTAAGTAAACGCAACATGTCCCGTCGGTGTTGTTTTCCGACTACAGCAGTGACCAAGTGCTAGTCTGTGTCTTTTAGCTCACAGCTTTAGCAGCAGGCGGTTGTACGTCCCGGTGTTGGAATCCTCTACAGTAAAATACAGTCACACTACACCGTTTAGCTGTCAGTATTTTAACCGTGTTTAATCCAGTTACTACTGTAGCTACATGTAATTGTAGGCCAACGTTACCTGAAGCCAAGTGTAACGTGTTATTAGTGTTTACTAGCGTGACATGCAGCGATGTTTCCGTTGCCTGCAACGTCTGTTTCAGAAAGGTGCAGTGCAGACATTTAGGTGGTACCGTAATGAGGCGCCGAAATCCGCTTTGCTATTCCGTCCGGTAGATACCGGGCACCGGTGCCATATTAGCACTGGATTTTAACATGCGCCGTTAACGTGAACAGAAAATTGCGTCGCCTGTATGTTTTCACGGCAAACGCGCGTGTGTGTTAAGCGGTCGCACAACAGCTGAAATGTGTTGCGCACGAACGTAGTGTTTAAACTTTACGGAGACAACCAAATAAAACATTGACTTCTTTTGAATAAGATTTTCCAGTTTTGTAAGTTTTGATTTGTTTTTATATTAAGAAAAACGCAAATATTGAACAGGTGGCTACCAAAGGGGGCAACCAGAGGCCACGAAATGGTTGCCAATTGACTTAATCTGGTTGCCAAGGTCAACTGGGCAACCGTTACTGTCGAGTCCTGTTGGGTGATAATTCTCTGTGGGTTTATCATTATGAGCCACCCCTTTCACATTACATATGGTCATTTGAGCCATTGTCAATATAATATAAAAAATGTTAGATTAGTGCAGCTTTAAAGAGCAGAACTGATTCTGGTAGTAGTTGCAGAAGAGCACACGTTTCTCAAATATCTACAGAAGTAAGGAGTAAAAATGTTTTCATAACCACTATTAATAATAGAAAAAAAATATGCGAGCAAGACCAAAGTTGACATATCCCATCATTTTAAATTGGTTCTATCCATATGGACTATCTCTTAATTCAAAGTGTAAATCAAATAATTGGCTCTTCAGCTCTCAAATTTGCTCTTTGCTGCCAACATGTGAACAATTCCCCTCCAGACCTCCCCACAGATAGCTACTGGTTCCAAACCTCTTCTAATGAGGTGGCCTCCTCCCACCTGTTCCCTCCTCTAGATGGCCAGGGCTTGGCCCAGCTGTCTGACAGAGGCTGCAAAGTTATCAGGTCATGTGAGAACCGTGTCATATGAAGCGAAAATCAAAGAAACCGGGCCTGTGCTCTTCACTCCTCCGGGGTCCTCTGTGTGGGATTTGACACACCCTGGGACAGCCGGATTTCCTAAAGCTGCCGTGCAGAATCAGGATCCGCGTGGGGCATCGGAGCTCCTTCACTTTTGTTTACTTTATTTAGTCTTGCATCATTATCTCATGGATGGAAGAGGCTTGGGTTTAATTTGACATGCAGTGATGAGTTGCTGCTTGTCTTTTCTTGCACGCAATCAGCTGCCCATCCAGATTTTAACGCCTGGATGCTTCGCCCTACAAAATGTCAACCTTTGCTGTGCTCCTTTCCTCCCATTTCCCCTCTAGAGCTTATACAATTAGTCACATTTATCAATTTAGAGCACTTCATACTAGTTATGAAGTTGGGCATCCTGCCATCACCTTGTATAGCTCTGATTGAGTATAACTGTTCTGTCACCTCAGCCTGCCCCTTGTTAGGTAAAGTGAATTTTACTAATGCCTGGCGTGGGCTAATACCTTCTTTAACAAGCCTAATAAGAATAATGGCTCGTCATAAATTCTGAGTCATCCTGATCTTATGAGACAGGCTGTAAATGAGTTATGAATTATATCTCTGCTTCCTGCGCACTTAGTGTATGATGGTGAAAGCACACAGTCTGCTGGCTTCACAGGACTGTGTTGGAATTTCTCTGCAAATTACTAGTAACATGAGTTTTCCTTTTTTGACCCCAGTAAAACTATCATGGTCACAAATGATATTGGGTTTGAGTAAAACACACCTGCACACATACACACACATCCCTTACTTGCGCTACGTGGTGGATAAATTCTACCAAGCTGGAGCGTGAAGCCAAATAAGAGGAATTTAAGAAAATAAATATTTTTGTAATTGCAAAGGCTTGCTTTCAGCATGGAGAAATGCCAGAATAAACTGAAAATGAATTGAGTCTGACTGTGGCTCGGTCAGGGGACCAAAGCCAAGTGGATTAAGGGCTCAGAGAGAACAGATGAATTATCTGATTGTACAGAAGTCTTGAACGCAACCCAAGGAGGACATCAATTTCTTTTCAATTAGCTGCTTGTACTGATCTATATAATGTGACTGAAGGCAAGAGGTATTTGTTTTTCTGAAGCAGCTCATTGAGTTAACTTGAGTATAAATGAAGAGTTGTAATCGAGAAGTCATCTGATTTATAAACCCCAAACCTTGGAATAATTTGTAACTGCACAGGAGCAAAGGCATTGTTTGACATTTTCAGTAGTGGCAATTACAGTGTAGCTAATGCTGAGTGTAGTTTTGTTGTTTGACTTGGCTGTCATTGTCTCCTCAGAATGGCAATAGTCCTAGACGGGGGATATTAGGGCTCAACACCTACTCTTTTATTCATTGCCTGGGTGGATTGCTATGCCATCTGTGGCTGGCCAGAGGTGGGAATTGTCAGCGTTGCTTAAAAAGGTCTTGGTCTCACGAATGGCAGAACAGTCCAATTCAAATACTGCAACCAGCCTGGGTTTACCATTTTTTTCATGTCTGTCACCCATAATTTAACCTTGGCTCGTGCTTTTAAATGTCAGGCATGAAGATTTCAGAGTGAGTACAACATCCCAAAATAATTCCACGGTAATTCCTCCTCTCATCTCCTATTTTGCTGAGAAAATAGGTACACGAGTGACATTAGGAAAGAAAAGCTACACATCTCCCAGCTATGTGGAGTTGTGGGCTTGAAGCTAATGGAGAATGTTGTGCTTGGTGGGCAACAAGACGTATTGGCAGAGCAGAGTGCTGATGATCGACCATGGCACCACACTCTGGGCAACAGGAGGCGATAATGATTTCCTTGACATTCTCCCCAAACGAAGCTCATCTGAGCAAATCCTGCACTGCAGAGCAAATACAGTAAAATGGTTGGGTTATCCCAATTATAGCCATGCAGATGTAGTTTTGACTTTATTTGGCCATCTTTTGAGGCCTGTGAGAATTGTGCTACCCCCCTGATACAATGGCGGTGAATGGATTGTGCCACTGCTCACAGCAATGACTTGAATTTGAATTTATATAAAACAAATCCAACTGCAGACCAAGGTGTCAGCAGTTTTCATTGGAACTACTTTCGTCCAACGAAATAGTCTTTATAAAAGCTGCTGTGGTCCAGGGTTCCCCCTCTCTCTCCCCTTTCTCTCCTAGCGGTCCTGTCGAATAAAGGCGGAAAAGCCCCAAAAAAAGAAATGTGGAGTAATCAGACATTAGCCTCATGGACTCATAGCAGTGCGTTATGAGAGCTGAACAGCACATATCTGCATTAATCAACCACCAGAACCGGACCGTGTGTGTGTGTGTGTGTGTGTGTGTGTGTGTGTGTGTGTGTGTGTGCAGAGAGAGAGAGAGAGAGATGGTATTGTCTCGTGTCGTATGATCGTTAACAAATTTAACATTTCAGCAGAGGTGTTAATTTCCATACAGGTTTAGTGGCTTAGTTAACGGTGAAGTAGGGGATTTGATTTGCGGGGTTATTTTGGCGACGGTAATGTTATTAGTTAGCAGTAGACCTAATTATCCCGGGTTGAGTCTGATGAAAAGTAGATAACGCTGGTATCGGTATCGGGAAGTACTGGAGTTTATGCACCGATCCGATACCACGTAATAAAGCCCTAAAGAAAATCCACGTTAAAGTAGTTTATTTATGTTCTTTTTCCGTTATAACTGACTGCATAATTAAAGAAAGTTCTGGGGCGTTCATTGTTTGTGTTTGTTCATGTTTCACAAAGAGCTTAACCTGAGCCAGACTGACAACAAAGATAGAAATAATATCACATCCATACAGGGATAGTAGTATACACTTGTTAAAACATAACAAAATATATGACACACTGGTATCGGATCGGTACTCGGTATCGGCCGATACGCAAGTTCAGGGTATCATAATCTGTATCGGGAAGCAAAAAATGGTATCGGGCCATCTCTAATGAAAAGTGCTGTGTCTGCCCGGTTCAGCTCTGAGATTTTCTCGCATTGCACAGTGCTGTGAAGGAATAATCTGAAGCGCCTTTTTTTCGCCAACCTTATTCCACACAACAGTCGCGATGAGGTGTATTTCACATTTTAGCTGCCAAAGCTCCGCTGCTTTCTTCAACCCTCTCTGTCTCTGGTCCTGCGCTCTGCTCAGTCAGTGTGCAGTGCGAGAGGGGGCCAGAGGGGGCCAGCGGCTAGAGCAGCAAAAGCCAATGTGTTTTACCGATATATATTATAACGATATCTTTTGCATTTCTAATCCAAACAACGTCAAACTTGGAACTGCACTTACTCGTGCTCGTAGCAAGACACCTGTCAAGTTTGAAATCCATCGGACTAACGGTTCGAGAGTGAATCTGCCTCAAACAAGTAATAATATGGTACACAGTTCCTTTGCTGTTTGAGGGAAATTCCCACACAGGAAATAACAGGGACGGCGAGACAACAAAGGCCAACTCCTAACAGGCGTGTCATGAAATCAAGGATCTCTTGGGCCCATCCAGCTCCAGTGCTACCCTTCCCTGGAGGTCTCGATAAGAGGCTAAGCTACCCCTCCATCCGTCCTCACAGTTCAGAGGGTAAACTAGCAGAGAAATTGGACACTGGCTCATTGTGAGTTTCCAGTCTGTTACAGGCTCTTGAGAGAAGAACAGACAAGGGTTAAATTCAGGCCAATCTTCCCTAATGTTGAAGAGTGGCCTTTGATTGCCCCACATCCATGTGTAGTGTGCTGCTGAAGGGGAACCTGACACTGACGTTGTTATTGAAGTGCTGCAGGAGGGGCTGATAACTGGTCTCATCGGCACAGATCCAGTGTACGAGCTGCCTCTCAGCCCCTATAAAAGACAGTGGCAGGTGTGTGACAGATCTGGGCGTTAAAGGACGTTTGGGACCCCCCCCGTAGATGACAGCCTCTTGGCCCGTATCAAGAAGTGATTAGGGGCCTGGTTGTTGGGGATGCCCGACCACGTCTAAGCCACATCTTCCGCTGCAGTTTTTCCGTAAAATTAGGATGGGACATGTGGCAAATTAAAACTAGTTTGTAGTTTGAGTTGAGATCCCCAGGCAGAGGTCTTTCGTCTGTTCCAGCGAGAAGTTATGTGAACAAATGAATCTTTAAGACAGAATCCTTAACTTTGTATGTTGAATCCAAAGTATCACTGACCCCATAGTTTCCCCTATAATTGTACCGACCAGAACCTCCGCCAGGCCAGAAATTTATATATTTTAATGCCAAAAATAACGCTGAATATCAATTCCAGTGTTTCCCTATATTCATTCTGCAGCAACGCACCACCGTAAACTGCAACCACCGCGAGTTCATGAACAAGGCAACTGTCTGTGGTTAGTTCCCATGTATTGCAAAAAAAATAGCCTTTTAAATGCTATATTGCTGTCAGCAACCAGTCATTAGGTAACTTAGGAGGCATACTGGCATACAGTAATACACTGGTAATAATTTAGTTTGAATGAAAATTCAACTCCTGGCATTTGCTCCTGGTTATCTTCACCACTGTTTTGGAAAAAGGAAGTAACACAAGTAACAGGCGAACCATCTTTAAAAGTGACATAGGGGACCTAATGGAAACACTGCTGACCCAATCAGTGTGTTTAACACTAGCGCTTCTCTCACTGGGGACTGAAAGTTCGTTGTCAGTTCAGCTGTGACATAATAAATAATAATAAAAAAACATACTAAAAGGCAGCAAAATCCACACAAAAAAACGTCAGCCTAGCAGCAACCACATACTGCATACGCATATCTGCAACAGAGTTATTGAATTCGGTAAAAGGAAAAAAGGTGATGCAAATCACTGAAATTAGCACAAAAAAAAGAACTGCAAAGTTAATGACTACCAAACTTTGTACTTAATTGAAATGAACCACTTGAATCAACAGTGACCACCTGTATTTACTGTTTTTACTGGATTTTGTTTTTATCCTACTTCATTTGAATCCTTTTGATGTATTTTATTTGCCTAAAGTCTTACCATGTGCTGTTATTAGTATCATGATTGCCTTATTTGAAGCACTTGGTTTTTGATTATTATTATTACCAGTAATGTCAAGGAGTGCCAAGGGCTTTGAAGCTCAAGAGGGACAGTGAAGATTGGAGAGGGGAGGGGGTTGAAATATGAGGGGAATGGATCCTTGAGTCTCCAACTCGACCACAAGTGGCATCATTGTCATCACCTTGTTCTGATTTCATTTCATCTCTCGGCGCCACCACTGCAGGCAATATCTGAGCATTGAGTTACAAGAGGCCCACCTATTTATTATTTTCATGGGAACTCAAGGACAGGCAGTCTTGTGAAGAAACGAGAGGATATTTATATGAATGCATATAATGTTGTGTTCTCAGTACTCTGGAACATTTAGCGCCTATCTCCGAATAGCATCAGAGGCTTTCAGCTCGACAGAGTCATTAATATCAGAAGGGTTTATGTGTTTCATATTGCCTCCATGCCAGCTGGGACCGCATGCCTGATGAGCTAGCTAGTGTTGTGGAGGATGCACCATTCTTTTTCATAGCCTCATTCACAGTGTGAACTCAGCATGTCCAGACATTATCACTTTGTCTCCATAAAAGGTCAAGCTAGTGGCAAAAAGCAGCCTTAAACTGATAATTTGTTTGATATTCTTGCTCAAATCTTGAATGTGATGGGACGGATACACTTTCATTTTTTTGACAAAAACAAGTCTTGTTTAGTTGCTATTTGATTTTATTCCATCTGAATCTGCTTTTCTCTCTGGCAGGGCAAAGTGCCTGAGATGTGTCTGATCGATTCAATAGCACTGCGTTGTCAATGGCCATGTCTAGCCATGGAGGATTAAGACGGGGCTCCGAACAGAGAGGGAACATTGTTGGAGCAAATAGTGAAATGTTGGCAGATTAGCAGGATTTATAAGCAGAAGACGTGGCTAATTTCACCAGAGGAGGCAAGAAAACCTTGTAAAACCAAAAAGGTTCCGGAAACCACAAACTGGCAGCGGTGACAATTAGATATACTAATCAACCAGCTAAATATAAACCATCAACCTTTTGAACAAATCTGTGTTGACACTCTGCTTCAAACAGACATCTCTCCGTGTGTAATGAAACACCTTTCCCATCCTTCCCACAAGTCATTTCACAGATTCTTGGGAAAGCTGAGACATGAGATTGGGTTTAAGCCACGTTTCTTCATCCTGGAGGGTGAGTGATGTGACAAGCTCAGCATCTGTAATCCTTGGCTGTTTTTGTTTGAAAATCCAGACGTAGCATGTCCATCACAGAGAGTTTTAGTCAAACTGATATTTGAATTCTCCTCACTTTTTGTGTGAGGAAATATAAACTATGTGTACTGTGTCCAGTTTTCCAAAGGAGGACATATTTGACATATTTTTGGAAACGGTGTCTAAACCTTGAACACCTGGCTGGTGCGTTTCCCATTACATCGTTTGACAACTGAGAGCTGGCATTGCTAGGAAACACACCGTTTACTTTACATGGTGTGCTACTGGCTGGAGAACAGACAGTACAGATGAAGGTGCGCCCCATGTAGGCTGAGTCCTTTGCAGCGGCCCGGGTTCGAATCCGACCTGCGGTCCTTTGCTGCGTGTCATCCCCCATCTCTCTCCCACCTTTCCTGTCTATCCACTGTCACTCTGAAATAAAGGGAAAAAAGCCCCAAAAATGTATCTTTAAACTAGGGCTGTCAAACGATTAAAATTTTTTAATCGCGATTAATCGCTGAAGTTCTATAGTTAATCGCGATTAATCGCATGTTTTATCACAATTAAAATTCGATTATTTTGCATTTCAGAACTGTTTCTAAGTACATATTAACAATGGAAAGCAATTATTACCAGTGTATCTTGATTGGGAATCAAATGAATGCAAAGAAAGTGACTTTATGAACTTGACTATTATTTATTTACTGTAAACAAATGTGTGAATCTGTCATTATTGCACAATTCCTACAAGTACCTAACCTAACTGAGATGTAACACTAACACTTTGCTTATACAGTACAAACAAAATGGTCCAAAAACCAGATGCCACAGCAGGACATTTAACCTTTACATTTTTAACAAGGATTGAGAACAATTGACTGAGATGTAACACTAACAACCACCGTTAAGGCAAACGAGAGCAAAGTCCAGCCAGAGTCAATATAGTGTTTAGTAACTCCTAAATAATGTTGATTACTCACTGACGTCCAGTGATCACCGGTTAATGAGACAGCGTTTGCACTTGGCAACAGTTCCAGTTTAGCTGCTTTCTCCGTGTCATACAGGCTGTGTATGGTGAAACTACTGCCCCCCTCGATGGCAGTGTATAAGACGGGTCAGAAGATGCCAACCGTAACACTTCTTTAAGACCCGAGTCCTCTACGATGCTGACAGGTCTGCAGTTAGTTGCCACCCATTTTGCAAGAGCTGTAGTAATTTTTTGGGATTTGGTTTCATCCACAGATCGGCGAGTAGCACTCTCCAAAATACTGCTTTGCCTGAACCCGCTAGCATCAAACTGCATCACGTTAATATGCTTAGCTCGTAGGTGGTAGCTCAAGCTTGACGTGCTTCAGTGATATTTTAATTCGGCTTTACACAATGTGCATATGGCTTTCGACTTGTCTACTGAGCCGTCCGGGAGTTTTTTTAAAAGAAAAGCGCCATTCAGAAGCGTGTTGCTGCTGTCTTTCTCCATGCCGGCAGCCTGCCTGCATTCTGCAGCAGAAGATGTATTATGAAGAAGTACGGCAGCGCCAAAGGGTCAAAATAGTAGCCGTTAGGCACGACGCAAAGCCGAGTGAAGTGTAAAATAAATTAATCCCATGCCGGCATGCGATTAAAAAAATGTAATTGCATTGCGTCGGCCCTTAATCGCATCGCGATTAACGCGTTAACGCTGACAGCCCTACTTTAAACATTAATTAAACATATACCAGCAGACATTACTTAGTGGTGCAAGTTATTTCAAGATTGAGTAGTTCCTGCACACTCAGAGTTGTGTTCACCCTGCATTATAAAAAGGAAGGGTTGTAGCTATTGCTAACGGTCTCTCTTTTTAATGGTCCAGATTTGGTATTTGCAAATAACCAGACTGTCAAAATGTACAGCAATGGGTCGTCCTGCGATGTCAGCATTCTGTTTGTTACATGGAGTATGGTATAAACTCACAGTGCAATGCACAAAGTAATGGGGTAACATAGGTAGAGCTCAAATCACAGATGGGGCTAAGCAATGGCTAACAACGTCAGCCACAAAGCTTGTTAGCTGCATGTAAGGCTGTTAGAATGTATGTGATCTTATGAACAATGTGCAACATAAAGAAACATCAGTTAATACCAAAATATAAGGGGCTGCTATTACTGGAGAAAAGGACATAAAATGTAATTGAATCCGTGTTTGGTAGTTAAATTTTTGACCAAATGCACAAGTCCAGACATCAACAAATACACAAAAATCAATTGATTTCCTCGCAAATATGTATTTGCATTTCTGTTTGATTTTAAGAGTTTAAAACCTAAAAGATAAACTGTAATGACACATTTTAGCTTACAATAGTCCTCCATTTGAATACAGATGAAGAATTAAAATGCAGGTGCTGAATAACATCCTACAGGGGTCTGACCAGAACTAATGCCCCATAGGTCGGTTACCACACAGCGCTGAAGCAGCTGCCAGCGTACCCTAGCAACAAGTACCGTCAACCCTCCGCTGGCGGGAGAGTGACTCACAGTCCATGTATCCCAGCATGCTTTGCCACTGTGGTGCCCTTCACCCCCTGCCCTGCCATTACGGCAGCATGGAGAGATGAAAGGAGCCATGTGACATGAGCGGACATAGTCGCCCCAGCCTCATGCTGCTCGCTGCCTTTTCAAACACAGCTCACATGGAGAGAGCAAAGACACGGGGCAGCTTGGGCAACAAGAGTCAACACAATCAGCTAGAACAGAAGACGTGTTCTTTTTTCATCACAATAAAGGGTTTGTCCATGTCGAGGACATACCTGCATTTTTTTTTTTTATAGATGCTCTGTAATGTACTCATTTCAATGCCTGGTTTCATTTTCCACGTCAGTGGTGCAGAATATGCAGCTTTATTTCTGTTTTCAGAAATTACTCATCAGAAGAGATTCTTGGATAAGTTTACTGACCAGAAGGAGCCTGTGTCTGTTGTGGTGCACACTTTAACTTTCATTGTCCAACAGTCTCAGCACAGTTTACCCAGTAACATTTAGTGTGTGAAAAAGCACCATCTGTGCTCAGAGCCAGCAAACCGCCGTACCTCAGTCATCATTCCTACAGCCCCTCTACATTGTGACGGTAATGGGACTTTAAATCAGTGCCTTGTACCCTCAGGGTTCATTACAAGGTGACAGGCCATTGTGGCTGCTCTGTGATGACAACAAGTGGCAGTGGAAGGGGGGCTGGAGAAAGTGAGGCAGATGGTTCGGAGAGATGACAATGGTGCCATTTCACAGCGTATCCTCCACCTGTGGTGTGACGGAGGCGGCTGTTGGGGGCTTTTGATGCCCGCTGAGATGAATGCAATGGATGAACATATCTCTTACTGACAGCCTCCATACCATTGCTGATTGAGATGTCTAGACACCCACAGCAGAGAGCTTTGAAAACAAACTTTGAGAGAGGAATTGCTTAACTTTAGGTGAGATATAGAAAAAGTTTTAGAAAGCGTTCCGAGGAATACTAAAATGAATGTTGGGTTGGCATTAAAAGTTGGAAAAGATTTTTTTTATGTAGGCTGATAACTGTATGGCTGTATTTGGGTCGTGGTTATTTTATAGGACCACTCTTTCCTTACACAAAAATACCTCTGAAATGATTCCTACTTCCACTTTGTAAACTGTACCTGACAGTATTTGTGTTAAGGCAAAGGACGTTCTCCCTGCAATACACTTAAGTACACTTTGTAATAGCAATTATTCCAAGATTTCCCCATACTTGCTTCCCGAAGTGCCAATCAAATGAAATGCAACTGCCCAAGAATATCTTATATGCACAGAATATATGTTGGCACATTTCACATGTCATAACATCAACAAAATGAAATCATTTAGCTTCAACGTGGGGAATATAACCACATGAAAACAATAGCCACAAAATTCCTTTGAGCAACACATGAAACATTTCTCCATGTGAGCATGTGTTACAGTGGTGAGCAGAAAAATAATGAAAAAGCCAGACAAGTTGTTTTAAGAGAGAGCAGGTGGATCCTAGTTCAAAGAGAGCAGGGATGAGGTTGTGTTTTCTTTTCTCCAGCAGAGCACTTTTTTTTTTTCCTTCTGCTCTTTCTTCCTAAAGGGTCTTGAGTCCTCCTCCCCAGTCTGACAACTTCAGAGTTGCATTATTATCAGCAAAGTGCTTTTAAATCCGCTCCTGCTCAACACCAGGATGTCTTCTGCATGCTAATCCTCAGGGATACGGATCCGTCACTTCTCCGTCGTTCTCTCATGCCTGGCGTGCCTGAGACAGCTGGGAAAACAGTCTCTGCTCGACGGTCTGCACATACAATGGAGGGTCTCAGGCCACCATAGTGCTGCTTAGCCGCAGAGCACTTTACGGTAGTGCGCTGTGTGTTGCAAAAGAACATGATGGGCTGGGTTAGGTTCGTGACTTCAGCTGTCAGTCATGGCCGCAGCCGTAACGCAACAAATCCGGACCAGGTGGGTATTGACGGACGGCGGAGCACGGAGCCGATACGCAGCGCAGCCGGTCCGCAGCCGTTCCACATTCGGTGGAAATCCAGGGTAAGAGAGCTCTGATTCCAGTGTGCAGGTACTTTCCTATTGTATTGTCTTTGATTGTTTTGGCATGTAGCACCTATCTCACTGAGGTTTTGTGGATATGTACTATTGTAGCTTATTAAAAATGTACCATTGTTGTCTAGACAAAAAGGAGTGAACCCCCAGCCATCCTGTTGAGCAAGGTTATGTTCCAGGGCTGGATTTTTACTAATCCGAATAATTACTAGTGCTATAACGTAGGCCTGCACGACTGGGGGAAAAATATGAATCACGATTTTTTAGCTTAGAATTGATATCACGATTTTCTGCCACGATTTCTTTCTCACGAAGTGTAATGTTTACTGCACACATGAACCATGACAAAACAAAACAAATTGGCAGTACCAAACATAGATTTTTTTTTGGCACCTATAGCACATTGTGCATCACCACCAGCCTGCAAACATAGAGGCTTCAATGAAGAGAAGGGAGAGCATTGCAGCGCTTGGGAGCTCTTTAAAACCTTTTTTATACAGTCCATGTTTAAAACTCACAGAATAAAGTAGTAGCGTTTGCGATGCAGTCGGCTCGTAAAAATTAAATGAGAATCAAAGTCCTAAAAAAAAAAAAAATTATTAAATTCTGTATTTTTTAAATAAAAAATCGAAGTTATTTAAAAATGTAATTGTGAACAGGGTGAATCAAGATTTTATAACAATTAATCGTGCAGGCCTACTATAACGGTTCTTGTATTCATGCCGAACCGTATCGGTAATGGGTTCCAGGTTCGGTGCTTGCAGGCGCATGCTAAATACATTGTATGTAGATTGCTACATGTAATGTGGAAGTTCGCAGGGCGAGAGATCAGCCCGGAGACATTTAGCCGTATGCAACCATTAGCAACATGTACTGAGGTTAGCACAACAAGCGGATTGGCTTGCGAGTCAGTCACACTATGGCGAGCGAATTTGAAATGCCGGTCAGCAACGGAGAGAGTTGTGTATAAGACGAGGATGTTGCTCGCTGTTGCTCCACTGTTGTAGGATGTAGAAAATGGAAACACATCAAACGTTCGATGGCATCACCCAGATGTGCCAAATTCTGGTACAATAAATGTTTGTGCGCTTTGAATGTATAAACATAGCCAACTAATGTGGAACTAATTGAAACCCTGTTTTATTCTATTTATTTTGTATTTTCGATTCCATAGCATAATAGATTCAGTTTTACAGCCTGTTGTGACCTGTTGCCTTTTGGGAAAGTGTTTGTTCAGTGTTCGTACAGTGTAAGTGTTTAAAATGTTTCTTATTTTTATAATGAAAATAGTAACTATACCAAAGTTGCCAGTAGGCAAAATGCTACCTCAGTCCCCAGCAAGAGGATTGTGTCTGTATTTGACACTTGCACTACTGTCTGTTTAAAATGAATGCATTTTTCTGCTGTACTGAACCGTGACTCTAAAACTGGGGTATATACCAAACCGTGACTTCTGTGTACCGTTACACCCCTAACCATTACTAGATGTGATGAATGGCTCTCTTTAGTAGCTTACACACAAGTTTCTAGCTCGCTGAAGCAAACTTGTGTGTCATCTGATGTACTTTACCTTTAAAAGTTAGGAAAGTTAAAATGAAGCCACACAAGTTCAAAGAACTAATCTCTTCAGGACTTTTGAGAAGTGAACAGCATCACTGAGACTGAGGCTTATTTTCCTGAGTACAGAGAGGATGATAGAGAGAGAGAGAGAGAGAGAGAGAGAGAGAGAGAGAGAGAGAGAGAGAGAGAGAGAGAGAGAGAAGCTACAAGCTGCAGAGAGGGGTGTGTGTGGGGGGGGGATAAATATAGAGAACAGTGATAAAGGCGTAATCATCTCCACTCAAAGCATATTTTATCCAGTGGGGTTATTAGGAGGATGGAGATGAGTTAAATCCGCACAGACGTCTCTCTCTCTCTCCCTCCTTCTCTGTCTTTACCCACTCTTGATCCTCTCTCCTCTTCATCTCCATGTCCGACCTGCCTTGGCACAGTGCCCAGCTCGCTCATTCTCAACCATTCACCGCAATTTCAATGTTTCACTGATTCACACTCATAGCTGATGAATGGGCCAGTGCAGTATGCAATACATACAAAATGAAGCAATGGTTTTTAATTAAAAGTTCCACTTAAGCTTCTTCTCTCTTCTGTCATCTATCATATTTGTTCTGTACCAGCAGATTTATTTCAGTCTTGAGTCACAAAAGCAGAGAAGTTGCTATATAGTTTCCAAAGATAGGGGGCAGTGTTCTCAAAGGTAAAATGCCATCAGAAACAGCTGAAATACATTAAAAGTTGACTTGATACTGTGAACTAAAGATGACTATTATAATGAAGGCAATACGACTGACATTTCTGCATGCAATATGAATTAAAATAAAAAGTGTCAACATTTGAGTTCTGTTTAATCTGTAGCACTGAGTCAATCTACAATGTGATAGTCATTATTTCTGAGACATTTTGGGATCACATTGATGTCTGATCATGGCGGTAATAAAGTATTTTATGAGATGATACTGACTCAAGCAACACATGTAAAATTGATTAAGTTCCCACATCCATTCCACTTCCAAAAGTAAACTTACTGATCTACTTGCAAACTTCCTCAAATAATTCTCACTTCAATTTAGCTACCAACACTTTACATTAATTCACTTTTGTCTTTTCCTTGTTTCTTGCTGTTTAGTTAGCGGACAGACCAGCGTCTCTCTAATTCAGCGCCATCCAGAAGACGAATCTGTTTGCCTACTGCATCAAGACAGAAATAGCTCTTAATAATGAAAGATTGATGTGAAGTAAGCTTGTCATTACATGCTGCAGTAGACAATTAGGTGCCTCCCAACATACAGCGCCCTCTCTCTCTCTCTCTCTCTCTCTCTCTCGTTTCTATCTTTTCCTTCCACACACTGACAAAGTTGCTGAAGTCATTTGCTTAAATTTGTTTTGCTTTAGTCTAAAGGGACAATGCAACAGGGCCGTGATTCATTCAATGAGCTGATGACAAATAGCTGATGGGCCCCCTGCAGCAGGTTTCAAACTATTTTCTGCTGGGACCAAAACTCATTAAAATAAATTACATTTCTGGTCATGTGGGGACACACACAAGACATAAGCCCAGCTTGTAGTTTTAGAAACACTTTATTCAAGTGAAACTTTTACAACAGGGATCGTTAGACAAGCAGTTTGACATTCTGGGGAAATAAGCTTTATTTATTGAGGTGAGAATTTTGATACCACTCTCTGTCCGTTAAATATGAAGCCACAGCTTGGAGACTGCTAGCTTAGCTAAGCATAAAGACTAGAAGCAGGGGAAAACAGCCGGCCTGGCTCTGTCCAAAGGTGAAAAATCCACCCACCAGCACCGCTAAAGGTCACTACTTAACACGCTGTATTTCATTTGTTTAATCCGTACAAACATTTTGTGAATTTACAGGGCTTTATGGATTAAACAAACAAGATATATTCAGCTTTAGAGGTGGAGGGATTTGTTACCTTTGGACAGAACCAGGCAAGCTGTGTCCTCCTGCTTCCAGTCTCTATCCTAAGCTAAGCTAAGCTATGGCTGCAGCTTCAAATTTAGTGTACAGACACAAGAATGGTACGAATCTTTTCGTCTAACTCTCAGCAAGAAGGTGAATAAGCGCATCTCCCAAAATGTCAACTATTCCTTACATACATTTCAAATTCTTTGGAAGTTACAAAATGTTTCCTAACAGACACCAGCTGTAACATTGTCCCCCTCCAACACACACACACACACACACACACAAACATTTCACTGTTTAACCTAGTCCAATTCTCCAGGTGTTCCTATTGAAATCACAGTTACCTCCCCTCATTCTATCAACCCTCGTGCTGTCGAGGCTGTACCCGTGACAGTGCCTGAATGCATTCATAAACACTGGGAGGACTGACATCTCAATGGGCTGCCTATTCCCCCACTATCAGCTTACAGCCTATAATTACGGCCAATCATCTTGGATCAAGCATGTCTGCGTGAGCAGGCCAACATAACATCTGCTGCCTTGGCCAGCAGGCCAAGAAGGACTTCTATACTGAAAGGTGAGCTAATTGCAGCCGAGGACGGGAGAAGGGAGTGTAATGTTAACAGGTACCAAAGGCTATTCAGAAACCTACACACGGGGGACGTTTTTTCCCTGGGAGCAGGTGCCCTAAGGTATTTCTTATCTTCCTTATGCCAGCGCAGAATTCTTATCTGCAAAAAGCTCAAGGGCAGGAGGATAATTCTCCAAGGAGTTCTATTTGGAGTGCAATAAAGGAAATACTGGAACTCTGCTGTTTTAAAACCTCATCGAGATGCAAGTTCACCATAAAGATCTCTATAAATAACATTGCAAGGAGTTCTGAAGCTGTTTGGAAGTTGTTAAAATGACTGTGCTGAGGTCATCAGAGTGTGCTATAATGTTGAGGCATTCGGTGATACAAAAGGGAGACCATATTCCCCTCAGTGTTGCAGAGACTGTATAGGAGAAAGGTCAACCACTGTCCACTCCTAGTCCCATTTTAATAAGTTGACTTTGGTTTGCAAAATGGTGAGACATTTTTATGTTTAGTCACTCAGTGGGGGTATTAATCCTCTAGAAGACACGAGAAGAAGAGCTGTGTCACACTAACTGGAAAAGTGTGATTGGCAGATGCGAAGCCTATTTTGTGTGCTATGATGCAGGCTTCGGTTATCTCATCCGCAAACCCCAGACCACAACACAGTGCTTTGTACAGAGAGCTTTGGTCTCGACAACTAAAGCTGAATGTCATTGTTAATTGCCATTGCTTGATGTTTTGACCTCAACACAGTATAACTCTCCTCTTTGTTGTTCTTTTTATTTAGCAGATTTGTCACGGGGGTGGTAGTTAGGTAGTTTGAAAATCCTAGATGCTACCTTTGTTTGTTTGTTTTTATTTTTATTTTTTTTTAAGATTTTGTTGGGCTTTTATGGCCTTTATTGACAGACAGCCAGGAAAGGGGAGAGAGAGTGGGGACGACATGCAGCAAAGGGCCGTGGGTCGGATTCCAACCCGCGGCCACTGCCGAGGACTCCTGACCTCTAGCTGTACATGGGGCGTACAGCTAGAGGTCACCCCTGAGATGCCCCCTTTGAAAAAACAAACGACTGTCCCACTTTTCATTTAAAAAACGTGTTCTGTTACTGTCTCCAAAGGGAGAAGCAATGATTTGAATCCACACTAATAAAACACACTTTTCTGTCCATTTTCTCCTCTATCCAAACTACATGACTCTACATCCGCCTACACCCATTCCCGTTCTCTGTCTGCGTAAACAAGCTAATCAGACTCAGAAGCCTGCAGGCTGTGAAACAGGTCCCGGCACTACGCTGAGCCTTCATAGCCATCACTCATTTCATTTGGACTTGGACAGTGGAAAAACCAAGCAAACACATACAGACATCACACCCAGCTCTGAGCCTAGCTAGCTCGTCTCTCTGCTGAACTCAGCACCACAGAGTTGGCAGCGGCACAACCAGCAGCCATAGAGACCAGACTGAAGAAATAAATTGACACTATTGGAGACTGAGTTAGACAGCGGCAACCAAATAAATGCCTTCCCACCGCACACAACAAGACAGCAGCAGCAACATGAGCCGTCATGTCCCCGAGTTTATATGGATAATTTTCAAGCTCTTTAATGTGGGAAGGCTCATTCAGGGTAAATGCCCCGTCAACCTGTCCATCACAGTTATCATGATACAAAATATCTTAGTTCAATAGTCCTTATAATCACTGTGGACTGGATTTAGCTACATGGCTATCTCGTGGCTCTGTATTCAAATAGTAAGTATCTGCAGGAATTCATGAATAAACATTTCAGCCAATCCTCGCAATATTTGAGAGATTGCCGTGTTTTTAAATCCCAGTGATTTTTTTTATGCAAAAAGACTTTAAAACTGGAAGAATGCATGCCATTCCCCACAGCTTTACACAAAAAAATAATCCAATACAGAACAACTTCTAAGTGCCAAAGGTCACAATCAAGTCTCAATCTTAAACTATCTCACAAACAAACTAGGAAACTTTGGTGGACTTTTCCCCTTGAACGTCTCCCGTCTTCTCAGGCGGCGCTTGCCCGGGCTACAAATTGCTCCGACGAAGCTTCTCCAATTCAAACGTTTTTATTGGATACTACTAACCTTTAAACTTTCTTAAAGCATTTTTACGACTCACTTGCAATTTTAATATTATTGCATTTCATCACGAAATAACAAAAATCGTCTAAATTATTTGTGCAATTGCAAGTTCAAATGATACAATTTTATTTATTTCAGGGTGCAACAATAATAAATGAATACAATCTGTAACATCATTTAGGGACAGACTAACGTAACCAAATTTACAGGAAGTTTTCTTTTCTTTGTCTCAGCATCAACTGAATTATAAGGATAGCGGGTTTGTGCCGCTTATATTCTGGAGAGAAACTCTTGTCAGGTCCAACAGCAGTTACATGGAGTGGTGGCTGGTATGAGTGAGTGTAATTGGTACCAAATATGGGCTTTTACTCTCTTTAGTGCTCATTTAATCCATTATTTTACAGAGCTGTAAAGTGAAACCGCTTTGGAGACCATACAGACAGGGAGAAGTTGTTTATTGCCGAGCCTTTCATTTACAAAAACAAAATCCAAATATAAAATTTAAATACGCCAAGTTCAGATATCGTATTACTTTACTAAGAGACACATTATATAATTTCCCTGCAGCTTAGAAGAATTTGCTATCAAGCTTATTTCAAAGAGGCGTAGAGGCGTAAAGAGGGGGACTATGAACAGATCCCTTGTCGCCTCTCCTGCTTTTTGTCCAGGCAACACCCTGTTTGACCCCATGTTTAGTCTTAGAAGGGGGTCATTAAGGGCTTAAGCTGCAATGTAATGAAAATGTTGTGACAACAGCAAAGGGGTGAAGTAAAAACAGGCTTTAGGAGACAGCTGAGCCTCCACTCCGGGGACCAACAGGAGGGTTTAGAGGGAGGAAAATGATGGTTATCTGCACACCCTTGAGACATTGATATTAGCCTTGAGACTGGTGGATGGACTTGATGATAACCCTTGAGCACTGTTGAAAGCCTGTCATAGTCCTGGGTGTTGGCTCTATCACAGGGAGGAGGTCAAGTCAGGGGAGGTAGCTGCCTTAAAAAAAAAAAAAAAGGTCAGCATTCTTAACAGTGGCTAATTAAATATTTGTGTAAAAGTGTAAAATCAAGCATGACGTGCTTTCAAAATTGATATTGCTTCACCAGACACAACAATGATAAGAGCAGGGCGAGACAATCTCAGAGGAAACTTGATTAATTTGGCAAGAGCAGTAATTTAATCTGCCCCGTCGAATGAAACTAAATTTAAGGATCGGATGCATGCATCGTGTTATGAATTAGGAGCCGCTTTCCCCCTTTGACTGCATTCATCATAATTCTGTGGCTTGTTGTTTTTCCGGCGTATGGTTGCTGGCGAGTTGGAGGTAACAGATATGAAGAGTAATGTGCTTTTGTCCCAGCTCCTTCATCCTTGTGCGGAGGCAGCTTTTTTTTTTTTTTTTTAAAGATTTTTTTTGGGGGCATTTTTCCCTTTATTGACAGTGGATAGACCGGAAAGGGGGAGAGAGATGGGGGATGACACGCAGCAAAGGGCAGCGGGTCGGATTCAAACCCGCGCCGTTGCAGGACTCACCCAACATGCAACGAACGCTCTTACTGGGTGAGCTAGAGGCCGCCCCGCGGAGGCTGCTTTTGCCACCGTTTGTTTCGTTCCTTTTTAATGCTCCATCTCCTCCAAGCCAAAAGCACTTCCACATGCTGTACTAGAAATCCAAAGCTTGGTGCCAGAGTGAGCGTTAGCCTCAGTTTTGGACTCCATCCTGCTCTAACCCCTCTGTTTTGGTGCAGCTGCACCACCCTGTATTTTTCAGTGAGAATAAACACCACAGGTATGCTGTACGCTGGCCATTCTGCAGTACTACACACACCCAATACAAACTTGCGTCAGAGCTGAAGAGCATGACTGAAACTTACTGCCGCAGGGAAACTTACTTAAGTCACCTTTAATGAGTAATAGCTGTATTTAAGTATTTAATGACACATTGATTGTACGCTATTAAATTGCAATATAGAGATGATGCATAGGGAGGACTGGTGCCTTTGGTGGTGATACACCAGTCAACTTGTGTCTAACTGGGGAACTCCAGACAGAGACTGTAAGTGAAAAACAAGTTACTAAATCTGTTCCGAACTTTTCTTGCAACAGTTTGTTATATATATATAAAAATATATAAATAATACTGAATGCACTCTATTGGCACTGTTGCTAATTTTGCCCACTAAATATCTGTTAATCATAGTCTGTCTTCATCAAACGTCTGTCTCATTATTCCAGCACTGTGACATCAAGTCACTCTGGTGCATTTTTCCCACACTGAATCGCAATAAATCAATTGCTCCTGGCCCTATTTATTATTTTAACTACTGAGGTGCAACTACAAGGACGTGAGACTGACAGGCCAAGAGGTGGGCTGTGATGAGACAGACATGTTGGTTCATAATTGCTACATCCTATAGTAACCTAGACCACTAAGTTGGCAACCACAGACACACACATGCAAGCACATGAGCAACATACAGGTTGATACAACCATCACTTCGACTACCACCACCACCGCGAAACACAGCATGAAATACTGCCTCACAACTGCCAGCACATGAATCATGGCAGTATGACATTGTTCAGTGCCTGGGGCCTGATTCTCACCAATCTTTTCATCCAACCATGCACGTCGTCAGTCCCCCCACTTTCCTCCTGTCTCATAAATGGGCCAGTCTGCTTTACCAGAAGCAGACAGGGAGCCTGGAGGAGGGACAAAACTATTATCTCTCTCACAGCAGCAGCTCATGCAGGAGCTCCAACAGCAGATAGGATTCTCAAACAAGCTGCTGTCCTCACTCAGATTGCTACCCAGCCTGCCCTTGCTTTGCCAATCCCTAACATGTCCCACTGTAGTGGTACTTTTCAGACTTTTCCCTCCAGGGCACTAACGTACCCAAACTGATTTCCAAGGCTGCTATGTGAGCATGTCTTACAAAATATATAAAATGCTTTTTTTTCCAGAATGCAGCACTTCATTAAAATTGGTCATTTTATTGACCTGCTGATGTATTTCGGCATGATGCCATCACCAGAGCACATCAGTGAGATCTCTTTTTTAAGCATATTCACTCAAAAACAAAGAGTTTGAAAATGTATCATCACAATGTTGATACACTGTATTTTTCTCAGCCCCCTCATTCCTAATGCGTAGCTCCATATACCTACAGTTCAACTTTCTAAGTTTAAACTCGTGTCCTATGGAGTCAGTGTACTGTGTAAAGAGAAAGGTCTCTGAACTCAACAAAATGCTACAACAACAAGTTCCACAGGTGACTTTCACCAACAGCATTGCTGTAGGTAGAGATCAGGGGACTGTGCAGGCCAATCGTTTCTCATTAATAGGGCATCATCTTGAGACCATGTATTCTTAATAGCATCATCTACCATCCTGAAGGACCCACTCCTCCGAAAAAGGCAGTAACCATCAAACTATATACAACTATATATATATATATATATATATATATATATATATATATATATATATATATATATATAAAAAAGGAGCACCTTGTTCAATTGTATTTGTCTGTTCAAAAATATATATATAAAAAAAAAAGGTGCACAAAACAGCGACATTAAAGAACGGCTTGTGTATTGCTAAGGCCACAGGATCAAAATTAAATGATTTATTAAAAATGGAATAACAATAACTTATTTCACCAGTAAATTACTGTTAAACTACAAAAACAACCACTGGATGGGAAAAAAAAGTATTCTACAATAACTTTGAATGCACCACGAGGCTGGCGAGGCCGAGTGTGTTTTTCAGACAACGGCAGCTACAGTCTGGTGTTAGAATCCTCTACAGTGAAATACAGTCACACTTTACACCGTTTAGCTGCCAGCATTTTAACTGTGTTTACTCCAGCTGCTAGCTAACGGTAGGCTAACGTTAGCTGCTGTCGAGTGTAGTGTTAACTAGCGTCCCGTGTGGCAATGTTTCAGTTCCCTCTAACGTCCGTTTTCGGAGCATCAGAGAGAAGCGCAGGCATTTAAGTGGCACCTAAATAAGGCACCGAAATCCACGTTGCTATTCGGTCCGGTAGATAACGGTCGTTAAGGCACCAAAGACTCAATCTTGTCCTTCTCTCCAGCCATCCAGTTTTGGTGATCACATACTCACTGTAGCTTCATCCTCTTATTGTTCGCTGACAGATGGCATGGTTTCCTGCTACAGTCGCTAGTCTACAAGGTTTGATGCGTCGTGTGCTTGGAGATGCGCATCTGCCCATCAGTTTTGAACTGAGCTGTTATTTGCATATATTTAGCCAGCCTCTGAATTGAAAATAAGTATTGCAATTTTAATCTGATGTCACTCATCAACAAGGTCATTGAGCACTGAGGATTGCTGCTAACTGGAGGATTTTTGATTTTTTTCACACACTATTTTTGGTAATATCTAGAAACTGTAGTATATGTATGGGTCAAACCACATTTAGAGGAGTTTAATTTTGAGTTTTAACTACTTTTGTGGCTAAAATTGTACTACACTACTATTGCATGTATGCTTTATTTTTGTAATT
Organism: Sander vitreus; assembly: GCF_031162955.1. NCBI lineage: Eukaryota > Metazoa > Chordata > Actinopteri > Perciformes > Percidae > Sander > Sander vitreus. Next base: position 6,649,319 of record NC_135875.1, read on the forward strand.
CACTGTCTGGAAGAGCAGTCGGTTTATTATTATTATTATTATTATTATTATTATTATTATTATTATATTATTAAGTAGCCTAATGACAGCTCCGGCTGTCTCTGTGGTTTACGTGATCCTGACCTTGCAACAGTCCACCAAGAGTCTCTTACGACGACAAGCTTTTAGCCCTGTCTATGAGCGTGGCCATTGCGACAGGTATTAACACTTTTGCCTTTAGACGTGATCAGACGCAGCTGCATTGCTGTGTTGTGAACTGCAGCAGCCCTGTTGTTACTTCTACCTGACAGACTCTCAGTTTCTGCCTCATTATCCCCCATTAACGGCCTACAGCCAGCCGAAATAGGGGGAGTGAGGGCATTAGGTTGATTCAGGCCTGCTGGGATCCTCAGCAGGGTGCAAGGATCAAACTGGATTAACTACAGCAAACTGAAGAAGAAAAATGCCATATAACTTTATTTTTTTTTTAATGGATGGGGTTTAAATATGAAACAGATCAACATTGTCTCATTTGTGGAAGAGCAGGTGGCGAATGTGCAACACATCCATCATCTTAGCGCTCGCAAGCCACACATCTGCGAATGGAAAAAAAAGTTCTCAGCAATGCGCTAACACATAAATAGGAGGTCTTTTCCGGCAAGCTCCTAAGAATTGTAAACTAGATGTCTGGATTGTAATTTTCTTTTCACCGGAGAATCAATGGATCCTGCAGCTCTCCTGACTGAACCTGCTGAAGCATGCTTCTCAGCCTAATGGACCCACAATTTCCCATCTGTTAGTGAAAGAGATCTCAGCGGGACCTCTCCCCCTGCTGTATCCAAACACAGGATACCGATCAGCACAGACACAACTGTGATGACTTTTATTGGAATTCCAAGAGTCGGCTGGAAAACAAGTGCAGGACAAGCACATGGCCGTAAACCTTTGACTGTGACGGACAGAAAAACAAGTTTTACAAGCAAAAAGCTACAAGAGGTTCTGCAACTATGTTGCTTTGTTTTCTTTGTCTCGACCTTGCCGTGTCCAATTCAAATACCAAACCTGTCATCACAACAGTTTGAGAGATACGCCGCCTTCACACTGGCACTTGAAATCACCTCCATAATACGCAACGCGCCCCCAGTGGACGTCGTACTACACCGTTGAAAGCGTCGGAAGCGAGTAGAAAAAAAATGGCGTAGAGACTAGAACGACTCATTCTGTCAGTGTCCGAATGTCCAATTCTCTATGACCTCTCATCTGATATAAACAGAAAGACTGCTGCGTGGAGAAAAGTTGCCCAGGATGTTGATATGTCAGGTTGGTTAAATGTGATATAGAGGTATAGGGCCCTATCTTGCACCCAGCGCAATTGACTTTGTACACAGACCAACCCATTTTAGATTTGCGTCAGGCGCAAGAGTCATTTATCCCGCCGGTATAATAGCAACAGCGCCTGAGATCCGCCCACAAAGCTACTTGCGTTTGCCGTTTGATACTTGCGTTACAGATCGTTAAAATAGGGCCCATAATGTCAATAGTTCGATGTCTGTTGCTAACCAGCTAATTAGCCATAGCAGGTATCCTATGCATTGTTTCTTCACGGAAGAACTTTTCTCATACTCCACACTACACCTACACCTACACACTAATGTTTTTTATTAAAAGTTAAGAATTGAGATTTGTTTATCAGTACCATAGCAATGCTAACTTCCGCTCGGATTGTTGGATAGGAACCGTCCGTTGCCTGTCGTACGAGTTCAACTTTTTTAACGCATCAGGGTGGCCCCGATTTTTTCCGCACCGCACTCGTTCGCATCGGTTCGGACCCAGTCGCAATGCGGTCTGCGAATCTCCACGGGAGATGAATGACTTCCGGTCGTTTCGCAGCCGTATCTACTGTGCCAATGTGAAGGCGGCGTTAAGGTTCCATCCCTTTCCTCACACATTTCTCCTTTTTTTTCTGGCCACAAGACACCAGGGCCTTGTATCAAGAAGCAAGATGAGTGGGTTAGCAGGCCATCTTCGGGCATGACTCAGGTTTCCCAATATTATGCTGATTCACTTTTAACCAGAGTAGGTAATCAGGGTAAACTACGCTGCACGGCTAGAATGTTCCAGAGCTCAATAAGATCAGGTCAATAAAAATCTGCAGCCTTTCTACCAACCAATCAGATCACAGGGAAAATGGAGTCATCATACCTACAGGATCCTGACATGGACAAAAGTATTGATTTTACAACAAAGTGGCAAGTAATAAAGAGCAATTGAGACATTTTTATGGTTAAGTAGAATCATTTTGCCGACTATGATAACAGAGATGTCAGAGATAGAAGTAATAGTTTTTGCACAACCACTTTGGGACTTCTGACAGAGAGCTACTTTACTTTACACTAACAGCCTAATGGTGATTATATTTAGATAGTATCTAAACACACTATCAATTAGCTCAGTAAATTATAAAAGCAGCTTTTTGATTAAGAAATGACTAAAGGATCGCCAATGTTAGGTTCAGTGAAGCCAAAGAGACAGACTAAGTTGAACTAGCTTTGTGATACAGGCTTCCTAGTTTAGTTTAGTTTCGACATCTTTTTAAGCTTCATCAAACATTTGGGAATTACCCCGCAGAAATCACTGTGTTTAAACATTACCTCAGGTATTTATGGCATTGCTGTGATAGTTCTGTATAATTTGACCTATTACAACCTGTGATGCAACTGTGGCATAATGCAGTCTTATTGCATTTAGAGAGGCCAGTCAAGGTTTGATTATTTACACAGGAGGCACAAAACTGAACCTGTCCATCATCTAACAGGAAACCTCTGAACAGAGAGGAACTGCTATATTTCAGGGGGGTCTCCATATAATCTGTATCCATTCCCTCAAAATTATTATGGTAACTCTGGCAGCCAACAGCTTTGTAGACGTTCTTTGAAGGACTGCAGCGTTTATTTTTCCTTTCAACTTCGTCCATCACAGACCGCCCAACACCCAAACCATTCCCGATGCATTTTCCTCTAAACTGCATTAAAAACATCCCACGATGGCGCTTTATGAAAAACAGCTTCACAACAAGATGGAATATCCCTCTGAGATCAGACTAAGTCGTTGTCTGCTGCTCCCTCTCTCCTCTCTGTCTCCTCCCAAGCCTCTGCTCAGGGCAAATTATGAATGCCTCCTCCCGGAGAGCAAAGGCTTTAACCGGAGTACAGGTATTTAACTGAACATTTAAAACATTAGCCTGATACATGGAGTGTTATGCAATCAGTCACAGAGGAGAATAGATTGAAGAAGGGAAACAAGAAAAAGGAGGCAGAGAGGGGAGACAGGGAGACATGGGAAATACGTTGCGGTTGCTCATAAAATGGTGAAAGAGGAAAGAAAACATGTTCCCTCTGGCCGCACAAGGTTTTGATGGCACTTGATGAACTCTTGTGGGCGTGGGACGGAGACAGAAACAGGGAGGGAGAGAGAGGTAGGCACCACAAGGACTTTGGCTAAATTCATCACCCACATACTTTCATCCAATGTGTTGTTTGGCAGCAGCTTTCATTCATCAGTCTGCTCTTAGCTGTGCTGACTAACACTAACAGCAGCAGTCCGTGAGGAGACAATCTCTGCACTAATTGGTTGAGATTTTCTTTTCACTTTTTCCAGATTTCTATCAGCTTTCATTCAGCTCTCTTAAAATGTTCGTGGTCCTTTACTGCAATAAATGTTACAGTTACAGGTGGCTTACTACACCCAAATCTTCATAACCGGCATTGTTACATCAGGAGATGGAGGATTAAAGCAGAAATGAGTAAATTAGCCCACAACAAGGCTAAACCCAGTGGTGGAATGTAACCACATTTACTTAAGTACTAAGTACCAATTTGAGGTACTTGTACTTTACTTGAGTCTTTTTTCTTTTCATGCCACTTTCTACTTCTAGTCCACTACGTTTCAGAGGGATATATTGTACTTTTTACTCCACTACATTCATCTGACAGCTAGTTACAATACAATTTTTTAAACATTGCACACAAAACACATGTAGTTTTTAAAATACAATGTTTTACTATAAATCAAACTACCCAACAATATAAAGGCCTACAAGTACAGCCGATTAAACACGTAGTTGATTGACACAACTGTTTGATCGTTTCCAGTTTCTAAAATGTGAGGAATTTTCTGCATTGAGTATTTACTTTTAACACTTTAAGTAGGCTACATTTTCCTGATGATACTTACATACTTTTACTTAAGAAACATTTTCAATGCAGGACTTTCACTTGTGACCATAACAGAGTATTTCTACAGTGTGGTATTAATACTTTTACTTAAAAAAGGATCTGAATACTTTTTCCAACACTGGTTAAAACACACACTTTAGAGATATTTCTCTGCTACCCAGTAGCATAGGCAGAGAAAAACACATTTGTGCAGACCTGTTAGAGGTATTTTGCCTACATTGTCCATGATCACCCAACAAACAACCCCAAATCTACTAAGGTGATTTTTATTTATCAATAGTGCTAACAGATCATTAACACAGGCTTGACATAATAGGCTCTATCATGCACTTGACAAGTGTGATAAGCTCTCAGAGTAAACACATGACAGCTGAGATGTAGCTACAGACTTTAATAACAAAGCCAAGGAAAACCAACCAGACATAAACAAACTAAAAAAAACACCATCAACACATGTTCTGTACAAGCAGAAAACTTCAACCGCTCTAAATGCAAAGCCAACACATAGTAACAAACCATTTCAAGACTTTTTTTTTTCAAATATCGTGCTACGGATAATTGCTTTGGCACGTTAATTATATAATTTAGTAACGGTAGCTGCCTTTTTTATTTTCAAGGTGAAAATTTCAGCAAAATCTGAACTTTTTCAAACCTCCCTTGACATTAGCAAGCACACAGAAACTATCACAAGCAACTATCAAAGGTCAGCCCCGCCCACAATTATATTTACTTTGTTTATGGGGATTTCTTTATTGACAAAAGGATAACATACAAAAATTCAGGTATTTAAAAAAATAAATATAAGTAATACAACAATACTACAACAAATATCTATGAAGAACATAAAATGAGAATATTACAGGACAAATACATTTAAAAAAAAAAAAAAAAAAAACAGTACAAGACTGAACATATTCAGTCAGAGGTTTCAGGGAAAAAAGTTCCATAATTTTTCATCCCCCACACTGACATTCCAGACTTTTGATTGTCAATGTGACAACATTTATTCAGAGTTGTGTCTATCTCCATCTCTTGAGTCCAATATTCACTCTCCTTTTAGCTTTGATCGGGTTTGTACAGCAACAATCCTGAGGAAGATATCTGGCTTTTTAGCCGCTAAATGCTCAACTACGTTACGTTACATCAGCTAATTGCAAACTTTGTCTGTCTGCTGCTATAGTGGGTTTATCAAACACTTTGTGCTGAAAACAGCTGTCTGCCGCTGAAAATGTTGTTGTGAGAGTAGTAAGACTGAACCAAAACAATAAAGTTGAGAGCCATGAAACCAAAACAATGAACTAAAAGACGCTAAAACTCTCCTGCAGAGCTGATGGGAACTGCTGAAGCTGGTGATTATTTTTGTAGTGGGTTCCTCACTACAAGCGTTATTAAAGTGCTCATATTATGCTTTTTGGATTTTCCCCTTTCCTTTATTGTGTTATATATCTTTTTGTGCACATTATAGGTTTACAAAGTGAAAAAGCCCAAAGCCCATCCCAAAGGGACTTACCAAAGCCGGTATACGGAAAGCCGTTCCACTCCCTATTCAGCCCCATTGTACCAAATTTGGTTGCAGTTCCACCAGAGTTCCACTGGGGGTGATCGCGGTCCAGTGCAAACTGAATGGGACTCTATTGAGCTAGACGGCTAAATTTGTCTCTTTCGCCTGATTGTCGTTGAGAAATCTCAGATTTGATTGTAGTTTTTGCAAGTTCAACGTGGATTATAGGTCGAAAGTTGAATGAATGAGTACTTATGTCCTTTTGATTTCTTACAGGTTGAGTCATTGTTGCCCATAACACATTTTAAAAGTCTTTTTAGATAAAAAAAAAAAAAAGCCACTTTAAATCTAACACCCAGCAGTGTGTATTTTCTTAGCCTCCCCTTTCGAATGCAACATTCAAATTACTAGACAAAAAATTGTATTCTGAGAAAAGTGGATTTTGAGGGGTATAGCTCCATAGAGTCCCATTCATTTTGCACTCGCCTGTTAGCGCCCCCTATATGGATCAAGTGTGGAACTGCAACCAGTTCAGAAGCCGGAAGTAACGAGAGAGTGGAACTTCTTCCCTTATTAGAAATTCTTTGGACTTCTCATCTGTCAGAGAAAACACTGTTCACAAACTGCTCCAAACAGCTCTATTGTAGTCCAGCCTTTACTTCCGTGACGAACGTGCGTCACTTTGTAACACACATTATAATGCTCACCTAGCTGCTAGCATGGCACTCCCTCATACTCTGCAACTGACAAGCTAGCAGTACTTACTGCGTATGTGCAACTCCCAACAAAGATGTTACAGAAGTGAGATGTCTCACTCTGTAGCTAAAACAGAGAGCTCAACACACAGGGTGAAAAGAGGAGCTGCAGCAATGTGCAGTACAACAAATATATGGTGTTTTCTGAAAATTAAACCACATAAACCTATTCTGGTACAACCTCTAAATACAATTATGAACCTGAAAATGAGCATAATATGAGCACTTTAATATAAAAGTGTTGGTTAGTGTCAATGCAGCTTTAAATATAGAGATTTAAAATAAATACCTTTTCTTATCTGCTGCTTCCACTTGAGGCCTCAGGCATGACAGAGCCCTCACCTCTGCTCTGTGGTGTAATGAGACACAAAACCCCAGTTTATTTGAACAAAGCTCTGCAAACAGGAAGAGCTATGAATCAGCAAATAAGATAACTTGTCACAGATGTGCTGGTGGGCAGGTTCGATGGTCAATTAATTAGAGGCCATAAAAAGCCACTTCCTGCAGGTTTACGGGAGGAAGGTCACTGTTGTAATGGGATCAACCTCTCCATAGAGTTGGTCAAATTACTTGAATTCTGCTCGTTAATCGGATTTGGGTGTGTCTGGCCTTAGCATGAGTCTCCCAAACAACCTCTGCATTTATCACAACTACTGTAAAGAGCCTGCATAACTTTTCATTTGGTCCGAATCTCCTGTATCTGCAGTAGGTAACCAGTATTCCATTATTCCCCCTTGACCTTTACATTTGGGATTACTCCTCAAGTAAACACAGTAATCAGGTTTCCTGGCCCTCAGCTGAGCCTAATTGAAGATACTCAACTGAGAACTCAATTGTGTAAGTGTGATTTAGTTAGTGCCTGGCCTAATTAAAGTCCTGGAAATGACCTCCAAAGTTCTGTGTGGCATTAATCAGCTAAGACACCTCATCAGCCACCAGAGGAAGTTCTGCAAGAGCCTGCACCCACACCGCATTAAGTCTGTGTGTGTGCTATAAGACTGATTTCCTGGTCTTTAACCTCCGGCACAGCTCTGACAGGATCAGCCACACTGTGGTCTATTGACAGCCCTAATCCTACCTCCGTGTTCAAACCTCCATCGCCTGCCAGCATTCTGATACTCCACACGTTCCTCATCCCCCCCCCCACCCGACATGTGGTCCACGCACAGGGACCCGAGTTGTTTTTAGAGTTACACCCCCATCATCCCCTTGCTCCAGAGACCAAACTGGCTTTTGCTCACCTCCTGCCCACCCTCTGCAAATGTTTGCCTGGATCTGCGGAGGTAATGCATGCAAGTTTTGATTTAAGCGCACCCTTATGTGCTTTGGCTCAGAGCTGCTCAACCATTAACGCCTGTGCCATGAACAAATGGATTGTGTGCCGGTGCCAAGGCCCTGCCTCTCAGCCTGCTCGTACTCTTCTCCATCTAGCCACACATTCAAAACTGCACCTTTTAATGCCTCTTAATGTTCATCTTGCCTTCCCTTGACCTCCACGTCTATATGTTCACTTGGACAACTTTTGAGATATTTGACCATTAGCTGATGCTCTGCAATACCTTCAGGAAGAGTCTTATTCTGGAACAAGTCCTTCATTTGAAAAAGTGGCAAAGTTCCAGCACATATGAATTCAAATGCCTTTTTAAGGATAGCACTGGTGGGAACGTGGTTGAAAATATTGCAACTTTTATTGTTCTCCTAAGAAGAAAAAGAAAATAGAGAGGGTTATGTTTTTCATTTTTTTGCTAAAGGGAGAGTGGTCTGACATTTCTTGGGAGAGCAAGGGATGGCCCTTAATCTTTCCATGCCCCAGATTTATATTTCATTTCATCTGTTTCTTGCAGGATTTACTTTAAACACAAGACTGACTAGATACATCTAGGGCTGGGCGATATAGAGAAAATCAAATATCACGATATTCTTGACCAAATACCTCGATGTCGATATTGCGACGATATTGTATGGTTGACTATCGGTGCTTTAACAAAATGTTATTTACACAATGAGATTTTTGATGAATAATCACCAGAAATGATTTAATGACATAGAGGGTAAAGGTAAATAATAGAACAGCGCGAACAGTCTGGTATGTTCAGAAAATGACATCACTTTACTGTAATGCAGCCTGTAAAACCAGGAAAAGACAACACTTACCATATTACGATATTACGATATCCAAAATCTAAGACGATATCTAGTCTCATATCGCGATATCGATATAACATCAATATATTGCCCAGCCCTAGATACATCAAAATAGCTATGTAACAAACACGCTTTTTGTGTGTGACATGCATCATAAAGGTCCAGGAAAATGGTCATGTCTTTGCTTTATTTAGGACCAATACTGTATGTCAGTTTTGAGAAAAGAGGGTATTGCTTTTTTTGAAAAGTCAAACAGGGTTTAGCCCGCCTCCCCACCCTAAGAATTTCCTTACAGACCCTTAACTTTTGGGATTTGTTGTTGTTGAAGTATTTATGATTTAAAAAATAAACTTTTAGGTAACATATTGTACTTTGTATATCTGTCCAATTTAGTACCCGACACATCTCACAAACCCAGTCGGAGTTAAACCAGAGAGGTTTGTCTTTCTACCTTCCAGATTCTCCTTTGTGCCCTACTGCTTAAGCGCAGTCATTTTGTCTTATCACATTTTCACACAGTCCCCTCTGCAGCTTTGACAATTTTGAAATGTTGCTTTTGTTTGTAGTACTTGAAAAGAGAGAATGAGAGGAACGAGGCCTCAGAGAATCGCAGTACCATCAGCGTTAATGCAGGCGCTCTCCATCTGCTGTGGAAAGCTGTGACGCATGCCAAGGAGGCACTGGGCATGGCACAAGAAACCCACTACACTGAATGTTACATGTAGCTGTGTTTATGTGTGTGTGTGTGTGTGTGTGTGTGTGTGTGTGTGTGTGTGTGTGTGTGTGTGTGTGTGCACAATCTCCATTCTGTACTTAATAAGAGCTTACACGACTGCTCTGCTTAGTGGAATCACGTCCAAAAAAAGAACCAAATCAGAAGCGGGAAGTCAATTCAATTTTAATTTATTTATAGTATCAAATCATAATTAGAGTTATCTCAAGACAATTTACAGATAGAGTAGGTCTAGACCACACTCTATAATTTACAAATTCCAATAATTCCCCCAAGAGCAAGCATTTAGTGCAACAGTGGTGAGGAAAAACTTCCTTTTAGGCAGAAACCTCGGACAGACCCAGGATCTTGGTAGGCGGTGTCTGCTGGTGCCGGTTGGGGGTACGATGAACAGTGGCAAATTATAGTAACAATAAAGATAATGGAACTATGACTAGAAATAGTAGTTGTAGTAGTTCAGGGTGTAGCAGGGCACTGCAAGGCATAGCAGGGCACTGAGCAGGACCACGGCGGCAGCTGCAACCATGATTTAGGTGCCACCCTAATCCAAGGAAAACTGCGAAACGAGAAAACACAAGGACTCTGGGGGAATAAGCTCCCCAGAGCTAAGTTAGTAACAAGCATTTCTGGGATATGAATGCACACAGATGGAAAGAGCGAGGAGAGAGGAGCTCAGTGTGTCAAAGGAAGTCCCCAGGTAGTCTAAAACTATAACAGCATAACAAAGAGCTGGTCCAAGGTAAACCTAAGCCAGCTCTATAAGGGTTGGTGGATGAACCTGACGACTATGAAGAGAAGCAGAGAAGAAATGGGATGCCGTGTCTGCAGCTAAGTCGTCTTAAACCACCAGGCACTTCATGAGCACAGGTTCCATCCAACTGAGTGTATGCATGAGTTGCAGCTAACAATGAATGATGTACACTTTCCTGGTGCTGGTTTTCCTCAAGGAAATCTCTTGTTTTCTACATGTTCGACCTGTCACTGAGCTTTCCAGCTACTGCATAACTGATGCCATGCTTTGATACCATGCTGTTAAGGAAAAGTGAAAGGAGCTAGATTAAAAGGTATGATTTGTGATTTTATTGGCAGTTTTTCTGTTAGCGAGGGACCGGAGGGAAGAAGACAGCGAAAGAAAGTGTGAAATTGGGAAGAGAGGAAAAAGTACAGGAATGGAGATGATGAAGAGAGGGCGAGGAAAAACGAACATTAAATTATCAATGGTCTTCTTGCGCTACCGAAAGACCTCTTAGATTTCTTTTTCTCGCTTTCATGCATGACACAGATTTATAAAGAGCGGTGTTGCTAATATGTTATGTCATTGGAGACATGGAAAAACAGTGGAGCAAAGTGTTTCCACAGCTGGCCTCATGCTGGGGCTCCACTAGGTGGATTGTGGCCACACCACAAGATCCACCCTCAGTCATTAACTGCACGTGCCAATCATTTTCTTTTTCTTTTTTTTAACATAAAGCTACAAGCAGCCCATATCTTGCATATGTCTATCTGGGCGAGATCTTTTTGGAACAGCTCTTTAATACCACCCAACGGCTTGCAAGATAAATCTAAGAAGTCTTCTGTTATCACTTTATTATAACATCCCCTATTTAGCATTTATAATCAGTATATAAACACTTTATAACACACTGTAATGTAATTGTGAGCAGATACAAGGACATTTTTAAGTCTTTATTAATTTGTCAACATGTATAACTTATTTTACCAAGAAAAACAGGTCATGGATTATTAACTCTGTACAACATAGCTGCAATTATACGTACTCATATTTGTTTACAGATATGAACACATTTATTACAGTATGTTATTAAACAGTGATCATGGGTTAAAGATGTGTTCAAAACTTATGATTACTGTAAGAAATATATACTTCATATTCATAAAGTATTGAACCCGTGTTTTAAACCAATTATGTCCCACATGGAACCTGGTGACTATAAAATATGGCCTATCCATCACGAGCCCAATGTATGAAAATCCCTAAAGGCACAAACTGTTCACCAGTATGCGTAATCGTCTTTATTATCATCTTTATGAAATTGATATGCGTCCTGCTATAGAAGAGAGTTTCATGAGGAAATACCACCAATATCACGTACAATAAGCCTATAAAGTGCACAAGTCAATGTTTAAATTGTAGTGGCAAAAAGAAAGTATGCTTTTAAAAGTGCTGAGTGAAGCACAAGCATAATGTTAAACACCACATTAGCTTTTGGGAGCAAACATGTATAAAACGGAGGAAGCAGTGTGCATTAATATTTATGAGTCAACACTAAAAGGCTCTGCTCTTTATCTTTAAGTATTTAGTAAGTTCTGTTATTGATTGTGAGGAGAGTGCTATGTGCAGAGGCTGGAGCAGAGAGGTCATACTGACTGATTCAGACCTGAGAGGTCACTGCTCACAAATTAGTCTGTTGATGGGTCAGTGAGAGGGGTCGGGAACCCGCAGGAAGAGGTCAGGGGTCAAGTTTGTGCAAACATAAACTCACCGTGTTGCAGCTACTGTCAGGAGCTGTGCAGGATGCAGTCATCTTACATAGGGGTGTATAGTAGCCTTTTCCAGTCGTCCCTTTCCTCCCTGATTTGCTACTACTGGTGGCTTAGCTGGATATATAGCTTAACGCGTGCAGTTGTAAAGGAGGAGTAAAAGTTGATCCAGTCGGTCCAATGACCATTTATCGTTATTGATGTAGATAGAATGTTACAAAAAAACTTGAGGTAAAACAAAACAAACAATTAAACTAAAGCAGTCTCTTATATGGTAGCAAACGGCTTGTTTGGCACCACTCATGGCACCATACAGCACACCACCACGAGGTCAAAAGACCGTTTCCCTCTCAGGCCACGCCCACTGCTGTAGCTTCCTGCCTTTCCCCTTGGGCTCCACCTTCAGCCTCCTAACTGTCCTTTAGGTGGGGGTAGACAGACCTGTGGCCATATTACTCATTCATTCATCCACACACACACACACACACACACACACACACACACACACACACACACACACACTCACTACTATTCACAAGAAAAAAACATGAAATAACCCCAAAGCTCAATTTGGCTCCTACATGGTGAATAAAGAGATGGATAAAGTATGAAAAAAGAGCTTTTTTAAAGAAATGTTGTAGCATCATATTACTATGGGTTTTTGGGAACAAGGCAACTATATCAACATTTGCTAATACTTGTTTTTAGTCATGCTAACATCAACATTTCAGCTTGTTTAATACTTTGGTGTATGACAAAATACCAATGACATTCCAATGTAATGCTAAACAAAGTTGGTGAACATGGTAAACTTTATACTTGCCAAAAATGTTAAATGGACTGCATATATATATAGTGCACAAAGCACTTAATAAATTAGCATGTTAATATCCAAGTGAGCCTGGTTTCAGTCTTAACTGAAAGAGAGACAGAGCAGGGACCCCCTACATATATTGTAGAAAATGAAGTTGCATATTAAACTGGGTCTACAATTACATGTAGGGGCGGCCTAAAGATTTTTACATACCTTTTTTTGCATAGAATACTAAGCTTTTGAAATAGCCTTATCATTGTTGGCATGCTTTTATTAACCGAGTTTTCATTTTCAAACATACACGTGGCACAGTAAATCCTCAGGATGAACTGTATCTGTGGATGGCTACCTTAGTGACTACCTTTCCTATAGGCCAGTAAGCCTATCCTCAGTGGGGATTTATATTTGCTAATAATATGCTGGATTCATGTTAAGACTTTATAATGTTTGAAAAAACTTTCAAAAATTAACAATAATTTGGAGGCCCCCCTGCATTGACTCTGAGGACCCCCTAGGGGTCCCTGACCCCCGGTTGAATATCCCTGGTCTAAATGAAATACACATGGTAAAGCCTAATTTTGTATACTCCTGTGTGAATTAAATACTTGACAAATGAAAAGTACTGAGTATTGTCTTTTTTTATTAAGAACCTTAGTGCAAAATGAACGTATAGAAAAATATACATGATAGAAATTTGTACATAATTTTGACAATATACTGTATATTGTCATATCGCTTAGCCCGTCCTGTTAGCATGCTGACGTTAGCATTTAGCTCAAAGCACCACTGTGCCTAAGTACAGCCTCACAGAGCTGCTTTCATGGGGATATACTTTTATCACAACATTTTAAAAATGAAACAATTACTCATCACATTTACTCTCTACTACGCCTGCTTTTATAATAACACAATTCTATCATCTTATTCATATTCGATTCCTTTAGTCCTTCATCTTTGAACAACGTCATCTGGCTTCACTTTCCTTAAAAAAAAAGGCTTGCTTGTGTTATTTTTTTGTGAGATTGTTTTACAGTGTTGAAATTGGGTTGTGCAAAAGAGAAAGCTACTTTAATCTACCGTGCGGGCAGGCAGTGTGCAGATATTTTCTATCGCTCCATTACCTCCCTATTGATTGAAGGACTGGATTTGATGTGTTAATCCGCTCTCCCTGGTAAAAGAGTCCTGTCTGTAGAGACACTAAACACACACACGCGCACACACACGCACACACACACACACACACACACACACACACACACACACACACACACACACACACACACACACACTACCACTTGCGCTGACTGAAAAAAAGTAATCAACAGAGAATTCTACAAGGTTCCTTATTCACCTTGCAGTCTTCTGAAAGCCTTTGATCAAGAAGTGCTTAGGTTTCACATAAACTGTTGGATACCTTTCAGAGACCATGCTAAGCACACAGCTACTTGGGGGATTTAGCCTACTTTAATGCCTGTTTTCAGAGCTTCTCTGTGGTATTTGAGCCAACACGTTAGCTGAGGTGCATGGCGAGTTATGAACTGCCACACAAGTAGATATTGCGGAGGCCAACGAAATGCATGATTGTCATGAAATATTGGCTAAACCCAAAGGCTCTTCTTTGTTGTTCCACAACAAAGCAGCGTGCCTTCAAGTGGCTTTTGTCAGCTCTTCTTAATGTTATGCTCTTTGCATTAAATCATGTGGAAAGGTCAGTGTGAGAGCATCAAAAATTAAACCAATACATTCTGTAAGATACTCTGTTTCCTAAATAATATAATAGCATGATCTGAACTGAATTTTAGTCAGTGATCCAAAATGAGAAGAAGAAAACAAATATATATATATATATATATAACAAATAGATATTAGTTATTTAGTAATAAATAATAAAATCTCTACATCCTATTAAGCTTCTTATCCATCCGCCAAGTTTACACACTTGGTCAAATTAAATATCAACAAAATGACAAATACGCTTCATTTCCAATAACTGTGTCCCATTTCTGTGCCATCTTTCTGACTGACGAGACATCTTTGTTTGGAAACACTATCCTACTCTCCCAAGTCCTGAGACACCGAGAGTGAAATAAGCCATTTTGAAATCTTATTAAATAAACATGTTTGTGAGTTCGTCTGCATCGACTGTATACGTGCCTCTTTGTCTCATACATGTATAATGTGTTGACACTCCCATAGTACACTGTGATTAAAACAAATGCAATTTTCAGAGTACACTTTGTCGAGCAAAGTTGCCTGTAACGTTGATTAATTTATTCCTTCTGAGCGTCCCGTTTCCTTTGTTTAGTTACAGTAAACACTTCTTTTCCAAACCACAGTATGCCATAGTGCATCCTTCTCTTCCTATTTTTGTTGTTGACATACAGCAGGCTTTCTTTTTTCATTTACTTAACTCCTGGATTCATTGCCCCTTCCTTTTCTCTGGATAGAGGGAATCCCTGCACTTGCAGGAAGACAATGTCAGACTTACCTCTTGGCCAAAATTCACCGTCTCCACGTTTTTCAGTGGCCAGCGCAGTATTGACAAAACAAAAAAAAGCAACACTCACATGAGAGCACCGCCACCCCCATGAATCAAAGCGCAGAGCAGCGAAAGGTTAAAAGCTCCTGGGGCCTGCAGACACATTTTTCAGGGGGGGGGCGGGTAATAGGATCAGGGCTTCCATAACTCCCCAGAACAGCCAATCCTCCCTCGTTTCTGCCCGTTTACCCTTCAAAGAGAAAGTTTGTGTGTCTGTGACGGCTGGTCAAGGGGTTAAGAGAGGAAAGTGCATTTTTCCGGTCACAAACTCAATTTCCTTGGTGAGCTAAAGAGGCCATGCTTTAAAACCCAGAGCATAAAGCCTGTTTAATTTGTCCCACATACAGTATCCTCCTGAACCTCTCACTCTGGTACAGACAGAGTCCTGATTGCTAAAGCTGAAGAGCCAGCAGCAAAAGAATGTCTATCCAGCTATTTTTCTCTGAATCTTGACCCTTTGTAACTATAATAATAACACACTCTGTATTCATTCATGCTTCTGTGTCATCCTGTCTTCATGTTGTTATCTTAATGTGGAAAATTTGTCAGCAAAGGAAATGAGGCCAAACAAATTAACCCTTTCTCATTTTTAGCAACTACAATATGTTATTTTACATGACAGCACTTTTCCCTGTACATGCTGTGTTTTATAGTACATGCCCTGATCTGTAATATAAGGTTAACAGAGACGAGGGAACCAAGAAAAGAACAGAAACACAGAAACTGACAAACGTATACTAACAGAGTACCAGCCTAGTCACACTAGCATTTATAGAAGTGACATTTCTGAGCAAAATTGGCAAGCACTGTGGGCCACTGTAGCCGGCAGTTAACCGATAAATTATAAGAGTCTATAGCCGTTTTCTCATATGAACTCCGGCAATGTCCAACGAATCAGGTGCAGAAATTGTCCGAAGTTTCCCTCTCACACATGTAGCACACAACAGGAGATTATCAGACACATTCTCACGTAGGCCTACCGAAAATACTCTGTTTGGTTAACGCAGACAACACTGTAGTCACGTAGCCAGTTCATAATTTGGTCATAATCAACGAGTCCCTTGCCGTTCCTTGAAATTGTCTGATGATTTCGCCAACTTCCATTATTAACAGAAGTTCCTGAATCTTGTCATCTCTCCAGTTTAGTCTATATCCACGATCTTCCACTTCTGGGATTGTTCCAGTGCCGCAGGAAATTCCGCCGGATGCATGTCTTTTTGCCGATGTTCGTTTCCTTCCGCTTTCTTTGTGTTGTAATTTTAAACTCCGGTCGATTTATGACGACTGTAGTTAACTGCTTCTCAGATCTCATGCATGGTAAATTGAGACAGCTAGCTAGACTATCTGTCCAATCTGAGTTTTCTGTTGCACGACGTACACATTCCACCAAAACAAGTTTCTTCCTGAGGCTATTTTGCAGCAGCTCCATGCTGGCGATTGTGATTGGTTTAAAGAAAGGCCAACAAACCAGAGCCCATCCCGGAATGCTGTGTGGACTAGCCAGACCCTCCTCCACAGCGCTGTGGAGGAAGGTCTGGCAAAACTAGACTACTCCAGTTAGACATTTTCGTTGCAGTCTTCGTGTAAATCACCCTTCTTCTTCACCCTTGCATCCTTGTTTTCTTCCAGTTTTGTGCGAGCCACGATAGAAACGTCATCAACACGCCCATTCGCTCGCTGTGAATTGTCCGGACAATGACCTGCTCTACAGTATTCACACATGGGCTCAATCGGACATTATACAAACTTTGTACTAAGGAGCTGGCAGGGTAAAGACTTTGTAATGTCTGGTCCAACTGATTCAGTCATTTGAGTTCTCACATACAGCTCCGGGTAATGTCTAGATTGAAGGACATGGAGAAACAAGTTAACCAGCCTTCCCCTGTGAAAAGAAACCTCTGCATGTTGGATATTCTGGCAAAAAGCTCTGTAGTACAGACAAGAAAAGGTGGTCATGTAAACACAGACCACAGCAGATCCCAGGGGATGTGTATTGTGTATGTGGTGTTCTGGTTTATCTGCTGTAGGAAAACTTTAAAACACTGTAACTGTTAAAGGAATAGTTCTGGGTAATACACTTGTTTGCATTCTTTCCGAGAGGATCAACGCTAATCACTTATCAATCTGTGTGAGGTGTGTAGCTTAGCTCAGCATAAACTGGACGCAGTTAGCCTGGCTCTGTCCAAAGTTACAACAACTACACCACCCAGCAGCTCTAAAAGCTGACTAATTAACATGATGTATCTTGTTTGATTAACCTGTCCATGAACAGAAATGTGAAAACAACACTTTCCACTTTTGTTTACATTGTTGGGTTGGATTTTCTCAAGTTCTCTGTTCACATCTGTGGATGTATTTTATCTGTAGTTATTTTAAATATGCCCTCTGCATGAGGCTTTGACACAGTGGTAATCTGGGCTAAAAGTAACACTACTACTCACCATGGCCTTTTGTATCGCGTACACGCCTCTACAATGTGATCAATTATCACTGTGCCTCTGAGGCTACATGCTTGAGTGCCTGAACTGCTCGTCTGATGACTGGGGGCCAATACATTTTAGCCGTCATCACTTGAGCGAGAACACTGTCCCTGATAATTAAAAGAGCTCCATTGTCATGCAGCAGAGCTGCTGTTCCTACTATGCATGCGGAGCTGAGATCAGATGACAATGACAGGCCGAGTGTGAAGCGGAGCCTGGGAGTAGGTGACGAGGGGGCAGGGTCCCTGAGGGTGACCTCGACCAGGCTTCGCTTACCAGCTGCTGCCTGAAACGGGACACCCGAGCCCCTCCGCTGCCATCCACCTGGATCACTTACCTGACACGAACATAGACTATGCTGCATACACATTGCTTTCTTTCAGGCAACATAAATTTTAGTGTCATCTGTGGGCCAATGTTATGGAGTTTTAGACTCAGGGCTTACGATGTCTTTTTGTTAAGGGTCTTGTCTTCTTTGACTGTAATTTCTCCCAGTTTGGACATGAGTTCAGTCAGGAAGATTACACTTTTGCATGCTTAGGCCTTCTTTATTTCTCACGCATCTGCATTCAATCCTCACACACATGCTCACTCATTATTCCTTGCTGTCCTGTCCGGGGCTGTCAATTTTCTTATTGACTGCTCTCATCAGCTGATCTCGTGTATCCAATAGCTCAGCGACACACCTACATTGTAAGCCTATTATCCTGCTGCTGCCTCTGTTTCAATATGATTCTCTCTCTTCCTTTTGTACATTTATGCTGATGTTATGTGCTGTATGCTGTACGTTCACGGCTGTTACACTGTTTAAATCTGTTCTCCTCTCTGTTGTTGTTGTTGTTGTTGTTGTTGTTGTCAGCAGCAGCTGTCATTTCAGTGCAAATCGTGTGCCCCTCCTGCTCTCCATCGCCGTCAGTCTTCGCAGATTCTTCAGCTCCATCAGCCTCAGCCATCAGAATCTTTTAGCCACCACCACCACTACCAGTGTCTGGACCTCATGAGGGGATTTATCTTGCTGCTGCTCAGGGCAGACGCCCCTCATTTACAAAGCTCTCTATAAGCGCCACGTAAAAGACTTTCTACCAAAACTTAAATATCACTTATCATCTGTTATAATAAACATTCATCTTTACTTCAATCTCATTATTTTACCCTGCCAGTGATGAGCTTCACCAGGAAGTTAAAATGCATGGCAATGCAGATGTTCACAGGTATTCTCTCATCTCATCATTTGGCCATATAGAGGTTGGAAATTAAAGTGCTCATATTATGCTCATCTTCAGGTTCAAAATTGTATTTAGAGGTTATACCAGAATAGGTTTATATGGTTTAATTTTCAAAAAACACCATATTTTTGTCGTTCTGCACATTGCTGCAGCTCCTCTTTTCACACTGTGTGTTGAGCTCTCCGTTTTAGCTACAAAGTGAGACATCTCACTTCTGTTCCATCTTTGTTGGGAGTCGCACATGCGCAGTAGCTAGGTAAGGACTACTAGCCAGTCAGAAGCAGAGTATGAGGGCATGCCATGCTAGCAGCTAGGTGAGCATTATAACGTGTTACAAAGTGACGCACGTTTGTCACGGAAGTAAAGGCTGGACTACAATAGAGCTGTTTGGAGCAGTTTGTGAACAGTGTTTTCTCTGGAAGATGGTAAGTCCCTTTGGGGTGGACTTTGGGCTTTTTCACTTTGTAAACCTATAACGTGCACAAAAAAGATATAAAACAAGCCAAAAAGCATAATATGAGCACTTTAAAATAGAGAAAATGCTCGGCAATATGACACGATCAATACAGCAAGTTTAAAGCTAAATAATATCATAATTGTTGTTTACTAGCCCAGAATGGATGAATCAAACTTTAAAGCATTTCTGTTCATTGATCTGTTTCATTTCTGGTGTTCTATCGGTGTATAATTCAGAGAAGACACCAGTAAAATGACTACTATTGTTTCCCAAAGTGTGGTTTCTGTGGTTGCCAAAGAGTTGAACCATCACCCACTCAGGCAGCAGCACCAAATAGCTGCGTTGACATTGGAAACAATGGAAGTGGCTGCGGTGGCAACTGCTTTCCGTCTAAAAGTATTTTTACCGCATCAAAGCCCTCGCTGGCCTTCCACCAGCGAATATAGCCAAATGTGTGCTGGAATGCACAAGCAAACTGGAGGTACCACTACTGGGACTTGAACCCCATGTTTCTGTTACATTGGCCTAAACAAATCAATTTCATCTGATTTATAAGATGCTAATTCTGTGCTTGTTATATATGTTTTGTGTCACTATTTGTCTGTAAATGTGTTAGGACAGGCAGGATACGCTTGACAAAAGCCATTTTTTAATTTCACTGAGCTTTTCTTTGTTAAATAAAGGTTAAATACCATGTACCAGCATGACCACGGAGCCTGCTGAGAAAAGGGCACCACGTTAAGAAATGTCCACAAAGTTTACGACTGTTTTTCAAAGGCCAGGCGGCGTTATATGCAGCAATGCATCACACTCAAACACACCTTACAGCAGTCAGCGTGTGGCGAAATACTTGACAGCACGTGTAAATGATCCTCCATACAACCTCGCTGATTACTGTGGCATCCCCAGAAACAAATCCATCACCTGATTACACCCAAACCTTTACGGCAACACACAAAGTAACACACTGCCATACCTGTCATATTTATTTTAGAGTGCGAGGGCCTCTGTTTGTAGCAGCCAGAGCTTGTGCATACTTTACCCAATGACCCCCACAGCACTCTCATTTGTCAGAGCAAGACAAACCTTAACTAAAGTCAAGGAGTGGAGGAACCCCCCCCAAGTTCGGTGGAGCGACAGAATGGGGAGTGACGCTAGATAAACACACACAGTGTTATATATCATAGGGTGCTTAATGTTAAAAAACCCACTCCCCAAGAGGTTAAAAAACAACTGACTAAATCAGATTCAGTTGACCAAAGGGACAAATTTGCCTCATTCGCTGCTGTGAAGACCAACAGCTCAGATTCCCCATCGCCTGCTCTCCATCTTTAAGTCAATTGCGCCAAGATTGCAAAAGTGTGCCATGACCTGCCTCACCAAAATGCACAGTCTGAGAGGTAATATTGAATCTGTCTGTAACACCTCATAAAGGCTCTCCTCTATGGGAGTTCATGTTGGCTTTCCCCAGTAACACTTTGCCTCCACAGCCTTAGGTGATAAATAATTACTTGTCGGAGACTTGACTTTTTTTCTGTGGCGTTTGCATGCTGTCCCTTCTCTCAGCATTGTGGCACTCTGAAAGCGTCAATTATTAACGAGCTGCTTTTTTGCCTCAGTGTGTGTACTCTGTCTCTGTGTTTGGATTTTTGTGTTGTTTCTGTGCGAATAATACCGCAGACATTTGTTTTAGGTTGCATGCATGAATGTGGGTTGACAGATGATTATACTCAAATAACTTCCTGTTTGTTATTTGTATGAAGTCTTTATGTCTTTGTGTTTGAGAGTCAGCGAGGGTTTCTGAAGGAGAGGTAAGGGGGGTGAAAGTGAGCCAAAGTGTAAAGAGGTTGGTGAGTTTTTCAGCCAGAATCAGAATCAGAATCAGTTTTAATGGCCAAGTGTGAACACAAACAGAGAACTTGACTCCGGCTTTTGGTTTCTCTCAAAGTACACACACAGAAATACACATATGGCTCAAAACAACAAGACTGTTTGACTTCTATGTGCAGATATGTGTATACTTGTATATGAGAAAGTGAATATGTTAATACACATACATGTAGACAAACATCTGTATAAGGATTGTAAGATAACAGTTTGCACCATGTTTGCATCCATCATTAGTATAAGGGGCACGCAGATCTGATGTGTGTCTGTGTATGTGTGTGTGTGTGTGTGTGTGAGACGACCTCTGAGCATGATGGGCCAATGTCTGTAATGAGTGGGAGGTAAACAGGGACGAGTTCTCATTTATTCATAAGGCAAACAGAGACTGTGCAGTGAATGGGAATAAGTATGTAATGATTTATTTAAAGCTATTTGTTTCAGGCCACACAGACTAATTTCTCTCTTTATTCAACTCTGTGCCCCCATGTCTCTGGATATACTTCTCCTTTGTACTATGTCAAAATAACAAACGGAGCTATTTGTACCATCTCACCTTATGAGGCTTATGATTATATTAGGAAATGTTTATCTAGAACATAATGTTTCAAGGTTGTTTGTCTTCCTGTATGCATGACTCTAACAATACTCAGGTTTCTGCATTTTGTGTGTGATTTTTTTGACATCCGGTTTCATTCTCCTCAGCAGTTCAGAATCTACTTTGGTGTCTGGCTGCATGTATCACTCCACGCTGGATTTGGCTTCTCTATCTGATCACCAATAAAATGTATACTTTGACTTTCATTACAGCGCATAAAGTTATGTGCTATTTATTGACAACATTTCATCCAGATACCCAAATACTTCTGTGCAGAGTCTGGCAAACTCACTGTGACAACAAGACTCTGGGAAGTCACTGCGCCTATTCTTTGTGAAGAAACAGTTACAGCACGTAACTCGCCATAAAACCACAAACTTTCATTTTTACATTTCTTTTAGTATGCGGATGAACTAAACTATCAAACATACATCATGTTTGTTATTAAGCTTTGGAGCTGTTGGTAGGTGGATTGTTTTTTTTTACTTTGGACGGAGCTAGGCTAGCTGTTTCCCCCTATTTCCACTATTTATGCTAAGCTAAGCTTATTGCCTCCTGGCTCTTGCCTCAGACTTAATACATATACACACATTCACAAACACACACACACACACACACACACACACACACACACACACACACACACACACACACACACACACACACACATATATATATATATATGAGTGACCAGTCAACAAATCAGCTAATTGTACCACAGGGTGTTCCAGTTTATTTAGAAGTAACCCAGGGGATATTTTGGTTTCTGAGAACCAGAATAAGAGCTGTGTACATGCAAAAACACAACACAACTGAGACCTGATATAACCTAGAAACCAATATCCATGCATGACTAAAAGGTTCCAGTGTTGAGTGGCAGGGCTGACAGAACCTTCCACTAACAGGGCAAACTTCTCCTCCCTTGAGGACGCTTGGGCTCTACCCCTCAGACGATCTGGCCGTCTTGTTTAGAGGCCTGTCACCCTGCTTTCCATCCAGGAGAAGGAAAATTTGAGCTTAACATGAACACATCTTTAATCATGTGTCAGGATCAATTATCACCCTTTGAAAAGCAGCAGCTCTTTTGAAGAAGGTTCTTTTAAGGAGAGATGCGTGAAAACTTAGAAGAAGTCAAAACGCACATGTCTGGAAAGAGTCCTGCTCCCAGACAATCTTAATTGCTAATTTTGTGTGTTGTCTGCTATACTCCGGGCACAGAAATGACAGTTCAAAGAGCAGTCATTCACTTTATTACTAGCATGCAAACCGTTGGTGAAATGCCTTTTCATCACGAACAAACAATTGGTCATTTTCATGAGAATGTCTTTAAACCTAATACCAACAATTTTGCTGCAGCATAACTAAACATTTCTTTCTGTACGTACATTTTTTTTTTTTTGTATGCAGGCCACAATCTTTCTATTCTGTCACAACGAGGAAAATCTGCAGTGTGGTTTAAAAAATTAAAGTATAGAAACGAAAACTCTGCCGCAGAAAATATGAAAGTCTTTCTTTCCCCATTTGAATCTGTACAACGAATCGAACTGTTGATGCATGCTATACTGTATGTTTAATGTAAATGCATATATGTTTACTGGCCTGGAGGTTACTGAGTATGAAACACAGGTTTCTTGGTTACAGCTGGCCACAGTGCACCAGATAACAGTCGAAAATTCTGCTTTGAAGTTTGAAGATCACCCTTTAAGATACACAGTCCACGATAGATAAAGCAAACTTGAAATTGAAAGTGCGACTCGGTCACCCCCCCTCGGCTGTTTTGATTAAGGCTGTGTGTGGAGCGTGCCTGCCAGAGATATTTGCTCAGACTTGGCCAGGGATTAAGGGCTTCTCTTCTGGGATCCAGAGGTCTGATCCCCTCCATGTCCCTCCGCGGGGCACAAGTGGGTGGCGACTGCGTTCGTGTGTGTGAACGATTTCATATGCGTATATGACACAGCGTGAAGCCACGTCTGCATGTATGTATATATAAGTGTGTGCACTTAAAGGAAAGATGCACAAACCATTCTGAGTTTGTGTCTCACTGCTGCCTTCTTCTTCAAAGCAACCTCTATGATCCCCTCACTTCATCGTTTTACATGGCCTATATGATGCTCGTGGCACCTCACATGCAAGCGCACAAGTACACATACACAAGTGCTGGTGGGTTGTTATTGTACAGCCCACCCATCTTTGTGCCACACTCCTGTAACGCCTGTGTGTGCAAAAACAGGCTCAGAGTTGCGTGTATGGAAAAGGGGGTCTGGATGAGTGGAGGTTTTGGTGGCTTAGTTACAGTTTAAAGGGTGGTGGTGGGGGTACAAGTTAATTGTGCACAGGTGACTCCACACAGGTGCTCTTGCGTCTTTACACGTGTTTGTGAGAGAGAGTGATGCCACATTGATGGAGTAAAAAGAAACATAAAAGGGGAAATATAAGAAGAAAGAAAAGTGGATCACAGAGATTTGCGAGGCTACCAGAAATGCCTGTCTTTCTGCAGCGGCTCGCCCCACCCTCAAAAAACCACCACATGCGGTCAGCTGTTTTTCAATAGACAGACTGCAAGTTCTCTCCAGGTCCGTGCCATTGATATTGAGCTGAATGCTCTCTGACAGGGGTGGTCTGTACGCCGTCCCGCAGCAGATGTTGCCGTTCCATTTTCTCTTTCATAGTTAGCTGCCCTTCAGAGAATTGAGCGGGAGGATGAAAACTGTCTCTGTTTATTACTGTGAGGAACCGTCGCTGAAGAGGCCCCGCTGACCCACTCAGGAAGGAATAACAAGCAAATTGTACAAGTCAACAAATGGACATCAGCCTTCCTTTCCCTCTGCTCCCGCAACTCAGCTAAAGTCACAACATCATTTTAGCACGCTGACGATCAGCATGAATAAGCTTCAGAAATGTGTTGCCTTTCAACAGGTTCCCTCGTCTCATCGGGGTTCGTCTACTAAGTGCCTGTCAGGGCAATTTCTCTAATCAGTCAGCCGACTGCGGGAGGGAAAAGGCCGAGACATTCCTGTAGCATAGAAAAACATACAGGTGGAGTGGAGGAGCACTGAAACGATGGACATGTGGGGAGAAAAGGACAATTGTGTTTGGGGGCGGGGGGGTAGAGACATCTTTAGAGCTGCAAAGATTAATCGATTAATTGTCAACTCTTACATTAATCGCCTAACTATTTTGATAATTGATTAGTCGGTTTTGGTAATTCTTTAAGACAAAAGTAAAAATTCTTTGATTCCAGCTTGTTAAATGTGAATATTTTCTAGTTTCTTCTCTCCTCTGTGACAGTAAACTGAATATCTTTGAGTTGTGGACAAAACAAGACATTTGAGGACGTCATCTTGGGCTTTTGGGAAACACTGATCCACATTTTTCACCATCTTCTGACATTTTATAGACCAAACAACTAATCGTATAATCGAGAAAATAATCAACAGATTAATCGACTATGAAAATAATCGTTAGTTGCAGCCCTGGACATCTTTACAGAAAAAGACATAAGTAGAGAGCTTGTCCCTTCAGGCATAAGCTGTGATTGACATACTGTATCACTACAACATTAAGACGTTATTCTGTACAGTGACAGAGGCATGTTTGCGGTTTCAAGCTGTTTACTATAGTCTTACATTGCCAGACCTTCCTCCACAGCAGGGTCTGGCTAGTCCACACAGCATTCTGGTGATGGGAGAAAAACGTGCTCTGGTTTATTGGCATTTCTTTAAACCAATCACAATCGTCTTGGGCGGCACTAAGCGGCGCACGGAGCCACAGTGCTGCTGCAAAATAGCCTCGGGAAGGAACTTGTTTTGGTGGAACGTGTACGTTCAAAAGTCGTGCAACAGAAAACTCAGATTGGACAGATAGTCTAGCTAGCTGTCTGGATTTACCCTGCAGAGATCTGAGGAGCAGTTAACCATAGTCCTCAGAAATCCACCGGAGTTTAAGAAGCCAACACAAAGAAAGTGAAAGGTAACAGACATCTGGCCATAAAAAGTGATATCCGGTGGAATTCCCGGCGGCAACAGACCAATCCCGGAAGTGGAACGTCGTGGATATAGACTAGTTTTACTATAAAACCATCTTCAGGAGGAGGTGGAGGTACTATATGAGAACTTTTCAACTATTAGGCCTACTATTGATAAAGGGTTTGTATCTCTACTGGCAAAATCTTTAAATCTAGGCAGGCCAAGCACAATTTTAACTGCAAATTGGTTGCCCACGACTAATTTTAGGTTCATTTCTGCCAGATCAGTTGCCATTTGACATTCAGTCTGAGGCGGAGGACGAACAATGGACGATCGGACGTATGGCACATCAGAAATTTTGTGTTCAAAAGTTGCATTTAAAACTGTTGCAAGCTTGTTTTAATATTACTGGAGTAGTGTTTTACATATTGTGGCTAACTGTAGACTAAAATGGAACTTCACTAGAAAACAGACCATATTATCCGTATCAGCCGTCTGCAAGTCCATATTCTTTTGTTTCTTCTTGCTTTAAATTACAATTACACGCACACATTAGTAGTGCTGCCTTTCTCTTTTATGCCTTTTTGAGCAAATCTCCATAATATTGTTTACATAAATACTTTATTGTAATTGTCAATGTACAAAACTTACCGGGGGGGGTTCTGTCTTCATCATCACCGGTCGATCAAACCATTTAAGCAGAAAGGGATTGAAACGTGTAGTTTAAGGTGACAAAAAATAGATTAACAGTGTCTAGCCAGTTTAAGGATTGTATGTTGTGCATAAATGATCTTCTTTTACGTTAGAGTCTACATATGAAATTAGATTTAACTGCATTTCAAAGCCAAGAGACCCAGGAGTGCAACTTTCCCCCCAAAAGCTCGTACCTCGAAGTCTTCAAGCAGCCAGGAGACCTTGAATAAGGCTTCCAGATTGCAAGCATCTTTTCTTTTTTTTTTGGGGCATTTCTGCCTTTATTTGATAGGAAAGCTGAGATATGAAAGGGGGGAGAGAGGGAGGGGGGGGGAGAAGACATGCAGGAAAACAGTCACAGCTCAGACTCAAACCCTGGACCTTCTGCATCGAGGAATAAACCTCTGCAAATGGGCACCCACTCTACCAACTGAGCTAACTGGCCACTGCAAGCATGTTTTAAAATCCTCAATGCCTACTTTGACACTCGGCCCTAGAGGCTAGACAGAGATAAGCAGAGACAATATGTGAAGGTGTACCAGTGGAGATAGGAAAGGAGCGAGGGAGTGCTCTTACGATTCTGCAGGAAGCTGAGCTTGTTAGATGCGTGAGCAGCACCGCAGTGAATTTAATGTTCCCTCCTTAACGTTGTGGACAGGGTATCCCGTTACACTGTATGCAGGCATTTTTTGAGTTGAAATAGAATCAATATATAAAAGGCGGTGTAAATAAAATATTTACATATAACATCTTTTATTCAAGGATCTTTTACTTCAAAATCCCAACAACTTTCAGAAAACAACAATCAGAACAGCACAAATAGATTGGTAATATAATCCCCCCCCCCAAAATCTATATTAGATTCCTCTCTGATGCGCACACCAAAAAAATCAACATGAGTTTGTGTCTTTTGAAGCACATCTGCTTTTAGAAAGTGGCTCACAATACAAGTAGACAGAAATTAGGAATACAACTCAGCCATTGTTCTCATGCTCCCTGGGTTTAAAAAAAAGCCTTCTACACACGCATGCACACGCACACACGCACACACGCACACACACACACACACACACACACACACACACACACACACACACACACCGCCTCGAGCCAAGGAAGGCCAGTGACATCAAGTATATTCAATTCACAAGGAGGCATGTTGAGGAAATTTGAGTCACAGTTTGGGAAGGAGGTCTTTTCCCTCCACCGGAGTCGCTGTTGCTTGAATAACAGTGAGTGCTATCTTTGTCTGTAACTTCATTAACTGAAGGTGGAAGGGAACGAGCCTCGAAATAACAAACTCACAGCTCTGGCACTAAAAGCTAAGTGGAGACAAGCGTTCCCACACTGTATAGGAAATATATATTACAACGGAGGACCTGAAATTAAAACGACGATAACATGTTTTTAGTATAAAAAACAAACCAAAACTCTAAAGGCATGGGGAAGCATATAATAATAACAATAATAATAATTATAGTAATAACAGAGCAAATAATCACTGAGGAGTTATTCAAAATACATAGATACTGCTTGAATAAATACATTTCAAAAATACATATATGTTTATCTTTTCTTTTTGCTAGAAAATTTCAAATTTGAAAGCAGCTGTGTGTGTTTAAAATATGGCATTAAATCACTCAGTAACTGCTTTTATCAAAAGCCCCTGGACACAATGTGATTTCACCCATCTTCTTAAAGAAGCACTGCATACTGTACATTATTTCTGTGTCACAGCCAAGGACTTCACACTGGGAAAAAAAAAAATATATATATTCAGATAGTGCAGGGAGATATGACGCAAATCCATCAAACGACTCAATGTGTTTTTCCGAAAGAAAATAGCTGTATGATTGTGGATTAAGATGGGAAATGTAACAGTGAAATATTGCATAGCTGGGGTGCCACTGAGAGGAGATTGGGCCTCTTTCTCTCCTGGAACAGCCACATATTGATTAGTGTTAGTGCTGAGGACGGAGTACGGGGAACACTGTTTCGGAAAAAAAAGAAATAGAAAAAATTAAGAATAAAGTCATACTATTTTCAGTAAAAAAGTTATAACATTTCAGGAATAAAAACACAATATTTTGAGTCAATGTATTTTGGCAAAAAAAAGACTTGTCCTGTAACATTTTGGTTGTTATATTCCCAAATATATTATATTTATTTGTTATATATATTTATATATTAGGAGAAAAGTCATACTTTTAACAGAATCAAATCTCACTGTGATTCCAAAAAAGTCAAGATATATGAAGTTGTATATTTATGAGAAAAAAATGAAGTTTGAACTTTTATTCAGAAAGGTAATGTTTCGAGAGTATAACAACCAAAATGTCATAATTAGATTATTATTAAATGTGCATGTTTTAGCATTGCCTGACTGGCCATAAAGGTATTTGCTTGTAAAAACCTTATTTGTTCACAAAATATTCTACTTATTTTTCATACATTTTAGGACTCAATTCTTTTAAAATTGTATATTTTTTTCGTAATGTTTGTAACATTACGACCTTTCCTGAAATATTACGACTGTATTCTCTAATCACCCCCTTAGTATCCTAATACTCCGAAAAACACATTCAGTCATCCCAGCCAAAAAAACGCCCAGTCATCTGGTAGAACTTCATGTTGAAGGGCCTGTAGAAGTCCCGTAGCCTCTGCACCACCTCAGGGTCAATGTTGGGATGGGTCCGCCCTTTGGTTTTGCCCAGGCAGTGGGGCTTGCTGCTGCCCTCTGCCTTCTTGAGGCATGGGAAACCCTTGGTCTGGTTGAAGTAAAAGTGTTTGTCTGTGATGATCCTCTTGAGCCCCAGGAAGTCCTGCACGCGGCCCAGCTCTCCGGCCGGGTCGCTGATCAGCCGCTCGCCGCTCACAAACAGGATCTGCTTCATGGGGAAGTACTGCAGCCAGTTGTCCAGGTGCTTGGCGTAGATGCCGATCTGGATGGCGCTCCATGAGGTGTCGATGAGCCCCGTAGTCCTGTTTTTGAAGGTGAGGCTCTCGAAAGAGGGGATGTCAGGCTTCTTGGACAGTGTCTGTGTGAAGTCCGAGATAGCCCTGGTGACGGGGTCCCTCACCACCACGATCAGCTTGGTGTCCCGGGACATGGCGGATATTCTGGCTGGAGCCTCTCTGGTCACAAAGTAGCTGGGGGTTTTCTCCATGGTGATCTGGCCCTCCAGGGTCTTGGGCATCAGCTCCCTGGGAGGAGAAAAATTGAAGAAGAAAAAAAAGGAAGTGAGATATTTGTTTGACCTGCACTCTGGACTGAATCCCACTGAGCAACTGTCACAGTTTTACAACCGCTCTTATTACAATAAACATTACAAACTGGATGAACTCAGGCTATGTCATCAAAAACTTTGAATCCAATCAATCAAGAATAACACTGGAAACAGTTTGTTTGTGGTCGTATATTTATTTGATGTCTATCGGGTGTCTTTTTCTCCAAGCTCAATTAGCTGCCAAGAGGTGTGACCAAATGTTGATTTGAATTTTTGGTGCAGCACCGCGCTCTGGATGTAAAATACATTCTTGTGGTGATAGTATGCAGATGCTACCTCAAGTGTTCCTTAATGTAGCCTGAGGGCTTATGAAATCAAGAAGGGGACTCCCCTGGGTCCATTTGAAAGGGGGTATTCTTTACACTCATATGGCGTGAAAAGGAGAATGTCAATCTCTATACCCATACTGTGGTAGTGCTGGTTATAAAATATTGATATTTGAGCAGAAAGGCCCTCTCGGCATAATTGATCACCTTCCTGTATTTCACTTTTCACAACAAATGGTGGAAGAACATCAGAAAAGTATTTCGACATTGCAATTTCGCCACCGGTGGATGGCGAGACATGTTCTTGTGGTGAAACATTGTATTTATTTGAAACACGTTTTGGGGAATTGATCTGTTTGTAGCTGTTATAAACAGTTCCACACACAGAGTACCTATAGTCATAGATTGTTTTTTTTATTTGTTAAATGGGTTCACCTCCTAGTGATGAAAGTATACTCATAAGTAAAGTTCAACTACACATAACCCCTCAATCAATCACACACACACACACACACACACACACACACACACACACACACACACACACACACACACACACACACACACATATATGTACAACACTATATCCCTCCCCCCAGCCCCATTCACTCACCTACTGACCCAGCCCTAAATCGATAAAAATGGGGCGACGCCTGCGAGCTAGTTCAGGCAGCCAACTCGAGCTGCACTGCGTACACACACGTGACATGCTTCAATCCCCGTATCATTTACCAAACACACCCCCTCAATTTGTCTATTTAAGCTGCACAATTTCCCCATCTCTGCCTTGTCAATGCTGCTGCTGCCCTGCACCTGTATCGCCGTTAGCCCCACCACCACCCCAGCATCCACCTGCAGGCTCCGGCCAGGGGGAAGCTACTTTATCATCACTACCCAATATCTCACGTAAACCCACACTGCGGGGAGTGATGAGGTCGGAGTCTGGCCTCCAAACATACTGTTCTGCTGTTACAATAAACATTTCAAACATGAGTTGTCTGACTGAAATGAAATCATTAAAAGCAGGAACCGTGCTGAACCAAGCTGAGGAAACGCCAACCTCACGTTACAACATTTATTTGGCGTCATGTGTGCATGAGTCCTTTCTGCCACAAACTCACAAAAAAAGATGGGAGACCAGCTAATCCGTTCGGCCTTGCCACTCCTCTTTCTCCGCTTTCCTTCTTGCCCAGTTGCCTTCACGACTGTGACCTTAAGCAAAGCGGGTAAAAGCAACCCATGAATGATTAACACGCCCTCCCTCTGCCATTTAGAGCCTCTGCAGAATACAGCTTTAAAATTCTACAAAGTACAGAATGCAGGCGTTAATTATTCATCTGCTTGGCTTGTGCTGCTTTAAGCGAGGACTGGCGCTGACAAAGTGGCCCAAGCTGCTCCCAGGGTAGACGAAGTTTGCCACCCGTGACAGAACTACTGAGACCTCAGTAAAGCAGGGAGGTCCTCGGATATTTCTGAAGAGTGCTCAACACTTCAGTTTGCTGTTTACAGGACCATGCGGTGGCAAGCTCATTCCTACTGCGGGGTGTCTTTTTCTGATGTGATGGGCATCGTTTTTTTTCTGCCTTGCAGAAAGAGGCTGGTAAACAATCATGCTCCGTTTAACATTCACAGAATGAAATCACACAGAGGGCACTGAGATCTTTGCTGAGGACAAGCTTTACACAAACAGAGCACATTTTTAAATGATACCAGCTGTCACAATGAATGTGATGGTTTCACTGCAGGCTTCACCCCCAACAAGTCCTCTAAATTAAATGACAAAACAGCTTTTAATTGCTCTCTAGAATGACAAGCATTTTCTGATCTGATGGCCCTATCAGCAGAACAACATGCAAATCACTGTTATAACAATCAAATCAATTTCTGATCTAACACAACTAGGTTTGGTTAGGTTTAGTCACAAAAACAACGTGTTTAAAGTTAGGGAATGATTGTTGTCATGGTTGAAAGAAACCAACGTTGACTGTCAGAAGAAAATGGGAAGCGACCAGTCGTACCCCCATGTCAAAATCCAACATTTTGTTGACCCAGGCCTTGGTTTTTCCTCACACTCCTTTCCTCCAAGACTGCTAAAGGTCTTTGTCACTTGTAAATGTGTAATTTTGAGCATTTTCTGAAACAAATGATGCTGTCGAGGACATTCTCATTTCCTCAGTTATTTTAACAGTTATTTTTTTCTCTCGCTTTTACAAAGAAAAAATACATGATGAAAAACAAAACATTTGGACTTTTCTTAGCACAGATATGGAACAAAATCAGTCCACAAATTAATAAAAAAATAAATAAAATAAAAAATATCTATGACAATAAAACTAAAACCATGTCAGAGGAAGAATCCCAAACTGCTGAAGAGTCACGATTACTGAGGTGACATTACTAGTGTGTCTTTGCCAAGTTTTCCTTGTGGTTGTTTCCGGGCTTTAAAAACAGCTGCTGGTTGAGCTCAGCGTATGTAGTGAAACAGATCTAAAAGCCATAAGTCAATACCTTCAGGCCAATGTCAAAACGCATCCCTGCTACGTGGCTGAGTGGATGTCCTCTGTGAGGAATGGATCACGAGGTCAGCGCAAGGGGGACACACGCAGGAAGCGGTCGATAAGAGCAAGAGCGGCAACACAGGTGCACTGATGTCTAGAACATCCTCCTGCAACGCTGACTGTTACCTGACCTCCAGAGTCCTCTCAGTATCTGCGAGCTCTCCTACAGCTGTGTAAAGAGCAGCATTGACAAGGCTCCTTTCCTCTCACATTAGCTCTGCCCCGTTGCCCCAAGAGTCCAGAGTGAGGCTGTATAATGGTGCTTTAAAACAAACCCAATGCCACCTGGGACTGCAGTGGCTGCTAAGCTGACAAGTCGATAATAAAAGAACACAGAGACTATTTATCGATGGGGGATCATCAGACGCTGGCATCTTTCTGAGCGTCTTCCTGACAAAACTGGCAACATGCTGATTTGGAAACCGCTAGACTTCTGAAACAACAACCCTTACAGTACCACAACTGTATGATGCAAAAGAGAACATTATTGGTTTATGAAAAAGAAATGAGCCCGTACTAAAGGAAGCATCCATATTTGATGGCGTCCGTCGAGCTTGTTCTGTGGTCGATGCACTCACAGCGGTGGTGTGTCGGTGCGAGGGGACTCTGGAGGGATTTTCAGGGTCAGGGAGGTATGTGGCATGGTGTGCAACATGAAGACCTCCGTGTTTGGAAGTCCAAGTACGGTCATAAGTCATAAAGCAATCATGTATCCAGGTTGATGTACGTTTTATAGTTATTGGGAGAATGCTTTCTGGTTCATCGGTGGAGTGCAGTCTTATGAAACAGGTACTGGTTTAACGCCATTTTGTTCTGTTCAAATTTAAACATCATACCAGGCCTGTATCTAATTATTGATGATTTTAATTCTTTAAATTAGGTATGCCTTAGTCTATATCCACGATGTTCTACTTCCGGGACTCTTTTTCGGCCGGATGTCGGTTACCTTCCGCTTTTTTTGTGTTGGCATTTTAAACTCCGGTTGATTTCTGAGGACTATGGTTAACTGCTCCTCAGATCTCTGCAGGGTAAATCCAGACAGCTAGCTAGACTATCTGTCCAATCTGAGTTTTCTGTTGCACGACTAAAACTACTTTTGAACGTACACATGTTCCAACAAAACAAGTTCCTTCCCGAGGCTATTTTGCAGAGGCACCGTGGCTCTGTCCGGCGCTTAGCATCATCACAACGATCATGACGACTGTGATTGGTTTAAAGAAATGCCAATAAACCAGAGCACGTTTCTCTCCCATCCCGGAATGCTGTGTGGACTAGCCAGACCCTGCTCCGCAGCGCTGTGGAGGAAGGTCTGGCAAAGCGATACTAGGTATGCCACCAATTGAGCATTGCACTCATTTTTTTTAAAAGATAATTTTTTGGCTTGTTTGGCCTTTATTTGATAGGACAGCTGAAGACAGGAAAGGGGGGAGAGAGAGAGGGGGATGACACGCAGCAAAGGGCCGTGGGTCGGTTTCGAACCCGGGCCACCGTGGTAAGGACTGAGCCTTCGTAAATGGGGCGCACGCACAACCAGGTGTGCTACCAGGGCGCAATGAGCATTGTACTTCTAATTATGTTTAGGTGTAATTATCCCTGGGTCTTTTCTGGATCAGACTCATTGTTACCTCCGCCAAGGAGGTTATGTTTTTAGCTTTGTAGTTTGTTTGTTGGTGTCTGCTACTACAGGTCTGATTTTCATGAAACTTGGTGGATGTGTGTGGCATGGGCCAAGGAAGATCCCATAAAATTTTGGGACAGATACACAAATTATTTCTCACTTTCGTTAACATTGGGAGACATTCATGTGGTGTTGGAATAATCGGAAAATTTACACTGCATTAACATTATGAAAAGGGCCTGCCTTGGTTGGGGTCTGTACTCTCATGGTGCGTTTTTAGTTCACACATTTATTTATACATGTTGCAATCGATAAGGTTTTAGAAAGGGCTCGTTTCGAATTGTTTCCTAAGTTTTAGACCTGTGGAGCCCTTTAAAGCAAAATCGGGAAATTTGAGGAGTTGAAAAAACGTTTTGTTTTTGCCAGGCAAACTATATTGTTGATTATTTGTATGCCCATCTTATCAATTAAGTGACAAATGCACACCAATGTATGTGTTATAGAAGTAAAGAACTTCAACTCTCAACTTTCAGGTTTGAGTTCGGCAAAGGAGCAAGGAACACAGGGAACACAGTTTTACAGTAAGTGAACTACACATGGGGTATTTCTTTCCATTCTGCAGCAGAAGCATGCAGCGCTCTCTAATGAAACTTTATTGGCAGGGTAGGTAATGTAACAGATGACAAACTGTCCAAGCGCTTGATATTCACTGCAGTTCCAGATCCTGCTTTGATGTCTTCATCCTACTGCTAAAATATGACTCCCCAAGCACGCTGATGCATGAAACACAGGCATCGGGATCCACTCATGAAACAAAAACAGACCCAAACCGAATAAAGAAACATGGGACATGAACCATGGCTTCCCTTTAAATCAAATTCACTGCTTTGGCATGCATATAAGTATTGGAGAGACACAAGAAAAAACATATTTAGGATGACTAAAAAGTTTAGAACATAAAAAAACAACTTGTGTACATGACAGAACAAAAATTCTGTAATTATACGTCGTTCCTTTCATATGGAACTAACTAGCTGGAGAGGAAGGCCAGGCAGCTCATTCGGGCAGCTCTTTTCCCTATTAAAAAACCAAATCCAATGTACACAGTAATGTGCAGTACATCACTCAATGCATCCTTTGTAGGCTCGTCTATAAAGTAACCACTTTGGAATAAAGGGCCTGACGCATCACTGCTTTCGTTTCCCTACTGAACGAATTTTACTTGCAAACTAACTCAACTCTGCCCTCACTTATAGTGTAAGCTGTGACTCATGTCTGCCTGTTATATATAAATGGCAAAAAAAAGTCTGAATGTGCCCATAAGGTCTTATTTACTGTAAATCGGTTGCACACATAACATGACAACATGACATATGAATTAGGGAGAAGTAAAAAACTAACAAGTGATCGGCTCTGAATGGGCCATTTCCTGGTGTTATCCTTCGCCTTTTAGAAAGGGACTTGGATCTGGGCCAATGTCTGTCAATTGACGGGAGTTGTAAAGACAAAGAGGCAAGTGGGCTTGAGTGCTGTCCACTTCACCCCCACAAGCCTTTGATTCATTTTTCCTCTTCCAGCAGGGAGCCCTGGCAGACATAACTATACTCCCACAGTGTTCCCCTGCCACTACCACCAGATAATAATCTTGTAATTGGCTCAATATTTCTGCTGTTTGCAGGCGAAGCAAAGGCAAGCGCCGCTCTTGGTGGCTTGGACTCACCAGATATTTTCCAGGTCAGTGGATGCTAGCGGAGGTCAGAGAGAAAAGAGGAGGAGGTAGGGGGGTGAATAAGAGTAATGGCTGCTGTGCGGTGAGGTGAAAGCCCACTCCTCGGAGCTCGGGGCTTCACTGCTCTGCCGGCCTTGTGCAACAACACACCCTTAACCTGCCCTGCGGGCAGCAATCACTGCCAGCGCTGCCGCACATAACGGCATACAAATGAGAAACATGCCGTGGGATGTGCCGTGTAAAAGCCTCTGCAAATGACTCTGGGAACACAAATGAATGACAAAATGACATGTTTGCTAATTCACATTCACACGTTTTAAGGGTGGGCAGTGCAACGTGGGCTTCACGTTCATCATCTGCTGAGGCTGGACGGCGAGCAATCAGCTGTTTATAATTCAGGGATTACAGGTGTGAGCTTCCCAACAGCAGACAGCCTCGGGCCAGGATAATCGTCCGTTTTATGACCCTGACAGTCTCCGTCCTCCAGGATCAGCCAACCTGACCTTTTTTTCCCCTCCATTGGATCATCATGCACTGTGTCACTGTCTCTGTCTGCACAACTGCACTTTACACCTCTAAATCCTCCCCCACCCCCTCATAGACAGTTAAGTACTCGTGGCTACACAGGATTACTGCCGTCTGAATTGCACAGCTTCCATATCACAGTTGAGTATCTTGAGTTTTCTGTTAAGGCGTTTCAAAAACCGAATCAGGGACAAAGAGTGTGCAGGATTGTATTCCTAACAAAGGCTACATCGTGTGATTTTCCTCTCTGGTTGAAGGTGTGTCAATCATGGAAATCACCTGTTGTTGCCTTTGATTGTAATTAAAGCTTGCATGCTCACAGCTGCCCTTGACATATGAGTAGAGAGCCCTGTTTGTCAAGGAAGTCGAACTGAACTTTATTATTGCCATAGATTTTCAGCTAATTCTGACTCTCTACTTCTAACTACATACATTTTGTATGACTTTGTTCCTACGTGGTCTTAACTGGTCCAATCTGAAAAGGATGAAGAAAAGCAGTCCAAAAAAAAATCCTAATTAGTAATGCTTATTTTGTAGTCAGACCTGACATCTGAAAATCATCTTGTGCACTGTTTCGATGCAACCTTGGCCATTGTTTTAGGTTTTCTTCCCATCATTTCCCAAGTCTACAGTAAGTAGCTTTATAGTGAAGCATGACTGTGGGGACATTGGCTAAAAAAGAATAGCTGGAGTAGTCATGCTGTGTTAGAATACAGAAACTGGTTATTTTACTAATTAAGCAAAAGCAAATTCTCAAGCAATTTACAATTTCAGTTAAGTAGAAATTATCCAAGGTGCGCTCTCGAAATAAAGAGTGAAATCAGAGTGGTACATGGGAACTGTAGGGGGTTGGAAGCAATTATGAGAAACATACAATTACTAGATAAGAGTCGTCTATTCTTGGAAAACAAGATGGTTTTGATAAAGAGTGAGTAGGAAAGGAAAGAAAGCCTGCTTGACACTGGGGACACATACGATAACAATGTCACTGCGGATGAAAAACTTTGGAAATGTCAGCTTTTAAATAACAGGAACCTCATTGTCAGATTGATGATTTGGTGTGTTTCAAATTAGACGAAAAAGGATTTGAATGGGTTTCAAAAGCTTGTGCTGGTTCTGTCTGGCAGGAGAGCAGGAACTTAGACTGAACATGCTAAACTTGTTTAAAGTTAAACCTCAGTGTCATTTAATAAAACAACTTTGTTAAAAACGTCCCAGTGATATTAAAATATGTGGGGAACTTTGTAGGATAAAGCTTGCTGTCCTCCCTTGATGAAGGAAAAAACAATGAAGGAAAGTTAATCTAAAGTACAACACAAGAGTAGACGCATCGGAAATGCTACGTGTTGTGTTGTAAGATTCAGTCACATTGGCTATTAGATGGTGAAAGCATTCAAATACACTTGCAAAAG
Source organism: Sander vitreus (assembly GCF_031162955.1). Taxonomy (NCBI): domain Eukaryota; kingdom Metazoa; phylum Chordata; class Actinopteri; order Perciformes; family Percidae; genus Sander; species Sander vitreus. The sequence continues at coordinate 6,687,220 of NC_135875.1, forward strand.
CAATGCTGGCCTGTTGCCATTGTAATTTATCTCTGGTGAAATGTCTGGTTACTCATGGAAAATGTCTGTTTTATATACAGTCAAATATATGAGACCTCATAATGTCTGGAAGGAAAAAAGAATCAGACCTATGCGATTTGTTACAGAGTGAACTTGATTATAAATGGAAATAAAGAATACTATTGTATCGTACACAGTGTTGGGGAGTAACGGAATACATGTACCGGCGTTACGTATTCAGAATACAAATTATGAGTAACTGTATTCCGTTTTAACTATTTAAATACCAACTATTTAAATAGTTGGTATTTAGAATACAGTTACATTGTTGAAATCAATGGATTACATGACGATACTTCTCTGTTTCACGAGTTTATTCACTCTCGCAACTCCATGCATTTCCCAGAAGCCCCAATATGAAAACGAAAAAGTGAGCTATTTGCGTGATCACTGATAGAGGTAAAGATGGAGCCGGAACCGGCACAACAGAGCCAGGGCAGGCTCTATCTATCTATCTTGGAAATTCAAACAGCATTTCACATTAAATAAAGAGAAGGGAGAATGAACTATAACTGCAGTGCAACCTCTGCTTGCCAGCAACCAACTTCCTTTCAGCGTCCAAATTCCTCCACCTCCAACCTGAAGAAGCATCTTAAAGTAAGTTTTTTTTTTTTTTTAATTAGCCAAGGGTAGTCGTCTGCTGTAGTTTTACTGGTCACCTTGCTATTTTGTAGTTGACGTGCAACTTTACATTCTCCTACGTGCTGATTTACTAGCCCCAGAGCCGTTGAAAGACTAGCCCCGTTTGATATGTTAGCTAACGTTAAAAATTAGCGCTTTTATTAACGCTAAAATTAGCTCGTGGTAGCTTAGACTGCGGTTAGATTTTTGTAGTATGCAGTTCGGGACTACAAATACAACAATCTATCCGCTTGTTTAGGTACACATTCAGCCAGTTGGAACAGAAGAACACACCAGAATAGGCCTGTTTAGTAGGCTGTATGTGATGGCCGCATTCCTACACACATAAAATGCAATTCAATGTGGAAGTAATCCAAGTATTCAGAATACGTTACTCAGATTGAGTAACGTAACGGAATATGTTACAAATTACATTTTTGGGCATGTATTCTGTATTCTGTAACGGAATACGTCTTGAAAGTATCCTTCCCAACACTGATCGTACACTGTTGTAAAAACATTTCTTTCATGAACACTCGCCTTACCACTGAGCATCGAGTTTTTCCTCCTTTTTTTTTCTTTCCACACAACGGCCGCTATGCGATTTCGTAAAAGATTAATAGAGTTAGCTTTGCAGTATGTTCTTATAAATTTATCAGCAGTGTTTTTAACGGAATATTTCTTTTTTTTCCGTGGTGCTGAGTGCAAGTCCCCGGTTTATTGCATAAGGGGGGGGAAAAAATTTGCTTTATCTTTATGGCAACTTGCTTGTGTATTATTCACCATCTCTAACTGTGGTGGAAGAGTGACTGAGGGAGGCAAAGAGGTCGCAGGATGCACTCAGACCATCTGAGGCCTTTTAGACATCAATGAGCAAAGGCTGCTCACTTTTAGATCCAGACTGCATATCAGCAGAGAGGACAAGGGGGTGAGGTGGGTGAGAACGATGAGGGGCACAGAGAGGGAGACCTAAAATAGAAGGAAGAAAGAAAACAGGCACAGACAGAAATATCCCATTTACAATAAGAGTATATACTTTACACGCTAAAGTAACTTTTAAAGCAGAATTCTTATCTTAGTTTAAGATTTGACCTGATGGTTGCGCTAGATAAAAAGGTTAGGGAACCACCATTGTTACTGCAATTCAACCTGAGGGTAGTCTCGCATTGCCAGACCTTCCTCCACAGCGCCGCGGAGGAGGGTCTGGTTTGTCCACACAGCATTCCAGGATGGGAGAAAAACATGCTCTGGTTAATTGGCTTCTTTTTTTTTTTTTTAAAACAATCACAATCGTCTTGGGCGGCGCTATGCGTGGGACGGAGCAACGGTGCATCTGCAAAATAGCCTCGGGAAGGAACTTGTTTTGGTGGAACGTGTATGTTCAAAAGTTGTCGTGCAACTGAAAACTCAGAAAACACAAAATGAGGGACATCCAGTGGCATTTCCGGCAGCATGTGAACAATCCCTTAAATGAAACTTCGTTGATTTAGACTATCCTGAGGGCAACATGAATGTCTGTACAAAAATGCATAGCAACCGAGACATTTTACTCAAAACCACAAATGTCAACCTCATGCTGGCGCTAGAGGGAAGCTCATGGCAATCCATTCAATGGCCGTTGAGATACTTCAGTCTAAAGTAGAGCATTCAGCTGACATTTCCGTCCCTAAAGCCAGGTTGTTTACCGTCGCTTAAAAACAAAGGTTGTGCTATGTACAAAATGACAACTCTAGCTGCCATGATAACCATTTATTCTCTGGTTCTGAATCTATATAGGTCTCCTATAACCTGAGGATATTTTTTCTCTCTCAATTCTGCTCATCCCAAGTCAAAACTTAGCACTAATTATCTGTAACATTTCTGTGATGCAGTGATTTACGTGAATTATAAAAATACATCTGAGGCTTGGAGAAATTGTTTCATTTTACACCTCCCTGGGTGGTTTGAGCAATTGAATTTCAATCGGTTCACAATGCTTCTTTGGTGCTTTTACACCTGGATTTTCACTTGGATTTTACGTTGACATGGGATCACTCGAGATGCTTTTCAATGGCAGGTGTACAATAAAACGTGGCGAAAGTAAGCCGGGTGAAAGCCTGTGTCCGAATTAGCTGAGACGCGGAACCAATTCTGTATATTGCCTGGAGAGTCTGACAAACCCACACAAACTGAAATCGAGCCAGCAGAGATAAGGCTATATTTTGGATTTAGTGATTCATGTTCCAATCGAACCAAATTACTACAAGACCTAAATATAACCCAAACAGTAGCTCTGTATTTTATCTAATGTCATCACGTGGGGTTTATGTATCTCTGAATGGATTCTCAGACACAGCGCGCACATTACTTTTTCATATTTCTCTGACCCACTTGTTCAGAGTTATGTGGAGTTTGAGTCAGAGCATGTTGGAGATGACACGTGAGTGGGATTGGCTTTGGTAACAGCTCAATGCTGTTTTTCTTTCTGCCAAGTCAGTTTTTAGGATCTCAACAGCTTGTGGGAGATAAGACATCTTAACTTGATTTAATACCAACGCTCATTTTCAAGGTATTGTGTTTCTTGAACGTTCACTTTTATACTGAAGGTGGCTTCATTAGGAAAATTCAAGTGGTCCTTCCATAGCCCTCCTTATCCTTTCTCTATAGTTTCTAGCATTGAAATAATCTGAGGAGAAAAAAGAGCCACTTGCCTCAAACGGAAACCATTTCAATGGGTATTTAAATTCTACATTTAAGCCTGATTTGAATACAAAAAAAAGCCCTGTGTCAAATGCATGAGAGCAAAATTAAATGTGAATTTGTTCAGAGCCAAATGGAAGGCTTTGAGGGGACTGCTCCGCAATAATTACCCATGACAAAAGGCTAGGGCTTTTGTCTTTGGGACCATTACCATGGTGATTTTCAAGCTGCTGAAACATTCAATATACACATTTCAGTCTGCTGAATATGCCACATAGACTTTCACCAAAAAGATATCTGTTATGAGCCACATTTCTGCTGGCACAGATCCCGCCTGAGTGCCTCCACTGCTGCTGCTGTTGTTGAGAGGAGCAGCAAATCAAATATTAGAGCTCAGAAAAAGACATAAAACCTTGAGGTTTAAAAAATATATAAAGGATAAAGTATGATAACTAAAGCCCAGTTTCAGATCCTTCTACGAACACAAAATGATGGGCTGGCAAAAAGCCAATCCCTTCCTTCCTTTCTCTTTGTAGACTCATCATTTCTCATCATGGTGATTTTGACCCTCTCATTTTATTAGGGTGAAAACTCCCAAATGTTCAGCCTATTGTGTATGTTGACGTACTGTACTTTCATCTTTCTCCCTAAAGATTTTTTGGGATCTTCAATCAAGGAACATGGTGGTGTTTTTTTCTATTCCTCTGTTGTTTGCTCTGCCGTATCCCTCGGCTCTTCCTGTATGATCTAATATGTATTCTGATAGGCGGCTTATTAAACAGTCTTGTTAAATCAGGGATGAAGGTTTCATTATCAGTGCAAGGAAACGTTAGCAGATTCAAGAAGACGTCTCATATACACAAAAAGCATTTGATCATTAAACTTTTGGGAATGCTCTTAAATGCAGCGTCGCCACACCTAGAAAGTGCATCCACTTACAATAGTGGATACAATAGAGCATTACTCATGCAGCATGCACATCTGTTATCATCTTAAGTTAAAACCTGTATAATTATTTTTGTCAGTGTAGTGTGTGTCCTTATCAAGCGTTGCTCCATTAACCTATCCTGCTATAAACACCCTGAGACAGTGGGGGGAATGATAAACTGCAGCTTATTTCAAATTCGGAGCCACTTTTAATCCTCCTTTTTTAATCCTAAATTTTTGTGTGCATCCGTTTTCCATTCAACTGTAAAAGGCATAGCGGTAGGACTCGCTATGGGCTTGTGTTTCACCAGAACGATCGACTGGCATCCAGTGGGGAGCTCCTGTACATGTCAGTCAGTGTCACGGTTACTTAAAGGGAGGAGTATTTCATTTGTTTTCCCTGTACTATTTACAGTACAGAAAAGGCTGCAAATATTTTATTTTGTGATCTATTTCCCCACGACAACATGTTAGTCCGTCTCTCAATACTTTCCGACTTCCTGTCTGTGGTACTCCAAGCCTGTTGGTCTCAGGCTATTCTCATTCACTGATCGTTCTTATACTTATAAAGAATAATGCACTACAAGTTACTCAACAAATCTACTTATTTTAACCCCTTTCTAAACCTAAGTAGTTTTTTGGGGCCTTGTGCAGGTGCACTAATTGCTGCTGTTGCATTTGTAGGACAACACGAAAATTTGTGCCTAACTTTTTGTCAGATGTCTTACGAACCGTATGAAGATATGTTGTGGTTTCTATCGAAGAGATACATTTCTTGGGGACTATTTAGCTGTGGAAATAATACCCATTTGGTGCGCTATTAAGTGTTTATGGCAACAGGAAGGTGTATGTGGGATTGATTCCAGATAAACTACAGTCTTCCATGTTCATCACAATGAAGTAACATGTCACCCAGTGTAATGGTGTGGTTCATAGATGTGTGTGTTTAATAAGCTTTCAAACAACAATGTAGGTCTACAGTGTAGGACAGAGGAATTAGATATATATCAGGCATTGGCTGCACAGACAATACTTTTTAGTAGAATCAATTCCTTGTTGGTTTTTGCCTTTTCATGGAATTTGTTCACAATAAGAACATTGCAAGAGTTATTTTTTAGCCAGAGGAAGACAAAGGTTAATCTATAATCTATAGAAAACAAATAAAAAGATTTTTTTTGAGGGATTTGAGGAAGGCTGAGGTATAGCTGGATGTGGCTGCATGAGTGTGTGTGTGTGTGTGTGTGTGTGTGTGTGTGTGTGTGTGTGTGCTGCTACATTATAAATTATAACAATCTAATTATACTGTGTGCACATTTCCACGAGATGAAAAGCTTGTGGAGATGATGTCATCCTCAAAACCCAAATTTTCAGAATGTCTGCTTTAGTCTTCAACAATATTTCCATCCCCAGACCCACAGCACAGGTAATCATATCAATGTACTGATAATAATACAGTGGACTCAAAATCATACTGTACGGTACCACACGCATAATTAAAGTAAGAACTTGACAGGTTGAAAGCCCGAGTCTGAGTCTTGCTGGCGTACTTCTGAGAGCTCTGACTGTAAACCGCTTGGGATTTTCTAAAATAGAACGACTTCTGAAAGGGAGTCATTGTTCTGTTCAAGTATAAGCAAATAGAGAAGCCAAAATTAGTCAGGTAGTATGGGCTTGGCAGATCTCCTCACTGTGAACTCAGAACATCATCGCGTTTTATTCTCAGGCCGTGTGGACTACCTCACAGCAGAGAGCGGGTGTCAGTTTCAGCTGCAATCATGTTGAATTGCATTACAGTTTTTACTTTCTTACAGTACTTTGTCTCAGGACCTATAAGCAGCAGAGGTCACCAGGCAGTAAAACACGATTTCCATATGCAATTCGATAGCTGTAACATAATGAAAGCCAACTATTTGACAGTTCATTTTAACCAGTTTTAGGAGCACACGAAATCTAAGCTGAGCTAAAGTTAACAAGATAGCAAAAGAGTGCTGCACATATTCAATGCATACAAAACCTGAGAGATCAAGTTTATGCTTAGGCTAAGTAAAAATGGAAAGCAAGGCAGATAGACAGTGTAAGATATTGGGGGAGGGGGGGTGCAGAGAAGGCTGGGGATAAGAGTCAAGCGTCAGACGGACAGCAGTATCGGGGAGTGTAAAAGTGATTATACTGTCTCCATGCTCTCTTCCTCTCTGTCTGCTGTCTTTTCCCCATTTCATTTTCTCCCTCCTCTTTCCACCCTTCATCCTTTTACTCCCAGGCTCAGAATACAAAGCGCCTGGCACCATCGCATCGCTTTCCTCATCTTGGTGCCAAGCCACAGCAGAGCACACCAGCGAGCTCGCACCCTCTGCGCCGTCCTGCCACCACAGAAGAAGCAGAGAGGGGCAGAGATTAGCATGAATGAATGCTCCCTCTTATCGCTTCTTTTTGACATAAACTCATTACAAATAGGCTCGCTCAGTCTCTCTGGGTATTTCACTCCCTAGATTGTAGTGCCAAAGAGACACAGACAGAGGCAGCAGAAGATTATGTTCCATAACTCACATCTCGGAGCTTTAAATATTTGATAGGATTTTTTTTTTTTGCTTCTCCTTAAACATCCTGGCGAATTAATAATGAGCTTGGTAATAACAAGATACCAAAATGATTTATGCTCACCGGGGATGAGAATGAATGCAGTTCGGAAAAGGCAGGCAGGGAGGATCCGGGGTTAAAGACATGGTTGAATGCGTGATTTCCATTTTGCGCCCCTTGCATTATCCAGTAAATAAATAGCCCGGGGAAAATGGAACTTCGTGCAGCTCGTTTCTGTCGAGACAGCAGCACTGTGCATAACGAACAGGTGATGTCGATGTGTGTGATATCGCCATGCTATCAGCACCAGTTGCACAAGCTCATACTGACTGTAAGCAGAGCTAGTGAGGTGGGGCGCGACGGAGAATAGGTTGTCGCTGAAAGAAAAGGTGAAAAATGACCCACAATGTCACAGCGGCTTAAAGGAACACAGAATGGCAAAAGCGGAGCCAGCGGTTGCCTGGGGCTGGGCTGTGACCCAGAATTCAACAGACCCCCAGTGAGAAACCACGAGGCCCCATGACGACTGAGCTAAACTGGCCCGCACAACAGGAAAACACCTCCTCTTCCTCCCCAGACTGCAAAGAGGTAACTCCATCTGGGAAGCTGGATTGAGGGAGCAAGATAATATGAAGAGTAACGGAGAACTGCGGCGTCTGAGGAGCCGCTGACAACGTGCTAATGTTTTAGCCTGTCAGCTCTCTGTGAGCAAAGACGGATGGTTTTAGAAATAGAATGTAATTACAGGGCAGAGCCTCATTGTCAGGGTTAGGACAATGTGAATAGTGTAGTGGAGCTTTCTTCTTTCTCCCTGCTAGAAGGCACTCTCCTGAAGCTGGAAAGTGAGTTTTACATTCTATGTTTTGAGCACATAAACTGACCAATGCAAGTGATGTGTCTTCTTAACGTAACTTGCTTTTGAGAGAGTTTATGCAGGTAGCCAGACCAACCAATAAGAACTGCTGGTGCAGCTACAACGTTATGTATCCTCACTGGCTTCCCACCTGAACTCCTGCACCAATCTTTTTTATTTCGATATTATGGGGTGTTTAACTGTGCAACTTTTTGAAGACATTTATTTTGCAGAACTGATGCCTCAGTTCAACACTTTTATAAAGATATTTTTATTTTTTATTTTTTTCCCCTTTATTTCAGAGTGACAGTGGATAGACAGGAAAGGTGAGAGAGAGATGGGCAATGACACGGTCGGATTTGAACCGGGGCCACTGCAAAGGTCTCAGCCTACATGGGGCGCACACTTTTACTGGGTGAGCTAGTGGTCGCCCACAGTTCAACACTTTTAAGTCTCGAACAGCTACAGATTAACAGTTATCTCCATGAGGGATGTCGCACTTCATTCTTTTACGAGCAGGTCTGCTGCATATTTATGTAAGGCATTACAGAGGCATGGCCCATGCAGCTGTTTGCTCGTATCGGTCCAATAACAAATGATCTAATTCTCACCAAAGCCCGTCTGATTACTAAACCAGCGCCATAACCCGATCTCATGTGAGTATTCAATGGCATGTAGGCCGTTCCCCAGCATGTTGTCAGGAGATAGTAAATGAGGTGTTCAAGGGGGAGGGGACACAGGCTTGATGATTCATGTTATCAATCAGAGGGTTATTTTTCTATATTTCACATTGATGTAATCGTCCTAAAAACACATTAACATTGAGCGAATATTCCACAGAGAGATAATGGCTGGATATTTGTTAGTGAGTCAAACTCTGCCAGGCTTGAATGACGGATGTGCCACACATACAGATACAGGATGTGTGGATGTGGCATGAATAAATACGGTCCGTCCGAATCACAATTAGAAAATAAATAAATAGAGGGTAAAGACAATGATGAGGAGGGGATGGGTGTGCACAATCATTCAAGAGAACACATTTACGGAGAAAAGAAGCAAACCAAAACGAAATGCATATTAGTGCCATTCATATTCATGACAGTTGAATGGAGGCCATTATGAAGCACTTTCAATCACATTTGCATTTACATTACGGGCCTGTAATGCAACTGTAAACCTATTGAACAAATGGTGGTGAAGCAAAAGTAAAATGTCTTGCAAACAACTAGCATGGGTACTAGTTCTTGCTCTAGTAGATACCTGTATTATATATTAAATTTGTGTTTTATGTGCAAACATATGTTTGTGATGGTATGCTTCTTGAGTGTCTGTCTGCATGTGCGTGTTTGTACATTCACCTAGAGACTCAAAAGAGCTCTTCTACAGGGCCATTTTTGCTACAATGTTAATCCAAGAGTTCAACAGCGAGAGCTAGAAACGCGCACTGGTACTCGATTGCCAGAAGTAAAAGCTTTGTGGTTGAGGGGGGAAATCCCTCCTGCTGGATTTACGCTTTGCCACAGCTGACCCTGTTTAAAAGCCTGTTGGATACAAAAAAAGAGAGAATAAACATAAGAGCAAAAACAGGGCGGTGAAAGAGAATATTCACTACTGCGGCTGCTGGCCTGAGCGGAAAATAATATGATGTAATAAATGGTATGTAAGAAACAGACCTGCCCACGACAGCCACCGAGTCTGTAGATCCGTGTGTGTGCATATGTGCATTCCAGTGCGTGTGTGTGTGTATGTGTGTGTGTGTGTGTGTGTGTGTGTGTGTTAAGGCTTCTCCATTAGCGCTCACGTAACATTTGGTCCAGCACACAAAGCACAGAGTCATCAATGAGGACCACTACAGCTGAGGAGGATAGTGGGGTGAACCCTTGACAATATAAGCCTAATTACACACAGTTGTCTCAGCAGAGCCACAAATCAATGCTTGTGGTGAATACTAAACAACAAAATCAATACGGTTGCGTCTCAATGGCCATAATGAGAATCTGGTTGAAGGAAGCTCATTCCGGTGAGCCAAAGCTCAGCGAGGTGTGAAACGCATGTTAGATTACAGTATGATGATTCAAACGCAACGGGCATTCTGACATTTTAAATGTGTAATTCTTACAAGTTGCGGTTTTTGTAATCGAAGTAAAACAACATTTCATTGTGATCAATAGATTTCATAATTCAAATCTTTTTCTTACTACTGTCTATTGTGATAGGGAGCGGTTATTTATGGCTGTGACACAAGGGCAGAGCCAGACAGAGTCAACGTGAAGAAAAGCGTGACTCTAAATGTGTAGGAACAACAGTGGGGGCCCTGAACTCTCATTTATGTTCATCAAACTTCTCTAATTGTTTGTATAATGAAATTATGGCCGTCCGGGAGGCCTGGAGGACATCAATTAAGCAGATAAGCATTGAAAATAAACCACTTTTTATCAAATGTGCGGCTGCCCGCCTGTGTGTCCAGTAAACACAGGAAAAACAGGAAGTGATTCTATTCAGAGATTCGAGGCTCCATAAATCGCAGCGACAAGCAATCAGGATCGTTCGTAAAGCTCTGAGAAAAAGTAGGAGGACAGCTAAAACATTACTTCGTCTTCAGAGCTGAACACGGAGGGCATAATACGTTTTTTATTTTCATTTGTAAGTAATGATACAGTGTTCATTTTAGCAACTGATTTGATTCAGTTTTGTTCAAAGTCTTTACATCAATATGATTATTAGTTTTAGTCCAATTTTATTCATTTCACTATTAGATTTGGTCTAGTTTTAGTGAAAAACAAAACTTTTTTCAGTGAATTTTTAATTTGCATGTCTTCTTAGCATTCTGAGGCTACAACTGTCACCATCTTTTACAGTTACAGTTATTAATATTTTATTTAAAAAAATAATTAAAAAGAAAATATATATATATATATATATATTTTTTTTTTTTAAATTGTATGTCTACTGCAATCACATGGGAAAAGTAACTACATTTACAGACTGTGAATCGTTATTTTGAATCGAGAATTGTTTTTGAATCGAAAATCGATTTTGAATCGAATATTGAGCCTGAAAATCGATATCGAATCGAATCGTGACATTTTCTGAATCGTGCACCCCTATTGGTTACATGTGTTATTTTTTATTATCACACAAGACATTATGTTGCTGAAAAGAAAGATGTTGCTCATTAGTGCAACAGGTCAAGCCGCTAACCTAACTTCTGAAGATATGTTTGAGTGGAGGGGGATACTAGTTTACTAATCAAGGGGATACAATGTGTGATGCATGCTGGTCCCTTACTTAAAATGCATCATATTAATGAAAAATAATAATAATGTACTTTATTTGTCACCTTGGGGAAATGTATTTTTTTCAATCTGTTGTCATTTTTTTTTTTTTTTTGATTTACACACACATGCATCAAATGTGGAGAGATGTCAGAATGACGGGCTGCCACAGCACAGTGTCCCGAGCAGTTAAAGTTTAGAAGTTAAGTTGGAAAGTTTTTAAGATAGATAAGATTGTGTCAATGTTTTTAGCCATTATATGACTTTAATTGAGACAGCAGAAAGATGACAGGGAATGAGGGAAAGAGAGAGATGCAACAACTCTGGCCTTTATTTTAATTTTTGTTATGGAATAAAGGTTACCAACTCATACTTTTGTCATAGTCTCTGTTGTAGAAATGAGCACTATAATGATACTACAAATACAAGCCTTAACCGAGGTTTAACAAACATTTAAAGGGAATCATAAACAATTTAATGGCTTTTCTTGTATTACAATGTTGGGCGTACTCCGCATGTGCAGCACCTTCAAAAGGAAAAACAAAATGTTCATGGAGCACTACATGAATGTGCTAGAAACATAATTTAGTGGTCAAATTTGTACGCTGTGATGGGGACTGTGGGCTGTGCGAGTGCCGCATGGGAGAGCCACAATGAGGCAAGGCAGTGATGTTAATGGATGTGATCACAGCTTCCTGGTGAATAATGCAGCCTTCCTAATTGGCAGGATTAATAATTGATGAGGCGTGTTTGAGGTGAGAGCTGCAGTGGATAAAGAACATGCAACCGTCTTGTTAGAGAGTACTTCGAATGCTATATGGTGTACATCTGTCTATGCTAGTGGCTGGCTCTATATAACCGCCTTCTTCCTCCTATTGATATGACCGTGTGAGACGAAGATGTCAGAATAAACAATCGCCTTGACAACATAATGATATAATGAGCCTCAGCCCAGACACATGTTTGACGGTTAAAATGACTTGAGCTCATGTCAAGTCCCACAGGCTCCACAATGTTGTTACACCCTTAGTCCAAACTGGCCGTGGCTGACCCAGAACTAGCCAGCTGCGTAAATAAAAATGAAACATAAGGTATTGATATAACAGGGTCCGTTTTTTAAAATGCTTGGGATGGATCTGGAGCTTGGTGATCCAGCACGAACTCTGTGACAGGAACTGATGTTCAGAGGGGCGCAGGACACGAGCTGATGAGAAGAAATAGATGTGGCAAAAGAATGGGACATAAGAGGGTAAGAAAAATTGATTTTACATTAAACTTGATTTATCCGCTGATCTCGAAGTGTCCAGTTTCTAGAGGATGCATAAAACCTGCCCATAAAGAAGTCCTGTCTCTTCGGGGTTAACACCTTCAAACCACTCTTGTGCTCTTACAGGAAACAATAGGATCAATATCTCAGGGTGTGTTCAAAAGGATTTCTGACAATCCAAAAATAATTTGTTATAGAGTTCAATAGGTGCTAGACACAAAAGAGCAGAAAAACAATGACCTGGTCCAATCATTGAAGCCAATAAAGCAACACGGTCTCACGGCAGTTCGTGTAATTGTCACGTTATTTTTAATCTATTGATTCACGTACAACATGTTTATCTCGTTTTTTTCGTGGTGGCCAGCACGAAATGGAAACCATCTATACAGAGGATGGGGAAATGCGGAAATGCGGAAAGCAAACGTCATACCCCGGGACATGATCCGCGGTCTCTGGGGGACACGCGACAACAACGGGACGGCGGAGGTTGGGTTTAGGAAAAAAACAACGGGGAAAGGACCCCTACACGCTGGGAGACGGCCACAGGGGACGAGCGACAATAACGGGATGGCAGAGGTTGGGTTTAGGAAAAACACAACGGGGAAAGGACGCCTACACGCCGGGAGACGGCTGCGGGGGACACGTGACAATAACGGGATGGTTGTGATTAGGAAAACAATGGGGAAACAAAACGCCACACGCGGGACGCGATCCCCGGTCTCCCACCCTGACCGACCTCCCTACGCAGATTTTTGGCTTTTTATACTACTCCCTATCATAGTCGTGCTGTGATCACAAAATATGCTTCCCATTGAAATACATTACTTTACATTTTCCTGCTGGCCACCACGAAAAAAATGTCCCTGTGAACACGAATCAATAGATTAAATAACGTGACCATTTCACGAACTGCCGTGAGACTGGGTTGAATAAAGACTACACCTGTGTTTGTTTGATGCAAAGCAGCGCAGAGAGGCACAATGTGAAGATGAGAATTTTGGAATAGTTCTACGCTTATTTACTTTCTTACTAAGAGTTTGATGAGAAGATTGGTACCACTCTAATGTCTGTACATTAAATATGAAGCTACAACCATGAGACAGTTCTCTTAGCTTAGCATTAAGACTGGAAGCAGGGGGAAACATGTAGCCTGCTCTGTCCAAAGGTAACAACATCTGCCTACCAGGACTTCTAACGCTCACTGATTTACAAGTTATATCTTGTTACTTTAATTCATACAAAAACTAATGGAGAAGAACCATATAGTCAAGCACATAATCCTCCGTAAAAACCGTAAACTGTAGTTTTTACAATTTTATTTACACTTCTATTTTGTACTGTACAGCTCTTCCCAGTCCTTCCACTTTTTCTATTTTATATTAGCCTATGTTTTTTGACTTTTGCACCAAAACACCAAGAAAAATTCCTTGTATGTGCAAACCTACTTGGGTATAAAATTGTTTCCAATTTCTGATTCCAGGTTTCCAGTCTTTATGCTAAGCTAAGCCTACCAGCTGCTCGCTGTATCTTCAAATTTAACAGACAGATAATGAGAGTGGTATGGATCTTCTCATCTTATTTTTTGGCAAGAAAGGAAATAAGCATATTCATACAACCGTACAATTTGACATTTTCTACACAGATGACTTCATAACTTTCTTTTGCGAAAAAGTTGTCTTCTTAACGGCAATGAAAAGCTTCTACAAAATTTTGCATCCGTAATTTCCCTGCCATGATTCATCTCCGCCTTCTCGGTTACTGGTCCATAACTGAGGAAATCTGTTCCCCTGCTCTTCTCGTTAACATGCAAATCCTCATATTTAGCATAATAGTGGGAACAAAAAGAAGCCCTTTTGTGCAACTCCAGAGCACTGAGGATGTTCCTTCCTGCTTCTATTAGCTGGACATGTTCCTCTGACAGCAATCTTCTTCCTGTCTAATGTACAGACAGACCTAGTTACAGTAGCAATTACTAGTGTTCAGGTTAAGATTAATTGAATTACTGGGTGGCTTCCCTGCACTCCTCTGTGGGCATATCAATCACAGCCTGTGCGCTACACAGACCCTTTATCACCCTCTTCCATCTTTATGTGAAAAGACGCAGGCTGTGCTGTTGCACTCCATCTATCAATAAACGGGTCTGGGGTGGCAAACTCACACAAAAAAAAAGGTCTCCGCCATCTTTTCCATCTTTGAATGAATAAAATGTTCATTTAAAAATAGAGCAGCTGGGATTGTAACGACCGTTGTTTGACTGTTGAGAAATAGACCTGCACTCTGTATAAGTCCATTGAATATTTGTGATACATCTTAATTGATCATTTGTAAAGAGAAAATCCTGCTATATAGAGTACTGTGAATGGCTCTATTGTGCTATGCAACCTTTCAAATTTAAAATACAAAAGACTGTATGTAAAGCGCTTGTTTGAACAGCTGTATTTCTACTTGAGGATCCAGGTAGCTTTTCATGCAATGGGTCTGCGGGGCTTCTATTTGAATAAAATAGCTCTCAAGGCAGATTAAATGCCACTCTGTCATTCTCTCTCCATTCACCACCTCCATTATTAGATATTTTAAAAATTTGTGCAGGATTTCTGGTCATGGTCTATAGTGCTGCCAAACCCTAATCTTCAGCATGTTTTATTTCCCTTGTCACTACCATGCGACTCTTTGTTCATCATCTAGCAGGAATATACAGAAAATACTTGATGTAGAAGTGCTGAAAGCTCGAAAATAACATTTGAAGGAAATAATGTGTTGGCCTCTTTGTGGGCCGTGCCAAAAAAAAAAGAAGCCAATCCCTCATTTCAGATGGACTCCAAGAGCCACACACACACACACACGCGCGCGCGCGCACACACACGCGCACACACACACACACACACACACACACACTTGTGCCTCAAGCTTAGCTACAGTATAATTCTGTGTTTGCATGGAGACAGAGGTTGGGCAGTCACATAGAGGTTGTGCCTAAGGTGCTGTCTGGCATAGCCTCTGCCCATGTCTGCATGGCGGCCTCTGCCAAGGCGACTGGCACTGGCATAGGATGGTTTGGTGCCATCCTATCACCACACAGGCAGCTGCAGATAGCACACATGGCAAGTGTGTCAGAGTCCATGCCTTTAAGCGCAGAGACAGAGAGGGAAACAGTGTTTGGCCAGTAAGCCTAAAAAAAGACCCTTGAAAAGAGTGAGAGACTTTCCTGCTGAGTGAACAGAAGGGCTGGAAAGATGAACCTCTAACTTCCTTGGGTATCAACTACTTAAATGTTTTTTATTTTTTTTATTTTACAGGGAATTGAAATACAGGACCGAGATGTGTGCCAAAAAAAGAAAGAATATGTGGCAAAAGTATTTTAAAGAAAACATTACAGTTGGAACGGAAAATGAAGGACCCAAGAGGAGAGGGCTTCCTTCTTTTTATTGGTTCCCAGGCTTTCCATAGCCCTGGTTCTCCCTCTGATTCTGTCTGTCTCTGTCTCTTTCTCTCTAGTGGAAAATATAGGGAGTTCCCTGTCCTGTGATAAAGCTGTTGCCTGTGAGATGGGAGAGAGAGATCCATCACGTTGAGGCGTTAGTTTACCCTGCCAATCCGCACCACTGTGGGCTGTAACGCGTACATGCTCCATCCATGCATCATTTACCAAGCCCTTCTCTGCCCAAATAACATGGGTTTGGCTGCATGTTTCTGAAATCCTAAAGCACTCTGGCAATTTCTCTGAAAGTCTTGATATGCATGAATTCTGGGGGTTGTTTTGCGGTTTGTTTAGTTCGCTTCTTCGAAGAGAGAGAGCTGAAACAGTCTAGTCTAAAGCCCATTGACTCTCCAGTGCCAAATGATAGGGTTACAGTCTCTCTTTGTTTGTGGAAGGATAACACTTAACTTCCATCAACCTTAGGCTGCCAAGAAGAAAAAAATCAAACATAGAGGAACAGAAATACAGTACCAGAAGAAAATTGCAAACATGATTCTCTCTTTTTTTCATTACAGCCGTACTGCTTGTAAAGTGCCTGAGGGCAGAACCGCTATGATGTTAGAAAACATTACCTGGCAGGTTTCCATGGAGTTCGAGAAAAATAAACATCACTGACATTCATGGGCTTGAAAACCACTAAACTAGTAAAGGGCTTCAGGTAGGCTATATCACAAGAAAATAGAACACCATGCTGCAGTCCTAAAGCTAATGTCTTGAAAAGGTCAAACGCCTCCACTTCAGAAACAATAAGAAATGATAATGGTGTACTGTACACAGCAATGTATCTTTGTATGGCCAAGGACAATAAAAAGTTGACCTGAGGTACTCCTTTTGAAATATGAATCTCAGAATAAATGCTTCATAATGTATGGGCTAATACCTCATAAAAAGACCAACAGCTGCTAAGCTGAATAGGCCTGAGATACGACTGTGTCAAACAGGTTGCTGACTAGTGTACACAGAAACCCAAAAGTGAACAAACAACAGAATCCTAAAAACAATGTAACCTGATCTTAATGTTGCAGTACCATCTGCTGGCATTGTGAACTCTGAGTGTGGCACATTCTGTGGCAGCCCTCTAAGTGACCCTCCCGACCGTGATCAATCACACTCCCTTTCTGCACATGTTCATCAAAGCTCCTGGAGTTCCTGAAGTATGTGCATGAAAGTAACCAGTTAGCTTCCTTCATCTTGCCGGGTTTCAAGAAGTCAACAAACAGCTCTTATTTTGGGTGTGTCAGGTGAACGCATCAGGTGTGAGCGTCTGGTGGAGATCCAGGTGGTGTCTGCAGAGCACCCTGCACCTGCTGCCTGTCCTCACTCACCCATCGGGGGGAAGATTCCCAGGATGCCAGAGGGCAGCTGCTGACAGGCACTACTTTGGATCGTCCCCTTGCTTCTATCTGCCTCCCCCGCATGGGGCCTCCTAGGGTCAGCTGCTAAGGGCATGCAAAGATGTCGGTGGGGGTGACGCAGGTCAAGGAGTTGGCAAGGAGTGGGGACTACAGTCATGGGTGGGTTGCATGCCTTCAGCAGGAGGTGAGCGTCCCAGTTTTACAATTATACTCCCCGATAATCACTTTCACAATCCAAAGGCAGCTCAGCGCTCATGCTCACGAGGTCTCTGGTGATCGAGTTACGTCCGCTGTGTCTGCCCTCTACAACCCCAACCATGACCCCTCCACCCACCCGTGTCGGTCCTCTCTACTCCACCTGCCAACCACAAACCTGCCCCTATGTGAGCAGATGTACTGAAAAACTCAATACCTAATTCTATAAAAACACTCTGTTAAAATGCTTTTTTTATATGGTATATTTCATATAAACATTTCATGTGCAAAAAATGCATTTTCTTTCACTTTTATATTGAAATTCCACCCTCTCTCTTGTAAAGCATTGACATATTTTTTTAGCCAAGTACTCATTTAATGAGTACATAGATTTTGGGGCTAAAGATGGTTTATTTTGGAAAGGACTTTATTTAAAACTTGAAGGTAGACCTGCAGGTTTTATATACTGGGTAGTACATAAAACCTCTCCTTTCCGAAATTAGGCCAGCTCCCACATCCCGTTTCATGACGAAGCATGTCTAACTACATTAGAAAATTACAATCCAAAGCTATTTCTTAGGACCTTTAAGGATATGTCTTTTCTGCTT
The DNA here is from genome assembly GCF_031162955.1 of Sander vitreus. Classification (NCBI taxonomy): domain Eukaryota; kingdom Metazoa; phylum Chordata; class Actinopteri; order Perciformes; family Percidae; genus Sander; species Sander vitreus. The sequence continues at coordinate 6,705,118 of NC_135875.1, forward strand.
AGTATTTTTCCAATATGGTGTCAAAATAGGCTCAATTAATCAGGGGATCAATTACGGTAAATGGGGTAAGTTTGTTTTAAAAATCTCGACTGTGTCTTGGCAACAAAAGCTACAACAAATGTCTCCTTGCAAAGCCTCACTAAAGAGTCCACGGAGAAACATTTTAAGGGTTTGCACACACAGACACATAACACCAGCAAAAAAAACAACAATGTTCTTCATATTTTTGGCTGATATGGTTTTATACATCTAAACAGGCAAGTGAGGTATTTTAGAGTTCGTGTATACAGTGTGGTGCAAAGGGAGCGGGTGGTGAAGACCAAACTATTTTGAACTCTATCGCTGTATTTAAATCTCTGAGGAACATGTCATTTCTGTATTCCAGGCTGGGTTACATCCAGGGGCAGCAGCGAGCGCCAAAAGCACATTGGAGGTTCTTACAGTTTGCATGCTCACATAAATATGGACACATTAGATACACACATACACATACACACAGTTAAATCTGGCCTCTCATTCCAGCTGGTGTGTGGTTTTGTCATGACAACCTGGTTCAGCCACACAATAAACAATGTACGCATGGATGTTACAACTTGTTTTGTGTGTTGTATAGTTTTCTGCGTTGCGATTATGAATTGTTTAAATTATAGGAACTTAGAGAGTGGAGGTATATACAGTGCTTAAGACTGACTGCTAAAACAACCTTTTATTAGACTAAACTGAAGAGCTATTCGGTAATTCCCTTACTATTAACATCTAGTCTCTCCCATTTGGAGTTGTGTCATGCTTTCCACCGGTCCTCCAAGCCTCTCCACACTCAGAATGACAAGTGAAATGTCAGGCAGCAGCAAACAAGGCCAGAGTAAAACTCTGCCACCCAATTAATTGACACACTCTAAACACAGTCAACATATGAGAAACTTGGAAGACGACCTCATTTCAAACGCTGGGAATTCAACAGCTTTTCACCGTCAGCACTTGACAAATGTGTCTTTATTTGCTTTACGTTTGTGTGTGTGTGTGTGTGTGTGTGTGTGTCTTTTCTTAATGGAGTTGTGTCAACAAATCACTAATGAAAAAAAAAACTGGCATTCATGGAATTTAAACACAGACGGGGCACATTTTATTATTCCACATATTAAGATCTGGATCTTTATTTTTATTTGAGTAACAAAAAAAAAAAAATCTTTGATTTGTTATGTCGAGCTGTCGTGCCACACAGACCGCTGTACGATACAGAAATACAGATCAGGTCGACATCGCTGCTTTCTAACACAAATCCCCACTGGGTCACTGCTTTTATGATCAAGAGCCATTTTTTTTATTACCATTACAGAACACCCTTTCAAATAAGGCCAGTTTTATGAAGAGGGAAACCCCTAATTTAATGTGATTTTCTGCTTTTTTTAGCTGAGCATACTCTTTTCGTTTGCTTTCTCATGGCTTTAGATGTTGCATACATGAGGGAAAGCATTTGCGGAGAAGCTGAAGTGGATACACTTACTCTGATCAACTTTACACAAAAGATTTGCTGATATACACAAAGCTGCCATACACCTTTCGATTTCCTGGATTTGTATTAGTTTTTTAAAGTTGTGGTCCGTTTAAGGCCTTGTTGTATGTGTCTGTATACGTGCATAAAAGAAGAAAGAATGTGTATTCCTTCACTGAATATGGATGTGTTTGTTTGTATCTAGATAACTATGTGTGTGGCGGAGGTGGTGGCACATTGCCCTTGTGTTTAACGGGTCACACATGTTTTTATGAAGGATAATTAACCCATTAAAGGATCTGGTGAAGGCTAATCCAACCGGTCTGCAGACATCAAACAGGAACTACGGCTGGGTCTAGACAGGTGAACGCTGGGCGTTCAGTAACCCAAGTAGGCCAAAAAACATATTATTGACTACTCTGTAGCATGGACCTCTATAGTTCACAGTGTTTGTGCTTGACCTCCTTGTTCACTCCAAGTGTCAATTTCCATAACAAAAGCCTAACATGTTGTATGTGATTATACAGATACGTGAAATGTAACACTGACTGACGGGGGTGATTGGGCCCGGTGTCGATTTCCTGTTTAACAAAAGGCCTGAATTTACTGGATCGCAAGAATGACATTTTATTCAGGGAGCTACAATGATGTTTTTAGTTAAAAAGTACAACACCCAAAAAAAGTGTAAAAAAATAAATATATAAAGTCCTTACCAAGATTTGAATAAATGCAGATGGTGAGACAGAAGTTTACTACTTGGAGACTTAGGACACATACAAGTGAAGTTAAAAGTTTAAAGCTACCAATGTTTCATGCTCTGACAGCTGTACTGTCAAAACGGGAATTTTTTTTATCCTCAATAAATCACAGACTTTTGCATCATAGCTTTGGGAGTGCGACTGACTTTTTAGTACAGTTGATGGAAATTCCCATAACAAGCCAGACAATTTTAATTCTAAGAAAGCTGGAAAAAGGAAGGCTGGAGATGTTGCCACGTCACATTAAGAGCTTGGAGGTGTAATAGTTAGGCAATATTACACAAGAGGGTGTGCTTTAACATCATTATTGGCACGACAGTGATGCGGCTACGTACAAGGCGCTTGCGTCGAGGTCCGTAAGCCTCACTGAAGCATCACTAAAGATTATACATACGTTCCATATTGTGGGGCAATTTGTTCACAGAAAATAAAAAGACTAAAAGAATGAAAGAAATGATAGAGTGGATTTCTAGTCCCTGTTTAGGCAGCCTATATATATATATTAGGGCTGTCAAAATAACGCGCTAATTTCGATAAAAAATTACGCGTTAAAAAAATTAACGCAGATTAATCCATTCCATATTGACGTTTGCATACAGACGAAAATCTGGTGCCACTGATATGTCTGCGCTTCTCTCTGCTGCTCTGAAACAGACGTTACAGGAAACACAAACCCACCCTCATGTGACGCTAGTTAACACTATACTCAAAAGCAGCTAACGTTAGCCTACCGCTAGCTAGTAGCTGGATTAAACACGGTTAAAATGCTGACAGCTAACGCTAAACGGTGTAAAGTTTGACTGTGTTTTACTGTAGAGGATTCAACACCGGTATGTAACAATCTGCAGCTGCCGTCGGAGAAACAACACAGCCTGTGCGTAAACTACAGCGTCGTGGTGCATTTGAAGTTATTGTAAATGTCCTTTTCCTATCTGGTTGTTGTTTTTGTCGTTCAACAGCAATTTACTAGTGAAATAAGTTATTGTCATTGTTATACATTATTATTAAATCATTTCATTTTGACCATATGTCCTTAGCAATAAACAAGCCGTTCTTTAATGTCACCAACTGTTGTTTAGTACCCTTTTTTTTTCTTTTCTTTTTTTACTTTCGGTTTCAGGCACCGTTAATTATGTATGCGATTAATTTCGATTAATTAATCACAGAGTATGTAATTAATTAGATTACATTTTTTAATTGATTGACAGCCCTAATATATATATATATATATATATATATATATATATATATATATATATATATATATATATATATATATATATCTATGAATCTATGAATCATGGACAAAAATGTTTCATAAACAGTTTTTGATTCAACTCTGGAATGTTGACATTGAAATGTCGGAGTAATATGTTTAGTGACGAGCATGGTGTGATATCATGCTGATTTGAGCACGTTCTAAATGTCTAGTTGACCAATCAGATTGCCTGGTCGGATCTACTTGTTGTATAATTCACAGTCCCATAGGGACAAAGACGAGTGATTCATGCTGAGGACACACATCGGCCTTGACAATAAACAAAGAGTCTCCTGAGACGGAAGCCGTTGGTTTTAAGTATTCACTGCTGCTAATGAAAGGAATCGCATAATTCAAGCAAATTGGACACAGTGATTAGTCACAGAAGATCTGGGCTTGTTTTGCACCAACACCAACAGATTGTTTATTTTTTTTTATTCTTTCATTTTAAAAGGGCGGCATTTTTGAGTATTCAACATGTAGTGGAGGCTGAGTTTGTTCTTCAACCATGACACTTTCAAATTGTCACGTCAGAGGATTTTCAAACTGTCGTGCAGTCATTAAATGTTAAAACCATCGGTACAGTTACTGTCTCCGAGGCACCGAGTCTGTGCCGATTTTTTGACGAGGGGCCTGGTAAGTTCAGCGATGCAATCATCCTGATTTCCTGGTTTCGACAAAGCACTTTTGAAGTGCGCAAAAACACCTCTTTATGACCTCAAGCCAACAACCTCAAATGAATGCAACTCAATCAAAAGCTTCCACAAAAACACAAAAGCTATGAACAGGAAGACTCTCAGACGTTGTCGGGGAGAGCTGACAAGATGAACTCCTGCAGAGCGGGCCATGCTGTTGTAACAGTTATTTATTCCTCTTTTTAATTCAAGGGTCCTTCTGTTTTAAATGGACGGCATTAAGGGGAACCGGCACTAAGGTCTGTCCTTGGAGGCACGGTCCAAATTCCAGAGAATCTTGGCAACTCCTCGGGATAGATGGGACCCTCATGGATATAAAACCCCACAATGGATGAATAGGTAAACAGAAGGGTGTGAAAGAGTGATGGCGAAAAGAGAATGTTCACTCTCAGAGAGGCACAAAGAGGGAGGTGTGTGAGTGGGAGATGGGAGAGAGCCAGAGTGTTTGGGGGAGGAGAGGGGGCAAGCGAGAAGGGACTGGAGGGAGTTGTCAGTGAGGGAGAGTAAAAAGTTTTGTCTCCAGGCTTTTAGAGGGTGCTGTGTGTGGTGTTAACTCAATCAAAAGGTGAATTATACCTCCTGAGACACTCAGGTAACCTTTCATTATGGCCCTAATCCTTCTTAATAACAGAGCTGCAATGTCGGCAATGCCCCATTAGACAGAGAACCACTGAGAGGGAGAGCCATTATTCCCCACGGGCCTGTGGAAATGTGAACACACAACACTCACTCACACACGCTCGCAGTGACAGATGAAATCAATCACAAATTCGACTTGAGCGAGGAAAACGCAGCATACACTCCTCCGTACGGAGATGGAGACACTGAAGGAGAGTAAATGTGTGTTTATGTGAGATCAGAGTTTCTCTAAAGTTTCACTTTTGTCAGGCGAGACTGAAACTGATGCTATAAAAGCAAACTCAGACGGAAACTCCCTCTTTGGAATAGAGGATCGACAAGTAAACTTGTGCTTTTCATCTTCAAAGTTAAAAAAACACACACAATACACAACGTTTGATGTACTAAGTTATGATTTCAATACAATTTACTTTGTGATGTATGAGGTTGTAATTTATCTGCATTTAAAGATTACATTTGAACTTGTTGAGAGTTTTGCACTTCCTAATAGTCGGCACATCTAAGCATAAGTACGGCTTTTTAGAAAAGGAAATCCTGTTTTACTATTTAGGGATGCTCCATTAAGACTTTCTGTAACTTGCAAAAGTGTTTAAGATTTGCAGCGGACCAATGTACATAGCCTACGATAATACATCATTACATTATTAATTGTAACAAATAGAATTGAGGTCTGAGTTTAATTGAACAAATGGGTAAAAGAAAATGCAATACATCTATTAAAAATGTCTGAAATAAGTATGTATAGATTGAAAATGTCTGTTTACTGAACAAATACTTTGCATTAAGTGTTAATAAATTAAGTTAAAGTGTTGAGAGAAAACTTGTTTGAAGTTTCACGAGCAGATGTAGTTTTATGAAGTTATATAAGGCAATAATGCTACAACACAGTTAACATTTTAAATACTTAAGATTTATCCTCGTCTAATTTCCCAGCCTAATCAAGCTACAAACTGTGATTCCACTATAGTCCTGACCAAAACAACTTAAAGGCAGTCAACCCTAAAATGTGCAACAAAATGAGCAGCCTGATAACATCTAATGAAAGCAGGCCTAATGTAGCGTAATAAATCAACAGGCTGTCCAAAGTGCTTCACCCACCAGTAACTAGGCCACTTTTACAAAAGTTGAGATGTTAAATAAATATTTCTTGGTTATGTAGACTACACTTTATCAGTGATGTAGTAGTAGGCTAAATAAAAAGTTGGATAAACACAATATATAATCATGGCAATTTAATGACTAATAACAATATAGCCTATATTATAACAGGGCCATTTATTATAAGCTATTACAATATTTCCACAGTAACTTACCTCATATTGATAGAATATTAATGTATGCTAAATATTTATGTCGACATAATCAGTTTATTACATATTCACCTGTACCACTCCAGTCCGTTCTCATAGTTGCGGTCGAAGAAGTGCGGCTCCGCTCCCACGGCTCTGATGTCTGGATGAACGCGGAGAAACTCCAGCAGAGCCCGGGTCCCTCCTTTCTTCACCCCGATGATGAGAGCCTGTGGCAGCTTCTTGCTCCCCTCCCCGAGCGGACTGAGTTTACCTGGGAACCTCGGCGATACTTTCCTGGAAGCAACTATATCCGGAGGCGGCAAGATGAAAGACTCCTCGGGCAGCTCCAAAACCTGCCTCGCGCGCTCATCCGCGAGGACCCGCGAGGAGCGCCTGGCGGCTCCATAGCCCATCAGCTCCGACCCGGCGGGCCATTCGTACGCAAGTCTTTTAGTCCTCAGCGACTTCAAGTCCTCGAAGAGCCCCGTAGCCCGGCTGGAGGACGCTTTGACCGGTGAGGGCGAGGTGGTGCTGCAGCGGTCGGCGAGGCAGTGCAGGAGGAAGAGAGAGGTGAGGAGAGAGCACAGCATGACCGCCGCTTTCCTGAAGATGCCTCGGGACGGGGGGTCCAGTTTACTGATGCGGCTAAAAGCCATACCGGGCCCTGGGTGGTCGGTTCAGGAGCCACAGCCATGCTAGGCACCCATTATAGAGTCTTCTTTCCATGAAAAAAACCGAGGAGTGAGTCTTCATCCACAGTGTGCTGCTGTAGATAACACCTCTGTCTTCTCCATACAAAAGAAACAAAAAAGCCAAATGATACCTGCTGCACACAGGTGAGAAAGACGACGCCCAAAATGACCGGGAACAGCCACAATAAGGTGCTTCCAGACAGTGTAGGCTAAAACGATGTATGCACTCAGGTAACAAACTCTCTTCTTTCCTTGCTCTGTGTAGGATGCCACCACGAGCCCTGATGTACCACCCGCACGTGTATAGAGTTGTAAACTTGTCTCATGTCAGGTTGCTTGACTGGCACCTCCATGGCCAATGAGATGAAGAGAGAAGCAGACAGGAGCCAATGATATTCCAGGTGGGCGGAGACACGGGTGCACAGTACATTTCAGGCAAATTAGAGGGAATTTTCCTACAAAATTAAGTTGTGAAGAGGGAAACAAATGCTGCATAGACACACTAAATATACACACAATAATGAACAAAGAGAGGTGACACAAACAAATTTGCAAACTTGCAAAATGCAGACAAATATAGACATTTCAATGCATTTATTTTATTTATTCAAGCGTTTATTCAAATGGTGTATTTGAGATCAACATCTCTTTTTTAAATCGAGACTTGTGCACAAGAGTGAACATATAACCTACAGTAAAAGCATACAGACAAATAATTTATACTGGATGCTAAAACTCATACATGCTAACACACACACACACACACACACACATACACACACACACACACACACACACACACACACACACACACACACACACACACACACACACAAATATATATGCTGTGGTCATTTTATAGATATGATTGTTTAGTGCATCGATTTTTCCACTGTAGCAGCTTGTTTTGAGATGACAAAATGAATGATTCCTCCGATCTTCAAATCACTTGAGGGATCATTTTTCTAAATGCAGCAAAAGTCAGGCCACCAAAGAAGATGCCCTCCACCATGAACTCTTTTTTATGACACGCAGAAGAACAAAACAAGTGAAATAATGATAACGGGGCACATTATTTCTTTACAAGTGAACAAGAACAGAACCAAATGTTTCACATCTGCTCCTGCCTTTTGGGTATTACCATGAGAATGTGCAGGCAGTGCTTCAATGCTGCACAGCTCACTGCTCGAGAAAGAGGATGGAGACCTCAACACTGGGCTGTGTTGCCAGTGCCAGATGTCCCCCCATGTTGTCGAAACAATACAAGGGGGTGTCCCGCATTTAACAAATCACACCCCGTGTCTTTTCTCTGTTTCGCTGACACTGGAGAGATGCTCGACCCCCTCAAACCAACTGTGATGACACCCAGCATTCCCTCACAGAGGTCAAATGGCTTCACACTCCTTCTTACCATAGACAAATACTGGTAAAATAATGATGTTCTCTTTCTTTTCATGAGAAATTGAATGCTCCTAGAATTTCTGCTAGCACACTTTATTCATTTATTTATTTATTTATTTATTTATGTGTTTAAACTGTTATAAAAGGGACAATCTGACAGCTTAGTAACTACATAGAGGTTCCCAACCTCTCTTGGTCTGGACCCCCTACAGAGGTCACCAGATAAATCTGAGGGGTCAGACATGATTAACGTGAAAGGGCAGAATGCAAAACAAATTCTTCCACACACTTTTGTTTTAATCTGACTTCTCTGGTCTTTTTTTGTGTGAAATTGTGGAATGTGTTAACCAGTGGTGGAGTACTCGGATCCTTTACTTAAATAAAAGTTGTGATAAGACAGTATAAAATACGCAGTTACAAATTGCATTAAAAACAATATGTATCAAAGTTCTCATTATGCAGAATGGCCTCTTTCAAGTGTTATATTATTATGCATTTTATATTATTGGATAATTTTCTTGATGCATTATGGTGGAGGACGTATTTAAATCCCCTCCTTAAGTAAAAGTATAAATATTGCAGTATAAAACTACTCTTTGACAAGTACAAGTCCTGCATTTAAAGTGTTACTTAAAAAGTAGTCGTATGGGCGCCCAGATAGCTCAGTTGGTAGAGCGGGCGCCCATGTATAGAGGTTTATTCCTCAACGCAGCGGGCCTGCGTTCAACTCTGACCGGCGGCTCTTTGCTGCATGTCATTCCCCCCCCTCTCTCCCCTCTCTTTCATGTCTTCAGCTGTCCTGTCAATTAAAGGCTTAAAATGCCCCAAAAAAATAATCTTAAAAAAGTAGGCGTATTATTACTTTAACTACTGTTGGTTGTGTAGTTTAATCTGTATGCAATGTATCATATTTCATAAAATGATCCTCTTTTAAATAAATAAAAAATATCTGCAAAGTAACTATGGTTGTGAAATAACAAAGTAGAATAAAAGTATATTTCCCTCTGAAATGTATTGGAGTGGAAGTATGAAGTAGCAAAAAATTGAAAAAGCTTGAGTAAAGTACAAATACCTCAAAAGTGAACTTCTGTACAGTACTTGAGTAAAGGTACTTAGTTACTTTCCACCACTGATTGTACCCCTTGAGGCCTCTCAAAATGATTTAAATGAAATAATCTGAGAAGAGAAAATCATAGACATATTGCATTTGTGCTGAGGGACCGCTGCTAAAGACCATTGATTAGTCTAATAGCACTGTTGTCATCAGTGGCGTCTGAGTAGGTACTCTAAATCTGGGGCGTGCTTTGTGCAACGTACCTATTTTCAGCCGTTTTTAATGTTTGTGCAGCGACACATACTTCCTTAGAAAAAAAACTGCATTTAGTGTGTAATTACACACCCAGACATTTGTGCTTTTAGAAAAATGTGCAAGCAGTCTAGAAGGCATGTAAAAACGTAATTCGGCTTTCATCTTCGCCGTTTATCCAAATTGCAGCACTATGGTTACACTGACGCAGCCTTTTTGGAATCTTGGATGAAGAGTGTGGGGTTTTAAGTTTAAAGGGAGTACAAACACAAACTGTTTATTATCCTTTTGAATATAATCTTGCATTGACTTTGCATATTGAATAGATTCTCAGGGCATGCCATGGGAAAGAAAACAAGCGCCAAGGCGAAACCAAAATAGGAACGGCTGAATTTTGTGTATCTGATTGTTGTTTCATTGAAATGTTTAAACCATACCTAGACTTGTGCTTTCGCGCTCTCAAATGCACCATCAACAGCGAGAATATACTCATGCAGGAACTGTTTCCATTGCTGAGCTGGCCAAGTAGTTAGACTGTGTCTCAGCCATGCACATAATCTCGAGACAGGTTTATGAACAGAGGTTTGGGAGCTGTCAGTTTGGAGGAGACATCTTTACTGCCAATATAATGGCTTTACATTTCTCGACCTGAAATCTGTGGCGATAAAATATATTTTGGTACAATATTCATCTTTAACTTTGGACAACCAGCCTGTTTTAATGGCATATACTGTATATTTAATAAGTTGCTAAAATGTATGCTAGATATTGAAATAAAAAGGTACAATGCTCCACAGGGCAAACATGGTTAGAAACAGATGCAGCTAGTAAAAATAAGATTTACATGTGGAAATTGTATAAATATAATTTACGACGTGTTCCGTGCATGAACTAAGATCAGCGACACAAATTTCCACACAAGCCAGGCAGCTTCTTGGCTCCAGAAGTTCATCTCTTAAAACCATCACATTTTGAGTAAAATTGAAATGGCATTGCCCACTTAAGAGCTCAATTATGTTAGTATGAACTTAAAAAAACTAAATAAAAAAAACTAAACATAAACAGTACAATACCTACCACCAAGATGGCTATAAGAGATTTAAAAAAATACATTTTGATGCAACAGTTATAGAAAAGATGAAATTCCCTTCTTGGTACTCAACCTGTTAATGATATTAGAGACAAAAATTACAAAACACTGTACTTGCACATATGTATATGGTGTGTGAGCCATGACTCAATGTTTTAGTGAAAAACTTTGGGTTTTTTCACTGCGAGAGGAAATGTACTCGTTCTATATACACAGCTGTTGGCCATTCATCGAGGTTGGGTTCTTCTGCTTCATTGGCAGGCCGTGCGCTGAACAGGAAGGGTTTCTATTGAGCACGGAAACCCAAATAAATTGTGCTCTTAATCAGATTAATGCTCATCTGAAGTCGGCTGTTTCTCTAAATAGTCTCAACATACAACCAATTTGAATTAAGCACACAACCAATTACACTCCATTCATCAATGCTTTATCTCAAGATTTGTGTTTGCGGATGTTTGCCACAAGCAGAGGAGGAGGACATGGTACATAATTACTTTTTTTTGGTCTTATTTAAAATGGGGAGGGGGCGTTATGATTTAGTTCATATCCATGTTATACTATTTTCAAAGGAAAGCTATTACCTTGAAACATAATTTGTTTTAATTATCCTACAAAATCTGATGCCATTGGTTATGCGTCAAAACAAAAGCTTAATTAATTTATGCATATATGGAGGTGATAAATTCAAGATTAAACAAACTCCTTGTGCAGTATGCGTGATGCCAAAGCGTGTGCTGTTGTATCTGAAATGAGTCTCACAGCAGCTTGTGTGTGGTGTGTTTCATTTTGTGTCACATTCCTTCCTCCAAGAGGCAGCAGGATGCAGCTGATTACGAGAGAGCCATGCGGGGCGGGGAGGGGAGGGAGGCGCTGTTCCAGTTGGAAGCTGTTTGTCCATCTCTATAGGCCAATAATCAGGTTTAAAGACAAGCTAGTGTGGGTACAAAAACGGTAATGGCACAAATGGCTGGCTATGTTGCATCGTAAACAAGTGTCCAAATTAATCTTCAAATGCACCTGGCGCTAGGAAAATAGTGTCAAGCTAAAGTATGAAACAACATTTAAATGCTCAGCACGGAACATTTTACCAAAAAAATCTGTATTAATTTAACATGAGATGAATATTCAATACTTAAAGCCCCTGAAAAGTTGGTTTCTCAATAACATTAAACATTCATGATTGAATAAGAAACTATCAAAGTTAAAGTTCAGAGAACAATCCTCCTGAGATATGATTTACGGAGAGTTTGTGTAGGCAGTGGCCTTGCAACTAAGTAACAACACCAACAACTGTCATCATTCTTGCCCCCCCCCCCCCACCCCATTCTAACTTTGGCAGACAATTGTGTTCAGGACCCCATAACTCAGGGTATTTACACAATACTCTCAGTGAGGCTAATTTTGAAGATAAGATAAGAACAGTTTGGTTCGGCTTGTTACTGTTATATTGAATGATATCATTTGGGGGGGCGGGGTTGTGTTATATGTGTATATCTGTGTGTGTATGTGTGTGTGTGGATTGTATGTAGCACTTTGTATTTAATTTGTTTTCATGTATGAAAAGTGCTATATAAATAAAGTCTGATTGATTGATAAGATAGACTTTATTCACTCGTCACAGCAGCTTAATGCAACACAACAAATAAATACACATTAGGCACCTGGGTAAAGCTCACCTGGTAGAGCACATGCCCATATACAGAGGCTTGTCTAAGCTGTCCTGTTCAAAATAAAGGCCTAAAAATGCCCAAAAAAGTATCTTAAAAAAAGAAGAAGAAAAATACACATTAAATATTAATAGGAAATAGAAAAATAAGAATACAGTAATAAGTACAATAAGTACATTTCTTTTATATACAGGTGCAAAGAATATAGATATACATATAAATATGATACAGGTGAATATTGCACAGTTGGGGGCCTATAACACTGTTTATACAACATTATTATACTGTCCTGTTTCAGAGCCCTCAGGATAGCTCTCTGTATCCAGGCTGCAGAAAGAAGTCATAGCTTCATTACACAAAGAGCCACAAAGTCCAGAAACAATTGCACACCATGTTGACCTTTTAACCCTGCTTCGTGCCTGGGACAAGGCCAAACTGTGGAGACAGTGTTGGCTGATATGGGATTGATATTGGTGTTCAAATGACCAGTGCAGATGATGCGTCACATATGAGCCCATTAGAGCCCCATTGGACGGCTGCGGGCTGTGTTCATTAAAAAGCAATATGTGAATGTCTGATCTGCCATTTCCTGCAGATAAGTATCTGCTCATACATCCAAAGAAGACAGCTAGGCTGTGGGTTGTTTTAGCCACCACAGAGCAGGGTAATCACAAAGCATAGATCGTCCAACTGTGAGTTCAAATTAACCATGTTGCCTGAAATAGTGTAGGATTGAGGGTTAGGGCCTGCAATCTGGCCAGGATATCTTCACGCTGTTTGCTGCTGTAATGCGATGATGGAGCCCAAGCAGAATCGATTAAAGCAATCATTTGTTGAATCAGGTGTTTTTCTGCCTGGATGCAATAATGGTATGACGTTTTCTGTGGTGCTTGTGTTCTGCTGAATACCCTCGGCCTGATGCAGTGCAGCACATGCAGAGGAGCAACGTCTTTATTTTGGCAATTGACCAGGTCTCATGTCAAATAACTGAAATGGAAAAGATATAATCTATATCTCTGAATATGTGATGTTGTGGTTTCAAGGCACTTTTCAGTGTGATGTTGCACCAGCAATACCACGTTATCCTTCTCACCTGTTTACTTTGAAAGCGATATCAATCCCAGGCATGACACCTCAAAACATCCATCTGTAAATGAGCTCTGTGTGGTCTTCCACCCACACCGAGGCGCAACTCAGCCCCGGCTTCTATACATTGATGGACATGTGAGCGTCGGAGAGTCATCCAAGACAAACAAGGCCCCTTAGTTTGTGTGATTATTGTGCATAGTTAGAATAATTCTCAGTGAAAGTGGAGCAGAGGATGACGGGGGCAGCTGCTGTCAGAGTCAGGAAACGTGAAGGTGTGCAGCCTGATGTATGGAGAGAGGCTGTTTTTGGAGATCCTAGCCCAGTCTCCTTCCCATTAATGAACTCCCTAAAGGGTATATGAGCAGAGATGCAGTGATAGACAAGACTGTGGTGCTGGATATGGCGGATATTGCCTAACCTCTGGAGAGGGCTCCATAGCTAATGACAAATGGATGGTTGAAGTGACGGGAAAGAGATTGATCACCTTACATTTTACCCCACAGACATTCCATCTTTTCCTGGACTGTCTTTGAGGTGTGCCGTGATATTAACTCTAACCTTTTATGGCTGTCAGATTTAAGACATTTTTTTGTTCTCAGGTGCAACCAGGCTGGAAACCACACACTCTACAAACACCTGAGATTGATCCTTCCCCGTCAAAGAGGTCATGAGAACTGGGATGACTGGCAACGAGAGCGTGCCAGTGAGTATGTTTGGGGTGAAGCTTAAAGGGATCATGTTACATCTGATGTCATCAGCAGACATCCTGAGAGGCACGAGGGCGGCTAATACACTGGGCAATTTGTTAGCAGTCCAGAGGCTAATATCTAGTTTTATCCTAATGATTAAAACAAGAATTTGAAGGCAACTTTTTGATCATAATGCCACAGTAGATATGATTAAATACGTCTAGTGAGACTAGTAGTAAGTATTTACATTTTAAATTATATCACTGAACAGGGCTGATGAGTAGGAAATGATGTTCTGAGGTGATTTTTATTTGTCAATTGGACAATAAACTCACCTTCTCTTACAGTCGATGAAGCTACTTTTTTTCATCCTTCATGCGTAGATGAGGCACTTACATCTTGCCCCACCAATACAATATTTACATCGGAGAGAATCTTGCCTGGTCAAATGGAAAAATATGTAATGAAGACTATTTGTTAATGTCAGCGTCTGGCCGGGTGGTGCCTCCTAAAATAATCTGAGCCCTCTGCCATTTACAGACTTATTTTTCAGACACGTCAGAAGAAAGTCTAATTAAATTTCTGCCTTGGATGACTCGTTAATAGGAAATGAAGCGTGGGTGATAGCTTGTTAGCTGGGGCACATAATCAAAAAGCAGTGACAAAGTTGTGTTTGCATGCGGCTGCCACTGTGTGTCTTTTTCTAACCTCTTCCTTAAAATGATTGTTTTGGCTTGAAAAATATTGTAGTACTATTAAAGTATTACAGCTTAAAGGAGCTCCTAACATACCAGACCTTTAGTTATGTTGGATATGAAAACTCTATAATTGCTCCCTTTTAAGAAGACGTAATTTCACCATGCATCAGGAGTACTGATTCATCTAAAAACAGGTTTTTATGGTAAAGGTTAGATACAGTATTTTAATTAGCTAGCTCAGACTTCAGTGGCATACAAGTTAGAACAAGAGACTCAGGAAGTCACTGAACGCAGCATTGTCATTTACATTCCTGCAGACGTGTGCAGATTTCAAAATTCCCCAAAAATATATATTGCATACTTACACATACAGACCCCAAAAAATCTTCAAAGAGAGAAAAGACATAACCATAATCCATTGTGTCTTAAGAAGACACCACCACACATCATTTAACCAAAAAAAAAGTCTCCTACATTCAGAAGCAAGTGCTAATATGAATGATCTTATATATAAACCCTTATTTAAGAGTTTTTGTAAACCATAATGACAGTCTTTTAAATCTTTGTTAATGGGGGATACTCCAGGATATAGTATTGCAATTCCATTAAGATGGGAGGCTCACAACTAGAGTTTAGATTTTGCCTGAGCCCGAGCCTGAGCCCGAACCGGGCCCGACCCGACCCCGACATTTTACGCCGCTATGATCGGCCCGGGCCCTTAAACAAGCATTTGTGTTTTTTTAATCATTACTTTATTAGCCTTATTCGGTGGGGAGCAAGCTATGCCTCTCCAGCTTCTTCTGTAGCTCTGGGTATATGTCCTGCACTGACTTGAGTGTGAGGTAAACTGTGCTACATCGCGTCTCCCCCCCCCTCTGCAGCACTGTTGTCGGCCAATTAGATGATCGAGACAAGAAAGTCTCCTATTTGGTTCCAGAGCTTTGATTATGTTGCTGCCTTGATCTGTTACCCACACTATTTAGCTGAGGGAGCTAGGGTTGAGTTTTTTTGTTTTTTACGTTTCTTCATTCGGATCCATTTGCGATCCATTCCATTCTGAATAAACAAACAGCGCAGTTTACATGCTTCGTCCTTGTTGCATTACCGGTATTCATTAAGATAATTTTAAACAGATTTCTGTAGTTCATACAACTCGGAATTGTAGTTGAGAACGTCAGTTATAACGGACCACGTATTCAAAAATTGTCGGGTTTAAATCGAGCTCGGGCTCATAATTACAGTTAATGTGTCGGGCCGGGCCGGACTCGGACTCACTGTGCACGGGCTCGGGTAGGGTCGGGCTTGATTTTTTGGGCCCGATCTAAGCTGTACTCACAACAGACAGATTAAAAATGAATAGTCAAAATCAAAACAACAGAGGCGAGATATCCTGACTTTTAGTCCCAGGTATGGGTCAAGCTCCAAAACACTTTGTCAAACCGACAAACCCAGGTTGTAAAAGTTTTCTTTTACTAGTGGAGTGCCCGTCCAAAACGTGCCTGTTCGGAATGGGCCGATTGCTTGGCCTCCGGTATTGCTGCTTGCTGCTTTCTCGAGAACTGCTCATCCAAACAACTTCACACTCAACACTGCGCTTCCCTGGGTCCTGAGCAATCCACCTGCCATGACATAGTTGTGTCCCGTAGCAATGCTAGAGTATTCACATTCATACAGTAACATCGCTGAGGCTTGAAATGTTTGAGTTTGCCACAATGTAACATCTGTGGCCTCTCTTTTTTCATCTGCTCTTGAATGTTCTGTACTGAGGGACGGAGAGCGACCTGTACCCAGCATACCGTTCAGTGGTGTAACAGTTAATAGGGATCCCCTCTCAATACACTACACAGTGTGTACATAACGCACTACTAATAAATATGTCCTGTGGATCTCAAGAGCTTGCACTCGACACTGCACTTCCTTGCGTTCTCAGCAATACACCCACCAAGCGTGAAGTGGATCAGATGAACGGTTGTTGAAGGACAGACGTGAAGACAGAGACTCCTTCCATTGAAGTCAGATTTATTTTTGCTCTCCAAACCGAAGCTAAGATAACCCTGTTGAAGTTATTATTTTTTCAGACTTGACAAAGCTCCTCCAGAGCCACAGAACACATACTCTTCAATACAACTCTTCGATACAACTCTTCTCACAGGCTGAGAGGTACTGCAAGGGCTTGTGACTTCGAGGTAAAAAATGTGAGGAGTTAAAATCCCTTAAAATCCATTAAAATCCAACAATTTATCCCATTTAAGGGAAGGGCCAGTGAACAGATGCTGCCATACTTCATGCAACAGCAAGTTGATTGTAACAAAGAAACAATAAAAAAGACAGCAGCCAGTTTAAAACAGGTGCTTGTTATTGCTCTTAATGTTTGAAGACACCTGTGGCCAATGCGCAAACTTTAAACTCATCAATCGAGCTATAAATTCATGCTGTATTTGAACCTCTTTTTAGGTTGTTCTAGCACAGCCTTCAACTGTGGAACTGTGTCTTAAATGTCTATCTTTACAACAAAGTCACTGAAAGTTAATCACTGTAGAGTAAGTAAAGTCATCAAAGCCATGAACGTTGCTCAAAAGTTCCACTTTAGCAGTTTCACCCAGTGAAACTGCTAAAGCTATTAAGGGATGAGAGTCCCTGTGCTGCAGAACATTAACTGAGATCCATCAGCACCAGTGAGGATGCAGACAAATAATGTGCACACACATACATAGCCACATATGCTGGGAAACTGGCACACACAGACATATTTATACAAAGTTATACACATGGAGACACCCACACACACTGATCGCAGAGCCCAGACAGATGTGACTGCTCTGACACTCGAAACAGAACCACATCTGGGCTAAACGTTAGGTATGTGGATGTTTCCCAGGAGTGTTCCCCTCTATACAACGAACGTATTGCTCTCTCTATCCACACAAGCTAGACGCAGCACCAATGTGTTGCGTATGTACGTGTGGGTGTCTTCCAATTTTCACCCAGGTCAAAGTGTCACATTCCAGACACACACCTTACCACAAAGCTTTAAGTCTGACCAAAAAAGAGGAGATCCCTTCTCACTCTGATGAGCTGCCAAAGGAGGGGGAAATGAGAATAAAACATGGTAAAACAAGCTTTCATATCACTTTTACCGCTCGTAGGATGACAGCGAGTGATAAAATGAAAGTCTGGCCAAGGTTACGTTAACTCCCCTTCATACGTAATGAGGATGGGGAATGCAGATGCAAGAACATGCTTATTATTGGGATAATTTAGAGATGTAGCACCCAAGGAGTGAAATGAATATTATGAAATTCTTAGGTATTTCTCTTTCAAGATTACTTTCCCCTGCTCTTTTTAATTGATAGCCTAGAACTGTGTGAAAGTCTATATTACACAAAGGCTGAAAAAAGCTATCATTTAATGGGAAAGAAATTTAGGGTTACTGAGCTTCCTGCTGCTGCAACTGCACTGAACATCGCCTCTGCCCCTCCCCACCACAATGTCAGCACAACCTCATTTCGATGTACAGATAGGAGAGATAGGGCCAACACTTCTGCCGCCACAATTTGACACAACTAATTTAGAACTGGTCTTTTATGGAAGCCTGGAATATATTACCTTGCCAGAACATAATAATAATGGAGAAGCATCAATCAAACAGGCCCTGTGCACACATTGTGTAATAAAGCTTATCTCTGGGTGACACAGTCCGTCTGACTCAGCCTGCCAGCCAGAACGAAACTATATGCAAGTTCTGCCATCAGGCGCCGGTTAACACTGCATAAATATGCAGTTTAAGAGTCAATGACATTTTAATAAGGGAAAGCTGACAGCTTAGGACTCGCACACAAACACCCAGTTGTTTTCCAGAGGCCCAGAATCAAAAAATAGACAAGCTAGGAGTCCATGTCTACACAGAGTCACGCTGTGAGAAAGAATGTTGATTCTTTGAATATGTGTACCCCCCTCAGCTGTCATCACACACATACACACACACACACACACACCCCTTCAAATGGTCAGACATTGGTGTGTTCCCGCCGCACCGTCTTCCCCCCCCTCTTCAAATGTTTCTATAATTTTTTCCAGGCGTTAACTGGATTCAGCTGCTTCTGAACTGCTTTGGCTCTCATCACCACTTTCCATATTATTTAGAAGGGGCCTTTTTGTTGATGTATGGTGCTGAGCTTGTTTTGCAGGCTGTTCTCACCGGCACCTCTCAAAGTCCTCATTGTGTCCTCATGTGATGTCATGCCTCCCCACACCTGGGAAATCCTGGAGTTTGTGTCAGAGTCTGTTTGGATGAGGCATTTTCGTAGGCGTCTTGCATGCCCGGTGCATTTGGGACAGCTTAGTGTTTGTTAGCCATGATTAATGGCGGCAATGGGTGGGCATAGAGATTTTAGAGGGAAACAAGGCTGTCTGATTTGTCAGCTGTGTTCATCAATAACACCAAAGGTTGACATAATATATTTTCTACATTTACCTAAACTGATTATGTCACAGCAAAACTGACATTACTCTCAAACTACCTCTGAAATGTGTCATATTCAGAATCTAATGAACTATTTATGTATTTATTCATCACATAAAGACCCAGATATTGGGGTCCAAAGTCGAGAACTTTCTTTTTTCATGTCAATGCTTTCACTCCACCTTGTCAATCAAAAGTAATGTCTGCTGTCGTTGCGTCACAGTTGCAGACAGCCACCCGTTTCACAACAGAGGTCAACAGACATGACTATGGCGGCTCCAGATGGGCTGGAACAACATCAGCTTCACAAAACACACACACACACACACACACACACACACACACACACACACACACACACACACACACACACACACACACACATTTTCCATTCTAAGCAACGCCGATTGGGGTTCTTCACTCTTTAGGGTCGTTCTGTATCAAATGGGATCTCACTGCAGTTGGCGTTGTCCCTCTTTTAGTCCCCTCCTCTTTAGAAAGAATGCCCTTCAACGTCAGTAATCCCAAAACTGTAACACACATGCTGCAGCCTTTATCCTTTATTTGGATCCCCATTGGATCCTGTTGTAGAGGGCGCTAATAACATATTTGGTAGCCTCTGTTTACCCGCTGGCACTTAATGCGTCACATTTAGCATAGCCTATCACCCCTTGACACCCGGCCTACGGAGGAATGTGGAGATGGATACAGGCATAATGAGGGCTAATGGGGATGATCCTCTGAATGTAGACTGTCGCTCATTGTCACTGTGGTTTGGGCATTTGTGGCATTAGAAAGATCAGTGAGAGGACATGGCTCGTTGGACTCCAAACATTTGTAGTCCTGCAGACTCCCTTTGTAATGAGTGAGCTGGGAGTAATGCCAACGTGATAGATCTCAGCTTATTCTCGATGCAAGTAGTGACAATAAAAATGCAATATCTGAAGCAATTAAGGCTGTAAAGCACAGAATAAAAATGCCAATATGCCTGTTTAGGTGTTTTTACTCAGTGCAGCTTTAAAGGCTACAAATCAACAAGGAAACTCTAAGACAGTCATCACTTAAACATTGTTATGGAAAGACTTTGAAGTCGTCTAGACAAATAATTGGTTATTCATTCTTCTGTTTATGCATGTGTTTTCTGTCCACCACAGTTTAAATGCAGGGTTGCTGATATCTCATTAGGGGACAGCCAGTCCGGTGATAAGCTGCAGTCAGACAGGATGAATCCCTGTCTCGTCTGCAGGCCTTTAGACGCCACACCCAGTCCGAGCCTGGGACGCTTACACAGACGCATACACAATCACACACGAGCAAATATAAACCTTTGCACATGAGCATACGTGTACAGTACATAAATGCACACAGGGACACACACACAGCATCCTCAGCTGTCTCAGTCTTCACAGCTGATTTATTTTCTTGCCTTTGAAAATGTGGGCTCCCATATACTTACTGAGCAGGGTACGTTTTTTTTTGGATGGAATGATGGTCGTGTATCACCTCTGGTTGTAAAAATAACTTGGAACCGTGCTGCTGATGCACTATAACAACTTATTCCTTCATGCTGTATCCTTCTTTGAGGGTGTGCCATTTGTACTGTTTACTTCGCTGCTTTTGAAGACGCTATAGCACACATTATTTTGATAAATCCATGCTGACTGAATTTTGCAGTTTGAAATTGTGCCACAAAGGAGATGCGTTTAGCTTTGATCATAACTTGTTTTGACAACTCATTAACTCAAGTTGCAACAGAGACAGCAACACAAAATGGTCTGCCTCACAGACAGAAGTTGTGGAATTTTTTTGTACGGTAATGTTAAATGGTCTACTACGTGTTGGTTCAAAGCTGAGTATTTTTTTGTTAAATTAGCCTTTTGCTAATTTGTGTGACTAAGGTGGTTGAAAGGGTTAGTTCGGATTTACCAAAGTCACACAATAACGCAAACTAACTCACTGATCGAGGCAGCGGTAGAGTTTTTGTCAAAGGAGTCTGGTGGCTTGAACGAAGGGCAGATGGATATACTGTAACAGCTTCAGTTCCTCGTCGTAAAGGGCTGTCTGATGGAAAAGAGAACCAGGGGAAATATTCTAAATATAACGTACACTTAAACAGATATATATTTTTTTAGGTGATGCTTTTTTTAGGTGGCTAAAATATGTTTTGCTGTGTGGCTCCATCCCCAGTACATTGCTTAGCTTCTGTGTCGGTACTCCTGCCTGCTTCTCCTAACTGGGGGCGTGCCGACTGCCATCTACTGTAGGTAATACACTGACTATGGAGAAGTAGCTCATACAACCCTTCTTCAAAATATCCAAACTATCCAGTTAATATTGTCGTTGTGAGCTTGTAAGCATTCAAGTACAGCCTCATAAAACTGCTAGCATGGCTGTAGACACTTAGTCTTGTATAAGCAGTGGTAAAATAGACTTGATATTATATATTATAGTGTGGAATGTAGATTTGTCCATGTCCTTTATAATGCAATGAATTAAAAGTATACCTTTCTGACTTCTGCATAACATAAATACATGTAGTGGGGTAGGAGATAGGGTGTGTTGGCCTGTAACAATTTAAAGGATAATTCCAGTTTATTACAAATTGGTTCTTATTCTCTATCAGTTATGATAACATCACATCAAAGTAACGAATCTCCTTGGTCAGGAAGCACAGTTTAGACAGATCTTCTAACTGCTAATGTTTCTTGCCCCACCAGGCTTCCTTTTAGCGATGTTGCTGTGTTGTCAGATCTCAGCAATTATGTTGTTGAATAAATTTGTATTATTAATAATAGAAACAATGACCCAAACTATGAAAATAAGACCCAGGTTGCTATGAAATGCAATTATCATCTGATTAACATGCTCCACATTCTCATACACAGCATGTTTGGTTTAAAAACTAATGTTATAAGTTCACACCAAATCATTATAACTATGTGGAGCACGAACTGCCAACATTAGAACTGTTTATTAGTTAAATATAATAGAATCGGAGGCCCTTTCTTACACCCCATGGTATAAAACAAGCATGTGGGGGGATGGACAACTGTGAAGGCATAGGATGTGTTTTAGTGCACATTTGTGTGTTATGATTGAGATATACTGTGTACACTGTGGATATATTTTCTTTTTAGCTTGTGTTTACATTGTGCCCTCACGATATAACAGTTTATATTACACTTAAATCAATCTTTATTACTTGCATGAGTGTGCCGTGGTGCAGACAGATGGAACATCTCCAAATGCTGCAATATGGCAACTTGTAGAGATGTCAGCTCTCCCTAAACAGACCTGAAGGCTTTCCACTGGGGCTGCCTTGTGTCATGCACAGCTCTAACTCATCAATGTCAACTCCTCTCCTCTCCTCTCCTATCCTCTCCTCTCCTGTCCTCTCCTCTCCTGTCCTCTCCTCTCCTCTCCTCTCCTCTCCTGTCCTCTCCTCTCCTCTCCTCTCCACTCCTCTCCCCTTATCTCCACTCCTCTCCTCTCTCTCTCTCTAATTACAAGTCACGTATTAGGACATAATTTTGATCCAGACACATATTCTGTGCCAAACCGGTGCATTGAGCCAACTAATCCCTGTCATGCTAAATGAGTACCTGCTTTGCTAACCTTTGATCTGTTGGGGTTAGGACACGCACTGGTCCAATTACATTCAAGCTTTTATGAGAGGGCAACAAAGTGCTCTTTCAAAACCACCGGGATTTAAGCTTTTTTTATTACAAAGTGAGGCTTGTTTCTTCAACAGAACCTTAAAGTATTAAGGATTAGACGTAAAGGGAGAAAATTGAGTTGGCCAGTTTTTTATTAATGTACAGCCACATTCTGGCTTGTTACATGGTTTAATTCTAACCCCTGGCCCTTGAGGACCCTAAAAACTCACCACAGCTTCTGCTAGGATTTCAGCCATGCTGTTTGAGGTTAATGACTTCTTGGCAAACGCAAACAGTTTTGACTGTGAAATTGAAGTTGTTAGATACAGCCTGCATAATGGAATTATGCATTGTGTGGTAGAATAATTGAGCTTATGCTTCGGTCAGCTTGAAAATCATTTTGAGGTTTGAGCTTTAGCATTTTTAGCGATATGAGCAGTCTAGCATTTAAAAAACACTGTATTAATAGCATGCAGCATGGACTTTAATATCAAATGTTACAGCTATCACATATATACTCTAGTATTTGCTTGGATTGTTTCAACAGACTGTGCCATACACACCTTCACGTCTTTGTGTTTTTCTGCAGAAGCTAGCAGCAACAGTTTCAGACCTCTGGTTAGGAGCCCCATGGGAACACTGAGCTGTAATGGACAGAAAACTGATGAAACCTCCATTCCCTGACAGCCCTGTGTCTAGGCACATGTTGTGTAAAGTGTGTGTGGAAGGGCGGTGGTATATGTTTGAGATCAGCAAGTGTTTGTTAAACTGCTCACAAGGGTCTTATAGTCGGACTGGGAAGCACTGATTCTAATAAGAAACCTCTCCATCCTCTCTGTTCACCATTTCAAGCCACCCCTGCTAAACTGGTCACATTGGCAGAGATTAAAAAAAAAGAAGCTGAGAAGATCCAAAGGACCAATTTCATTTCAAAACTCAATCCGCCAGTGCATGGGATTTGCATAGCTAATTAGAGGCTGTCTTATCCTTTTTTCTTCCCCTCCTGTCCCCCTCTCCTCCTCCTCTGAGTTTGGCTTTGTACTGACAGCAAAGGGAGGCTGAGCCCCACGCAAAGACCTCTGAACCGAGCTTATCTGGCTAAATGAAACACCATGTTTCTAATGTAAACTATTTTGTAGCACATCATCGAGCCTCAGTGTCAGCTCAGGCTGTCGCTGGTGTTTTTTTTCTTCTCTCTAAGTATGGAGACATTAGGACTTATGGCTGGCCTACTTTTACTTTTACAGCAAAGGGAGGTTGTTGTCCTTTATGACTTTATTTATCTTGTGTACTGCTATTCTCCTAGCATGTTGAAGTGTGTAAGGATTAGTGGTGTAGAGTAGATTAGGGTATTTTACCCTCCATCTGGCTAAAAAGGCTGATTAGAAGACATCTCAGATGGGCGTGACGTAGACTTCCAGTTGTATTTAACACAGCAGAGAGTCTTTCTCACCCTCAGAGAACATCTTCAAACTTGTAGTGACCATTTGTCTTTGCTCTCTCTTGATATTTTCCTCAGTTTCTTTGTCTCTGTCTCAATCAGTCATTTTGTCTCCTGCTCCTCCTTCTCCCCTCTCATATCTCAGAGCCTGTATACATTGGAAAGAGGGTATTAAAACCCAAGGAGTCACAGGAGGCAGGTTAAATCATCATACGCGATGAAATGCATTGTTCTTTCTCAATGACTGAGTAATAACGAGGGAAGGGTAAGACGCGACGGAGAAATGAAGACGGACACAGAAAGTGATGGGAAAGGGTGGGGAGAGAACCACAGTAATATGCAACCATATGTAATACTGAGAAGTCAAATGGGTATCACTCCTTATAAGGCATTTATTTCTGCAAAGCTTTACACCTAATTACCCCTAAGTGCTTTTTGGAAAGGATGTGAGGCAGGGGTCTCATAATCCTAACAGAAATAATGACAGTCTGATGTATATGTAAATGATCAGAGGGAAGAATGATATTTTGGACTTGGAGTGGAAATGGATAATGAGGGTTCAGGAGTTCAGCAGGAGCATTAGAAAATAAAAATGTCTGTGTTTTGTTTTACTGTAGCTACCATTCCAGATGAACAATGGCTTTCCCATTGATTCTCAATATTGTATTCTTGTCTAATGACGTTTTAATGATTTGTGGATTAGATAAAGATAAATATTTACCTTAATCTATTTCTCCATGTTAACAGAAATCAGGCACAATTCCTAAGAGTTGTCGGGCCTCTGTGAGTGTCTCCATTCCGATAATCACCTATAATGAATGTAAGCAATAGCTGTTTTAAGGTACTTCACTTCAAGACTTTTAGTGCATGTTTGTTGTCTCCATGTCCGCCCCACTTCTCGTTCTCCTATTCATTTTCAGTTTCAACCTCTCCAATGCCCGCACCCCGCTCTGAATCTCTTGTGTCGCTAAGAGACTTTGCACTGTGTGTTTTCTTAATCATGTGCAAATTAGCCCCTTGTCGCCGATAAAATCCTCAAATCCCTTTGGCTTCCATTGGCCCATCCAACCGCGAGCAGTGCTGTGAGTAAGTGAGTGCCGCTGGAAAACTCTGCCTCACCATGAACATTTATTTTCACTACGCGAGAGGAAAATATGCACTGTTTGTGTTTGTGGATGTGTTAAAGGCCCACAACGTTTGGGTTGTAAACCCTCTTCTGTTAAGGCTGTTAATTCCAAGTTCAACATCAGATCTTGTAGCCGACTGCGAGTCTGCTTTGCTACATGTGTATGTATCCTGCAGCTGGGTTTGTACAGTGGCTGCATGTGGCTATACTGGTTTGTGTGTGGGCCTTCTCCTTCTCTGTCTCACACGTCAGAGCTGCTGGTTGTTTCATCATGAGGCAGATCGGTTGGAAATAAATCACAGGTGGTTTTAATCAGAGTGAAGCAGCACAGACCAGGGCTATAAATGATGGGCCAAACTTGGTTCAACTTCCTCCTCTCCTTTCCCTTCTTCTCTATCTGTCTCCATTCTTTTGCCTGCTCACTCTCTTTTAACAAGCATTTTATCTTCCCCGCTTTCCCACTATCACGTTGCTTCCTCCTCTCCTACTATCTTACTTTCTCTCACTCACTATCGCTCTGTGTCCTTGACTGCTGGACTCCTCCTGTAAACAAGCTGGGGAATCACATTTTGGCATTCCTGAAACAACTCTGGATTTGATTTTACAACCCAATTAAAGTCAAGTAGTAAATCAGCGGGGCCAAGGAACACTTCTTTATTCTTTTTTTTCTTCTTTTTCTCAGTGGGCACCTCTGACAATGTTTAGGACTCCCTTGAGCCAACAAGATATATGTGAACACAACCACTTTAATAGAAATAAGGCAGAGAACAGGAGACGTCTGATGAGTCTGTTTACAGAGCAGAGACGCCGCAGTGGGTGTCCTATCTTAGTGAGGAATGCCAACACACACACACACACACACACACACACACACACACACACACACACACACACACACACACACACACACACACACACACACACACACACACACACACACACACACACACACACACACACACACACACACACACACACACACGCTCACTCACTCACTCACAAACTCACTCATACATTCATTTGCACTGTAGATACTGTCTCCCTTTATATAAATCTCTCTCTTACACACACACACACACACACACACACACACACACACACACACACACACACACACACACTCACTCACTCACTCACTAACTCACAAACTCATTCATACAATCATTCATAGGCACTGTAGCTACTGTCTCCCTTTATATAAATCTATTTCTTGCACACACACACACACACACACACACACACACACACACACACACACGAACACGAACAACCTTGCAGACCTGACTAGATATATGGTAAACCTGTCACTAAAACGGAGGCATTTTATTCATCAGAAAAAAATCAATACTGGAATATTCTCCTCTCTACCAGTGTCCCATTAATCTGCCAGTAGATTAAAATGTCACACAAGAGTAGCAGACGGGAGCCGCGGCAGAGCTGTTTTTCATGCAGCTCTATGGCCCAGACAGTAATTGCATTCGCTAATCAATCAAAGGGATGTGTGCGACTGTCGTTTTTCATTACAAAGACAACAGGTTGCGACAGCCTGTCAACTTTACTGGAGAAATGTGTGTTAATGACTTAAAAAATAACTGACTGCGGTCGCTGTTACGTGCTGTGATATGAATTCTAGACTTATTTACTATTCACTAAAATGTATGTATGTATGTATGTAGAAAACTAGATACAATGTAGTAGCAAGAAATCAGACTCTCTTTCTGCTAATTAACTCCTCTTCTGACTCAAAAGTTAAACATCGTCTGGCAAAGTGAGATTCTTGCTAAACACATTTGTAAACTGTTTGCACAGAGGTCTGATTGGAAAGCTCAGCCAGACAGGGGAGCCATCAGGGGAATTCTCGGTGTGGTTTTAGATGAGCTGAATAAACGAATGTGATACTGCTCATTCCATAAGTAAATCACAAAACACACACACACACACACACACACACACACACACACACACACACACACACACACACACACACACACATTGAAAGCCATGTTAATATGCTCACACTGAAACACCCATATGCAAACAGTATTTTGGCGTACGCGCTGCTAAGTGATAGATGTAGCAAGCACCTTACAAAGACTGGATGACAAAGTTAATTTGGCACGTCAGACCGATGAAGTTCCATATTACTGCCACTGCCTCACAAAGGCACCATTATACTGTGGTGAGACGTCGTTCATCCACAGAGCCTTTTACATGAAGGCTCCCAGCTCCTTTATTAACTCTGTGGAACTCCTGCTGTAAAGTTGGAGGCGTTACAGAAAGAGGTATGAGACTAATCAAGACTCCGACTTGACTCTCTTTGCCAAACAACTGCCACGGCGCTTTGACAAATAAAGGACGCGGCCTTGAAAAGTCCACGGTATCTATGTTATTGCTTTGTTTTGGGCCGAAACAGCAGAGGGAGAAATTGGAAATGGCAATTAGCGAAATAGAATGAGCACATATGGTCTGCCATGCATCACGGTTTTGGTACTCCTGCTGAAAATTACCTCAAATACTAAATGATGTGTCTCGCTACATGGCGTGCGTGTTAAGAAAGGAATCCCTTGCCAAGGTCAGTTTTACATGGTCATTATGTCATGCTTCTCTCAGCTATAGCTGCAGTGCCTTCTTTAACATTAGCCCGGGCTGACAGTCCTCCTCAGGCCACACTTTGGATTAGACAGAGAAGTAGTGGAGCGGATAATACAAGCAGGGTCAAAAGGCAAGAGGCACCGTATGGTTACACCGGTATCTCAACAATGTGCTGCTTTGTCTCCGCTGAAAGAGACCGATATGAATGTGAAGTCAAAATAAGGTCACTTTTTTTTATAAAATGATGGATGTCCATCAAAGAAGACTGATTTCAAAAATCTATCCTGTTGAATACATATAAAAAGCCAGTCAAAGGATATTTTGTATGCTTTGCAAATCCAGTGCTGTCAAACACCCGTAAGACACTGGTTTTCTCACGTTTGATGTGTTTTCTCAGCTGTGGCCTCCAGAATATTTCCACAAAGTAAACTTTAGGTGGAGAGGAATCCCACCTGTGAGAGTGAGAGCGTGGCCATTAACAATGAAGGCTTGACTTTGAATGTTTTCACAGTCTGTGATTAACTCCATTGCAGCTGTGTAGAGATGCAACTTTTTGCAGAAGATGACCAGAAATCTTACATTTGCACTGAGGATTTCTAAAGGTTGCATCATTGTTGCGGATTGTGATAACAACAGTTACTGTTGTAAATATTGTATTGAGCTGCTTTTTATCTGCACATTTCCCTTTCCTGCTGCCCTTGATGAATAACTCAACAGTCTACTGTAAGGCACTTGTTAGATATGTGAGCTTGACATTTCTAAAATTGGATTAGAATAAATGCAAGAAGCAGATTATTGAGGCTAACGACAGCAGCTGGGCCTAAATTAACTCTTAGAGAGTGGCGAGCGTGGCTATTGGCTCTTGTCTCATTATTTTTATATGACCTTAATTTAACCATGTAAGACCTCTTTTGCAAGGAATACCTGACACATATGGCAACATTAAAAGTTTCAAACAAATCTATACAAAATCAGACAATGCAGCACTAAAAAGTACAAGAGCTAATAACAGACACACTATACACATTTGCCATACAATTTATAATAGTCTCCAATTTGGCCCAGAGTTACCAGTTTCCTAATTTACTCTCTTTCTGCAAAGAATTCCATGTGGCTGGAGCAGAAAATATGAAGGCTTTCCTTCCCATCTCTGTCTGAGCAATATGGATGGACAGCAAATAAACACCTTGTGATTCAAACTAATTAAGTTGGCTTCCAAGTTAGGAGTAGTGGAGTAGTGGAGAGGAGTTAGTGGGTTTAATTTAGTAAAAACCTGAAAGATAAGAGAGAATGAACAGCAGTAAGTGCCTCAAAGCACTGTTGTATTGGTCATAGTAAAAAAACATATGGCGACTATACAACATTCTCCTAACATCCCCGCTGATGCCCTCTCCAGCTGTACCTGCCCAGTGGCGGTGGGACCTCCATGCAGTAAATGGAGGTGGTGACTCACCAACGGGTGGCCCTTCTCACTGCCGTCATTATGGGTAGGAACTCAGCAGTTTCTGCCTTTGGTAGCACTAAAATCTTCTGATTGCTATGTGAAATGAAATCTCTGGGGCAAGCAGAGATTTCATTTCATTTCATTTCAGAGGGTTGTAAGGGGCTTGATGTGGTGAAGAACGGGGCGTATTAGGGGCTTCCCAGGGCTCATCACACATGCTGCTTTCACTATATGTTCTTTCAAAACCACTCACAGACACACACTTTCTCCCCCGCTCCCTTATCATCTTTTAATATGGGTGCGTGTGCAGAGAGTGGGAGAAAAAGCAGAGTTGCTTAGATTTAAGCAAGTTCTAAAAAAGTGTGTTTTAAGAAGAGATTTCAAAGTAGATACCAATTTGGCTAAACTAATCTGCTCAGGGCCATATGCTCGTGCTCAATGGTTCTCTGGAAAGGGAATTTAGTGTTGAAGTGTGTTTTGTGAAAGAAAATGAAGAGGACCCACGGGAGATGTTTTGGACCTGAGTGAGAAAAGTGCAAACTGAACTACGGATGCCGTCTGGGATGAAGGGCAAGCCAGTTGCAGAACGTCAATAAAGCTGCTTTGAAATTGGCTGTGCTATTAGGTAGTTACTGTGTATTACACTTAGCACCTAAATGGGGTGTTGAGCATCGAGTACACAACTTAAAAAAATCTAAGCCATGTATTAACAGTGTTAAAATCCCCCTCTTTCTCTGCTCTAATCCTTGCTTAGTTTGTGCCTGTGGAGGTTTAGGAGAACACGTTCTTTGTTAGTATAACATGGGATTAACGTAAGTGTGAAGCTGCTAAACCCGTGGGATTACAAAGTTTACTCTGCCATAATTCATAGTGATAAACAACACTGGACACTGTTTTTGTCCTTTCTAAAAGATTCACAGATCCATTGTTTGATAAGTTAAAAAAAACACACAGCAGAGGGAATATAATGTTTCTTTTTAGTTATACTTTTTCTATATTAGTCCAGTTATTTTCTTGTCAAAATGCTGAAATGGCCGAGGTTCTTTCAAAGAAGGAGCTGTTTTTGATCTTCAACAATTTATTCTCAGAAGATGTATTCCTGTGATAGCACGTCATGGTGGACAACAAACAGGACTAAAAAAAAAATAAAGATATAAAAATACAGAACTACTGTAATTATTTTCTACTGGGAATTCTCTCTCTGTTCAAAGTCTTACAGCAGAGTTAGTTGCAAAGCAGCATCAAAAATGGAAGGAATGTGAAGAAATAGAAAAAAAAGAATAACTCTGGCTGTTTCAAAATAAAAACGTCAACTAAATTATACTTACTACTGTGGAATATGGGAAACCACAGTCTAAATATTATGCCAAGGCATTTGCTGGCAATGCTGCATTGGCATTCGATCAGGAATACCAGCAAAATTGTGTTATCAAAACAGAGGTCCCATGGGAATATGCCCAGTCATTACTAATCCTCCACAGACAGGAAGAAAAGGAAAAAAAGACACTTTTCCCTGAACAGTCAGTTCTACACCACTAGTATTTTCAGGCAGCACGGTGAAGAATGCCGGAGTACATTGTGTGAAATAAATAGGTAAATATTGCAATAACTGATTAAAACATGTATGCACAAAAGGTTAAAGTTATATCTGTGTCCATCTCGTAACTGTATGATATGTTGTAGATGAGATTAACTTTGGATGGATGTCGATGGATTCATGTGTAGCTGCTGACGCCAGTGTTTCCACGTGTAAAGGCCCTGACACACCAAGCCGACGGCCGCCGACTACTGCTGACGAAGGCCACCTGTGGCGTCGCCTCTCGTCGGCCCTCGTCGCCTTTGTCTGGGCCAAAAATTAGCACTGGAACACACCGCACAGACTACAGCCAACTGCCAAGTACCATGTACCTTTTGCACATGCGTGCAATGAAATAACTCCCCATACTAGCAGGCGGCGCTAATCTATTCATCATTCAACAACACAAGGGAAGCCAGATACCTTTGTTATGATACCCACAACAAACAGCGTTTGCTCTAGCCAGCAGCAGCAGAACCAAACAGAGACTATGGTCCCTGTGCTTCACTCCCCGCACGGAAGACAGCGGGAGATGGCTATCGTTAACCAGACTGTGCCTCTGTGCTCTTGGCATCTGTTCTCCCTTCAGTGGGAGCAACCAAATGGCCCGCTACTGGCTCGTTAACTAACGTTAGCTTGCTAATTTCCTCCATCCAACATGCCTTCATCATGCACTGCTTACCGTAAAATAAGCCAAACAAACATGTCACTCATCTGGCGATATGCTTTCCTTAGATTTGATAAGAGCGTGTGAATTAAACTTTAAATTCTTACATTTTACTAATTTAGAGGCTAGCCGGCTGGCTGGTAAGCTAGCTTGCTTGCTTGCTATGGGGCTAATTGTTTAGCGGTGCAGAGGGCGTAGAGAGAGGTTTATTACAGTCTTTAAAGTAAATATCACAGTGTAGGATATTAGTTTATTAACGTTAGTTTATTTTGTAATGTAAGAGATATTTCTCCTATATTAGCTTATCTGCATTGGCTTCCTGTAAAATCCAGGATTGAATTTAAAATCCTTCTCCTGACCTACAAAGCTCTAAATGGTCAAGCACCTTCATATCTTGAAGAGCTCATAGTACCTTATTGTCCCACTAGAGCACTGCGCTCCCAGAATGCAGAGTTACTTGTGGTTCCTAGAGTCTCTAAAAGTAGAATGGGAGCCAGAGCATTTAGCTATCAGGCTCCTCTCCTGTGGAACCAGCTCCCAGTCAGGGTTCGGGAGGCAGACACCGTCAACACCTTTAAGAGTAAACTTAAAACTCTCCTCTTCGATAAAGCTTATAGTTAGGGAGTGAGGAGTTGCAACGTTCGCCTAGACCGGCGGGGGAAGGTGTGTATCCACAGTCATGACGCACCGCCTCCCTATCTCGGCTTCTCTTCATAGAAAGCCTACTATATGTAGGGTATGAGGAGTTGCAACGTTCGCCTAGACCGGCGGGGGAAGGTGTGTATCCACAGTCATGACGCACCGCCTCCCTATCTCGGCTTCTCTTCATAGAAAGCCTACTATATGTAGGGTATGAGGAGTTGCAGCGTTTGCCTAGACCGGCGGGGGGTGGGTGTGTAGCCACAGTCATGGCACACCCCCACCCTATCTCTGCTTTTCCCCATAGAAAGCTTACATATACTTAGGGAGTAATGAGTCGCAGCGTTAGCCTAGACCGTGGGGGGAAGGTGTGTAGCCACAATCACGAAACACTGCCTCCCTATCTCCCCTTCTCTGCAGCTCTTAGTTATGCGGTTATAGTTCTAGACTACCGGGGTA
The DNA here is from genome assembly GCF_031162955.1 of Sander vitreus. NCBI lineage: Eukaryota > Metazoa > Chordata > Actinopteri > Perciformes > Percidae > Sander > Sander vitreus. Next base: position 6,737,946 of record NC_135875.1, read on the forward strand.
CCTCCTTGGACACACTGAGCTTCTCTCTCCTCTCTCTTTCCATCGGTGTGTATTCGTATCACAGAAATGCTTGTTACTAACATAGCTCCGGGGTGCTTATTCCCCGGAGTCCTTATGTTCTTTTTCCGCCCGGCATCATCATCTTGGATCATGATGGCACCTACATCAAAGTGGCAGCTGTCGCCGTGGTCCTGCCCTACGCCCATTGTTCATCATACCCCCAACCGGCACCGTCAGACACCGCCTACCAAGAGCTTGGGTCTGTCCAAGGTTCCTTCCTAAAAGGGAGTTTTTCCTTGCCACTGTCGCACTTACACATTCAAGCATGCTCTTGGGGGAAACACTGGAATTGTTGGGTCCTTGTAAATTATAGAGTGTGGTCTAGACCTACTCTATCTGTAAAGTGTCCTGAAATAATTCCTGTTATGATTTGACACTATAGATAAAATTGAATTGAAAATTGAATTGAATTGTATGTAGAAATCTTTTAAAAGACATGTTTTGTTGGAATAAAAATAAAAATGCCTGAACAAGTACTTTGTCTTATGGACGTGCAAAAATAGTTATTCCAATAGTTCGAACCTGTGTGTTTTTAGAAGGAACATTCAAACGTAATCTTTGACCAGTTGTGACAGTTCTATGTGTAAGGCCGACGGTGCGCGACACACCGCACAGACTGGGCCAACGGTTGGTCGCCGTCGGCCTAACTAGGACCGACAGGAGACCGTCAGCTTGCCGTGTCAGGGCCTTTAGACATCAGAGTGACAAGTGTGTGAAGTTGTGCGCTCCATGGTGAATGTCATGATTGTGAGTTCTGTTATGTTCTGTTTCCTGTTTTATTTTGAAGTCTGTCTTGTCTCCCTTATCTTGTCTTGTTTACTTCCTGCCTTGTGTTTCCTGCCTTTTTTGATTGTTCCCCAGCCTAGTGTCACCTGTTGCTTGTTTCCTCATTTACTTTGTGTATTTAGTCTCTGTGTTTTCCTTTGTGTCTGGTGGGAGTATTACCTCTGTTTCGTTGGTCTGCGTGTAGCATGTGTTGCCGCCTACTGGTTTTGTCTGGAACTGTATCTTGTAAGTTTTTTTGCTTCCTGGTCTTCAAGCCTTATGGGATTATTTTGTGTTTGCCTGCCTGCCGACCTCTGGACACTCGTAGTTGTAAGTTTTTGTTCAATAAACTCCTTTTTACCTGCATTTGGGTCCAAGCTCTGTCTATCCCTCAGCAAATTGTAACAGTGAAGCCCATTTTTGGAGTCTGTGTTCTGTGGAATGTAAGTGTTTTCTGAGTCAAACTGTAAATTTAAGAATTAGCCTGAATTTATTGTGAAGGTGTATTTATATTTCATTTTTTCTATGTTGGTGTCCTAAGTCCACTGCTGTATTTTTTGGATGATTTTGTTTTAATTCTTTTGTTTGGCCTTCTGTCAAATTGCAACAAATTATCAATATTACCAAAATAAACAAACCCAATAGAAGTTGTGTCCTGTGAGTCTCAGTTAGGCAGGCTACACATTGTTCCCAGAGGATGGATTCCCCTGACATTTCCTCTAGCACCACAAGGCATCCATTTGTTAAGTAGTAATCTGGATTTTCATTTAAATAAAAATGTCTATCACTGATTGAGGTAACACAATGCAAAACACGTGACTCAGCCAATGGCACACTGAGGAAAGCCCTTGCATTTGCAGTATTATGGACTGGGTGTCTATGGCGACATTCCCCAAAGAAATCACGTGGCAATAAGTTAGTGACGTGTGTGCCATCACCCAGCAGTGGTTAGTCTGACTAAGGGTTCAGGCGGAGCTATTGCAACAGACTTGCTCTTCATTTGTGTGTGTGAAACGGTATTGACCTACTGTATTTTCCGGTCTCTGCTCTGCAAAAAAAAAAACACTTGCAATTACCGCTTACCGCCATAGGCACCACAAAACATAATGGAGATTTTCAGGATTGCAACTTTACTGTAAATGTTAGCATGCTGACACACTTAACTATGAAGGTGATCCTGGTAAACACTATACCTGCTAAACCTCAGCATGTAAGCATTGTTATTGTGAGCATGTTAGCATTCAGCTTAAAGCACAACTGTGCCTTAGTACAGCTTCACAGAGCTGCTAGCATGGCTGCAGACTTTTGGTTTCTTGTATAGGGAATATTGTCTGGCAGCTGTAGCAAAAAATTAGCATTAAGGCCATAGGGGGCATTGATGAACTCCGGTCTTCTCACACTTGCAAACCCATAGGAAAGTATAATTGCATGCACTACCTCCTAAAGCACACACAGAGGAAATGGGCAATGTGCCAACTCCCTGGAGCGTGACGCTCCTTGACCACAAATACCACACTTAACACCTCACCCCAGTGAGCACACCCTCAACACATCCTCGACAAAGAACTGATCTGCCCCTTTTCCTTGCCAGTTTGCTTGTATCTGTCATTCTTCTCTGCCAGTTCCTCCTTCTCATGTCTGCTCTTGAAAAGAACAAAATGATGATTAATGTCATGTTAATGTCTGTATGTTTATTAATACACCGCTGTAGATTGGAAAGAACAGACTAGTCCCTCCAAAGGGAGTTGGAGGGTAGGTAGCGTGTGTGTGTGTGTGTGTGTGTGTGTGTGTGTGTGTGTGTGTATATATATGGATATGGATGCTGAAGGGGGATTTTGGAGTAGCTGTGTGAGGCAGACAGGTGGTGCTGATGGGGCTACGTGATTCACTTTGCTCCTCATTTGCATACATATGACAACCATCTGTGCTAATAGGCCTCTGCGATGTCTCTATTAGGCTCAATGCCACGCTGTTTTGCCTGAGGACTGCACCGTCGTACCAACATTGTACTCATGTCTGACGACTTTATGCAACACCAGCTGATGCCATCTAGTGAACGGACATAGGAAGGGATGCTTGGATTTTGGTGGGAGACAAGTGCAGCAGGAAACCATCTGGGCTCCAAACTGGGGTCAAACTGTGTATTTTTAGCATTTGTTTAGAACAGCTTGTAGCAACAGATATGTGGTTTTTACTGCACAGGAAACTACAATAACTTACAAAAGGTTTTGAAAGTGGACTACTCTGTGGCTGACATCTCGTCCCGACATAAAAATTCACCTCTGTGATGATTCATACAGAAAATATTCCTTGCTGTTTATGACGACGTAGTACATGAAGCAGAGAACCTTAGCCTGCATGCTGTGTCAGCTGCTGAGAAAAAGCATTGCCTTGCATCACTGCCTCACAAATACTTTAATTTACCGGGAAAACAGAATCCATAGTGAAAGTAAAAATAAACGGGGCGATGCACCACACAACCCAATGCAATATAATGCATTACTCTTCGGAAATTGACGTGGAATTGTCCATAGTGGTGTTTTAGCAACTCAAGGGTGCTCAAGTGCAACACAATTCAGCTGAATGTGTCAGAATGTTATTTCAAGGTTTTCCAAGAAAGTGCTGTATTATTCGTTGACACACAGCCCAGGAACATAATGAAGGCACTGACTGGAGAACACATCAGCAGTTTAACGCTCAGAAATACATTATTGTTTGCAATTCTGATTGGTTAGTTGTCCTCATCAGGCATTACGGACACCACAGTGTTTGCCTGATGTTAATTTACCTGAATTTGCCACATTTCATTTGGTGTTTTATTTGAGTTTGTAAAGTTTGAAGTATTTTTTGGAGGGAAGTTTTTCAACCCTTGTCTTGCCCCTGGTTCATTTGTATTCCATATTCTATACTAGCTCGTGCAAAGGGCCCAAATGCAAATGTGTTGTGCATGCAGGCAATAAGACAACATAGAAGAAAATAAGTTGACGCCCTGTCAGCTGGAAATTACATTTCATCAGGAAACTGGGATGCTGCCAGGATTTATGTTATTTTTCAGTGAAGGAAATGCTACTTTTTAAATATTTCTGTATTTAAGTGCTTTTAGTGCCTAAATATAATAATGCTTTAGTTAGCATGTGCATGTTGGGAAATCAAATGAAAATGAAAAAAAAATATATATATATATAATATATATATATATATATATATATAAAGAATGTGTCAACATTTTGCGACTTGGCAGACATAATTCCTTGGAGACGGGTTTGGCGGGTGAAAGAAGATTCACCTCATGTTATTAAGACATATTAATATTGCTGAAAATATCTTATCAGTTGCTAGCTAAGCCCGGCACTGTGCCCAGTGTGATGGTAAATAAAACCGGCATTTAACCCCGATCGACAGTTTTTAATGTGACGATACACTAAACGGCACAGAAGATGAAGGTTGTTAGCTAGCATACAAGAATGTAAACAATGCAGGTTAAAATATATTCTGCAACGTGGTGTTACAGATGTTTTATGAAGAAAGAAATGCATTCAACAACTTTGTTAGGCCTCCAGGATACCCACAATGCATTCTGGTATAAGACACTGCATGTGTTTAACTTTAAATTAAACATTTGGAATAAAAGCAATATAAATGTAACACATAAATAGGTAGAACAGCAGGAAAGATGGTCCTAATAGATGCCACAAAGGTGAGATGGTGCTACTCACCTCTGACTAAGTAGTTTGACCAGAAGAACAATGGGCCGAAGGGATCTGCTTACAGTGAAACCTAATCCAGCAGACAGTGAACGTGTTAGGCACTGAACAAGATTGGTAGAGAAAGGGAAACAGCAGACAGAGAGGGAGAGAAAGAAAGACAGAGTACCCCATAAGGGAAGACTGCCAACATCAGCACTCTATTTTGCTGTAGAATCCAAGCTATTTCTTTCTTAGATTTCCCTCCAGCCTGTGTAGAGGAAACAACTCAGAACTGTATGTCTTGGAGATACATTAAAGTGCTGAACTTGTTGAGTTGCTGTGGCGCCTGCAGAGTACTCGGCGCTGCACTCTGAACAACTGTCTGCGTCTGTTCCATAAATTCACTAATAGGAGAGGAGAAAGCAGAAGGAGCAAATGAAATCACGCTTGCTTTTTGCCACGACATCCAAGCTAATGACCTCTTCTGAAGAGTCCATCATGTGTTTTTAATCCTCCATGTCCTCCTTGGTGGTGCGCGGTCACGGAAGACTTGTATCATGTGGACGCGCCAGCAGTTTTGTTGGGGGGGCGGCAGAAACTACGCACTATAGCTTTAACTTGACTGAAATGTCGTGTACTGTAAATCTCTTAATTACTTCCTCTTAGTACTTAGTACCGACAGTCCAACCCAAAAGCATTATGACACCCTGACATTTTCATTATACTCATGAAGACAAATCAATAGTTTAAGTTACACTGCGCCAAGCTACAGCAGTTCAGATGAGAAGGGGAAGATTTTAATCACAGTGTTTTGGTTTCATTTGTATTTCACAAGAGTGTGTTGAATCTTCCAGTTTCTTTCATCTTGTACTTACTATCAGCGGACAAGAAAGTCATGGTGATCAAGTGTCTATAGAAGCCAGGCATACTGAACTGAACACGAAAAAAACACCGTGGACCATTTTTCCTCCTCTGCCTCTTTTCTCCTCCTTTCATTTTATCTTCTCTCCTCCCGCACTCCGACCATTTAGCTCTTCCTCTTGTTGATGACTAAAAGCTTGCGTAGGTGTGATGAGTTCAAACACAATGGAGCCATCCCCTAATGTAATTTTCTTGCTCCTTCTAGTTCTCCCCTCCCGTATTTTCTCCTCCCTCGCTGCTCTGTTTTTGAGTCTTCAATTTCACCTTCCTCCTCCCTGTCCTCCCACTCCCGTTAGCGCTGACAGCTTCTGTAGGTGTGATTAGTTCAAATCTAGTGAACCCTATTTTCTTGATACCATTGTCTTTTACACCTTCCCTGTACTGTTGGGGAGGGGGGGCTTGTCTATATGTATATAAACTGGTACAGGCTAATGGGTAGAGTTGGGCATCGAGAACCGATTCCTACTTGGAATCGTTTCAAAAATTACGATTCCAGTGGAATGGTTTCTTTATTGGAATGGTTTGGAATGGTTTGGAGGATTTGGTTTCAAATCTGATCATGGGTTCCAAATTTAACATGCGCAAGTTTTGGTTTCCGTAGCGGCCAGGCGCTTGTTGTGTTGCAGCCATGGAGCAAACAAGCAGCGCTCTAGTGTGGCTTTATTTTACGTTGATCACCGAGAGGCAGGGCAATACATATTGACCTTCGGCGGTAACCTTCCACAAGCTTGACATTAAATTTATTTGGAGTGTCCTTATTAAGACAACTTGACATTAAACAGGATGACATTATGTCAACTTGTCATAATCAAGACAACCCAAACAATGTCAACTTGTCATGACAAAAACCAAATGACACTTAATGACAGAAGTCATAAACGTTTATGACTTGTTTATAACGTTTATGACACGTTCATGACAGTGTCATGTCACGATTATGTCGATACCTTCAAGTAAAGTGTTACCCATTTTTCTTCCGTCAGGCTTCACTCTGACTGTTCTTCCTCGTCCTCCTCTTCCTCCTCCTGTTAAGTGACAGCTTGCAGAGATGGGATGAGCTTCGTCCGCAGCTGCTCCATTGGCCCCCTCTATGAGTTGTTTTTGTCCAGACAGCCGACTCCCAAGGCGGTAATGACCACTGAACAGATGATGATGATAGCAGCCAGACTAAAGACACCTCATAGCTCATCCTCTTCTATATTTCACTTCCCTCTCTTCCTCCTTTCCTTGCCTCTCTTTTTCCTAACATGTTAATGGCTGCTAAGTAAAAAGGAGCAAACTTGGCCTGGCATGTTTTCCTGTAGCAAAATAAGCATGGTGGTTGAACAAGGTTACACGAGAAAGCGGAGAAAGTTGGTAAACCACTCGCAACTTTGTTCTTATACCCACAAACTTCCTAGCTGTATTCTCCGACGAACATTCGTGATGCATGCAAAACTGAAAAAATAAAAGACTGAATATTATTAACAACACCTGCCAAACTCCACTCTGCCGAGAAGAGATTTAATTGGAGGTCTCCCCACCTACAACTGCAAGTGCCCCCGGGCCTCTCGTCGGCTCTAATCCTCTTGCGTAATATTTTTTTTTGACGTCTTGCCTGGCTGGAAATCAATTAGCGAGCGCTGCAATCGCAGAGTGCAGGAAGACTTCTGGATGCCGTCCAAGTCACTTAATTTGTTCCTGAACGGACAAGAATTATTCTCTGCTTGTAGTCCAGTGCAATGTTTTTTGCTTTCTTGTGTCTTGTATTGAATGGACACAGGTTTCAGGGTATACAAAACTGTTTTCGTGGACCTCCACCCCAATGAGCTAATCAATGCTAATTTCCCCCATCCCGCTCTTCTCACTTGACATGTTCAATTCCTCTGACGCCTCATACTGTCTCTCTTCTATCATCTTGCCTCTCCAATCTTCTCCTCCTTTGCCTTATTTTTGCTTCACCCTGGAGAACAGACGCTAAACCGAGGGACTAAGAGAAAAGGGCGTTTGAGGGAAAAGGCAGCTAAAAATCCAGTCCAATGTGTCTTTCCGTTACTGTAGAGTGAAGGACAGACAAGAGATAAATCACATCACCCAATGGATTAGTGTGGGTCTGTCTAGATGAGAGCAACAGACAAGGACATGCGCATTCCCTTCAGATTTACTCATCATGGAAGCTCTATTGGCAAAAGCTCATGTTTTCTTATTTAAAAGGAAATATGAGCAAATGAGCATATGTTGTATGATAATTAGGGATTAAATAAGCAAAGCAATGTTTTAATGCATTGCAATACAGAACATCATAACACTTATCATAATAGAAAGACAGGCTAACACAGCCACACACACACACAGAGCCACCCAGTGTCACTGATGAGTTGAATGACCTCGCTGCCACTGGGGTTGCTCATCTTGGAAGTGTCACTTTTATGAGCGAGAAGGGTGTGGCCATTAATAAAAGCAAGTGCCAGTGTCTCATTAGACTTTACTTAGTCCCCGTGCCAGCTCGGCAGAGCGAGAGCAGCCATGCACAAGAACTAACAGGCTCATCAAACTGCGGGAGGACTCAGCCCTGACACGACTGGCTAACGCCCACAATAACATCTACACTCGGGCAGAGGCCCAGCTGCTTAGCTTTCGCAGCTGTCCATCGATGCAATCTCCTCCGTAATAACATTTGTATTCGAAGACAGTTTGAGTGAATAAACATGAAACTTCAAGTGCAGCACTACCGCGTTTCAGTTTCGAAATATTTGTCTCCCTGAAGACACTATGTAATATAACCAGAAAAAGAGAGAAGATTTTGCTCTGCGTCTTTGTGCATTTCAAGGAAAAAAAAGAGTGGAGAAGAGTTGAACCCATTGATGTTATTCTTGTTTTTAAATAGTATCCTGATTCTTTTTGTAATTAGGGGGTCAAAGGAGAAGCTGATTTTGGACATTCCAACATGTGTCTGGTGAGGTTAAGCATTGACATTCTTATTTTTTATTTATTATTGCTGTCCATCCCTGTCTGTCTGTTATTTGTTGTATGTTAAAGTGTATTTTTATGTGCTGGCTCACTTGTAAAAGAGATTTTAATCTCAATGTGATTTTTTTTAATGCCCTGGTAAAATAAAGGTTAAGAAAAAGAAAAGGGAGACATTAAAGGACAGTTCTAATTCATTACAACTTGTAGTTTTGTTCATCATTTCTTTTAGTTACGTTAACACTGTACTCACCAAAGTTATTGCTGAGATCTGGGAACACAGCGACATCGCTACAACAAGTCCAATGGAGAGAATTCAGAGAGTAGTCAGATGATCATTAGTTAAAAAGTCAACGGTTTGCCAGATGATATGAATCTCTTTATTTGGAGATAGAACACAAAAAGTCAGTAATAACCCCTCACTGCACAGGAAAATGTGTGCATGCAAAACTACGGTCCATACCACTCTTATGCCATCTTAGCTTTGCAAAGTACCAACCAGGACTTTTAAATTTGACTAATTAACACTGTGTGTCTTGTTTCTATAATCCATGGACAAACTGAGGTGTGAAAATGACAAGTTGGGGTTTAGGGGTTGATGACAGGTCTCCAATTTGTTGTTTATACACTTTCTTTTGTGTATGGATTTAAAAAAATAAAACATGATACAATGTGCAAAGGTGCAAAAACTTTCACTTAAGTACAAGTTTGAGTACCAGTATAAAAATCTACTCAAGTAAAAGTAAAAAGTAGCTCATTTAAAGTTTACTCAGAGTAAAAGTTACTAAGTTACATTTCAACAGTGGGGGTGATATACTTTTTTAATATTTATACTTATTTCATATTTTATTTATACTTAATCGCAGTCTTGCGATTTGATAAGGGCACAAAGCCATATCGTGCTTTCGATTTTTGTTTGTGACTGATACTAAACAACGTTAGAGACCTTTTTTATTAACTTTTTTTTTACTTTGCTACATTTTAAATATGTTACTAAGTACAATACTTGAAACAAAACATACTTAAGTAAAAGTAAAATTACAGATTTTAAAAAGTACGCAAAAAAAACGATTCAATTACAGTAACGTGAGCAATTGTAATTCGTTACTTTCCACCTCTGACAATGTTTTCATTAGTCAGTTTTGGAGCATGTTTTTGAACTTTGGATAGCCAGGCTAGCTGTTTCCCCCTGCTTCCAGTCTTTATGCTAAGCTAAGCTATTCACATTCTGAGTTTCTTTCTACAAAAACATGGCACTCCAGAAGTGTGCTGTATTCTCTCTGTGAGTCCATTATACAGCACGTCTGTGTGACAGTGAGAGAGAGTCTGATGCGTTTGGAAAGCCCCTGCTTGCCTAATGTTTGGATTAATTAGGGAATCTCATCTGCTGACATCCTCTAGGAGGACACCCTTTATCACTCTAGCCGGTGTCTGTTTACCAAAGGAGACTAAGCAATCCAAGCAGACAAAATGTCCTCTCCTTCTCTCCTTCCTTAGCTTTTCACTCGAGTAATTGGGCAATTAGGTGTGATTGATTGATTGGGGATAGTGAGAAGAGGGAAATCTGCCCGGGGACATTGAAGGAATCCATACAGTAGCTTTAAATTAGTGAGAGAAATGGCAGCAGCGACTAAGAAAGCCAGGCATCTGACTGCCGTGTGGCTGGGGAGGTGCAGTGGCCTCAACTTAGAAGACAGATAAGGAAAACAAGACAATGTTTTTAACATTGTGTGTGTGTGTGTGTGTGTGTGTGTGTGTGTGAACTTGTGCATATACCTAACCATGAGAGAGGAGATGGATATGAGGTTTGGAAAAGGAACTGGGAGGGGGGGGAGGATCGAAAGTGTAATAAGAATCTGAGTGATAGCAAAGTGGTGTCCGGGTGTCCCATCATGCTTTCCCCAGGAATATTGCAAATGCGGTATACATTTCAGGAAGATACCAATGTAACATGTTAAATTCACGTGATATCAGATCAAAATACAACTGGAGGAGGCTGTTTTCTTCCTGCATAGTCGACCTTAGGCTGTCAATCCCGACTCCAGCGGACTTTTTGAGGTCATTACTGATGAATAGCTACGGAAGATTTACACTTCCATTTGTATTTATTTCACAGTTTCATTTTTATTTCTCCATATCTGTAACTAAATCGGGTCCACACATGTCGGATAATATGGTATTTCATTCCCATAAACACAGCAGGGATATAGAAGAGTAGTATCCATTTAAGGGGATCTTGCCTTCGATATAATGCCCATTATTTCCAATCATCGCTATTTGCCTGTTGGGTGAAAGGTCAAACAGAAATAAACAATCTCATTGACCTCATGAGTATACTGGCTCCATGTGGTGCAGAGTAGCAGCAGACTACTGGTAAATGGGCTTTTAAATGTACACATCTTTAGGGATCTTTCTGAGCCCTTCCTGCACATATGGCTCTTTCCTTTTATATTCCAGCCAATTATTGATATATGAGGGTATTACATATGACACCTGTGTCACAGACAAATCCCCCATGCTGGGGTTCAACCACCATTTAACCGGCGCTAGTTTATCCGCCACTGGTGGCAGCTGTGTGACAGAGATTACCTTGAGGTCTTCAGCCCACCCAAGCAGAACAATATCTATACATTAGCTGTGGCTCCACGGCTGCACACACACACACACACACACACACACACACACACACACACACACACACACACACACTCATGCACACATGAAGACAAATGACTGAATCGTTTTAATCTTAAAATGCTCCCTTTTGAAATGAAGCTTAAACTAATTTTTGTTTGATTTCGCTCAGCTTTCCATCTTCCACAGCACATTTACAGCGGATAGGAACACGAGAGGAGAGGTGATTTTACAAGAACACGTGTCTGCGCTCATGGAAACACACACAAGCACTTTTACACAAACCAATTAGATCTAATATAGCATGATTCCAATAAGCCAGCAGAAGGAGCAGGTAGGAATTCCCATTGCTGACAAACTTGTTTCATAACGATCACACTTGCAGCAACACTTCATTTTCTCTCAAAGTAGTGATAAAAGTGTAATAAAAGCAATGGGCAGTTGGCATAAAGCATGTGTCAACAGCTTTTCTGAGACTGAATTAAACATGAGAACAGTGGCTGAGTTATTCATGAGCTGGAGTGGTGGTTGAGACTCACTGGCATGAGGATGTGCTGAGTGTTCAGCATGCATGCCATGTCTTTAGAGCATAATCAATATCTGACACAGTCAGCTCAAACGCACATGCACAAATTATGAGTATGTCTAGAGAAATGTTGTGAAATCGGTGTTGTGTTTTTTTTTAAGGTGGACAACTGTACTTGCAATGTGGGTGTCTAGTGACTGACAGGCACAGTGATATATGGATTTAAAGCTGTAGTCGTTTTTTTTACCACTTGCAGGCAGCAGAACAAGCTGAAAACCAAATAGTTGCTTATATACACACACACACACACACACACACACACACACACACACACACACACACACACACACACACACACACACATTAGCATTATTTGTATGGATAGCTCTGTTTTGGTCTCCACCAACTCCTGATGACTGCTAAATACTCCATTATGTTTGTTATATAGCATCTTACCTTATCTGTCTGCAGTTTTGTGATAGGCAGGTAGTGTACAGTGGTTTCATCAGAGTTTTTTTGCTTGCTGTGAGTGAGAACGGAGTTGATGAGAGCAGTGACAAAGTTGCGGGCCATAAAACTAAAACAATGAGCTGAAAGATGCTAATAAAGCTCCACAGACCTGAGAGAAACTGCTGAGCTGGGTGATAATTCTCTTTACTTGTCACTACGAGCAACACCTTTCACATTACACATAGTAGTGTGATCAATGAAAATAGTGTTCAGCGCAGCTTTAAAGGAAACACTTTCATGAAACCAAATTGTCGTGTTTGTTGTGATTGATTTTGGAGCTAGTGGCTATTTAGTTCAGGCCTATAGAACTTATTTCATTGCAAAAACAAACACAACATTTTTGTCTTCCTTGATATTAGAAAACGAGTCCAAGCCCAGACACCAGCAGATATGATGTACTGTAAATGAGAGAGGAAAACTAAATAATTGGCACAAGCTTGAAAAAGCCATTCTGGTCTCGTCAATATTACGCTTTCAAGTAGATTCCCTCCTTAAAGGCAATAACACTTTGTGCAAGCAAGGTACCAGCGTGGGAGGGAGGTTCAGTAGGGACTAACAACACATTCTCATTCCTGACTTAAACATAACTCTCTCCCAAAACCCTTGTTTCCTTGTCTAAACCTCTCCAGTCTTCCATTTGAACGTGATCCAAACCACTGGCAGAGACTCCTCCAACACCTAATGATGGGAGTGTGTACGGAACTGGCTGGAATTCCAGCTGCAGTCAAAGAGTGCACTTTCTAATTAAAAAGACTCAGCTGCTCCAGTGATACCCATTCACGAAGAAGTTTGCCCTCAGTTGAACCCCCTCCATTATTGCTGCTAAACACACTTCTAGTTTGTACAAAATGTCCAAAAATGCGATCCTGGTGCCATTATTTGAGGCTACTAAAAATCCTCCTGCTTTGTTCTCAAGGCTAAGAGGTATAACCTTGGTTTTTTTTTTATTCCTTTTTGAGCATGAAAAACTGCCAGTAAACACTTTGTTTATGGAAAACCTCTTGGAAGAATGTGAACCACTTCATGTCAGGAAATGTTGCAAAAAGTGAACAGCTGGGAAAAAAAAAGGAAAGTATGGAAAGTATATTCGCCAGACTGTATTATCTACCTCTAAGCAACAACAAGAAAAGGTTGTTAATAAGTATATTAATGTCGAGATGATAAAAGCATCACTGTCTGTTTCAACTCAAAAGAAAGACCCATGGGAAAAACAAATCAATGTGTTCTCATACATCTGCTGCTGGAAAGCAGTGATGCTCTGGGTGAAATTAGAAACACTTGTCACGATGGAATAAAATCCTTCATGTGTCTAACTGACATTCCTCGCTTAGCAGCAAGAGGTCAAAATACATCTTAACAAAAATATGAGTGATTGTCTGTGGTTTCCTTTTGCATTCCCAGAGGGGTTGTGTACAGGCCAGTGAAGGTCCTGAGGGCAACATTTCCCACACGGCATGTTGTTGGTGTGTCGCAGGAGAGAGCGCATGCACACCGTGCGTTCACCTTGACGATCTGGACATGGGCAAATCAAATGTGGTTGGTTAAATGGCCATGGCAGATTCAGAATTGCATCAGCAAATTTGATTTTGTAGAAGAAAATCTCGACTTTAGATTAGAATTAAGTGACTGAACGCAGGTGCTACCAGCCACACAGGCAATTTGATTTGGCATGTTTTAGGAGATTCGCAACTGTTTTTATGCTTTAATGATGCTGGCATGCTTTTTGGGAAGGATTGAGGTGTAGCATTGTGTGCTGTACATTTTAGACTGCGAAAGCAGGGTCATGGTCATATCTTTGACAAGAGAGAAGCCTGCAAAGATTAAGACAAATGTTCAACATTATTCTCCCTCAAATCCTAGTGATACCAAATTTACCACAGAAACACAAACAACATCACATGCAGATAAAGGAATGCAAAAGAGGAATCCATCATAAATCACAGCATCATTTTTGTTCATTAAAGATGGGAGCAGCAAGCAAGGGTGAGCGCAGGTGTTTTCAACCTGCCGGCAGTTCTCTGAAAATAGGTTTTGACGTCCAGTACCAAGAGTAACAAAAGCCTCAGACTATCAAACACGTTTGTATTGTGCAAAAAGACACGCACGCACGCACACACACACACACACACACACACACACACACACACACACACACACACACATTTTAACCATTTATTTATGTCCACATGAAGAAAAATGGAATAGGGACACAACTATTACAGATGCAGTACAATACATACGCACACATATGCACACACATACACACACACACACACACACACACACACACACACACACACACACACACACACACACACACACACACACACACACACACACACTGAAAAGATGGCTTCTTAACCTGGCTACCACATCTAGCGGACAGCTGTTTTTCATTGAGAGGTCAAAACATGTTTTCCATTTTAGTTTAAATCAAATTAGTCCTACAGTATTTATAGGCCCTTCAAAGTGTGCTCACACCTGAATCTGGACAACAGATTTTTTTTTTTAAACTACAACACACAGCTGCACACATATGCTGCAGATTTCTATCCTGCACAGGGTCCTCATTGAAGGTGCACACGCAGTCTTTCTGAGACATTTACGTGGACACACAAACAGGCATGTACACACAATGGAGCATATAATATGATGTGTTGTCTACATTGTCCAATGTTCTGCCTTGTTGACATAGTGAACTTTGGAAAAGCAGAAAACGTTCTTGTCTCCCCATCTGGAATTGTAGACATCCTTTTCCTTTCCTCATTTACTGCACAACTTGGAGACTGCATCTATTTCTATATATGTGTTGTTTTTTGTGGGAATGCTGACGGTTAAACTTATATTTGCGGCGTAGGAGACTGTCACAACAACTCTCAAGTCCTATAAAGTATCCCAGGATTCCTGAGTACGGAATGTCCATCTATTTCTCTTGTCTTCTCCCGCCTCAAGTAACAGTCCTGTGAATGCGAGATAATGACTATTCCACCTGGCAGAAGTGTTTTAAAAAAGAAACAGAATCAAGTTAGGGAAGAAAAAAATAAATCCGTGCGATTCATTTTGCCGAGGCTGATATTGCATATACACGTATTAAGCAATTTCATATGGATTCCTCTCGAGTTTTGAATGGACGTCTCTGACTGGTCAGGTGAGGGAGATTTGGCAAGGAATGAGAAAAACAAGATGACAGAGTGTCTATTTTCTGTTGAAAGCCGCAAGCGTTTGATTGACACCGTAACATGCAACACACCGTCAGTGTTTTTCTCCCGCTTCACAAAAAGACCTGTTTAATATTCTTAAGTAGCCAAGTAAATATTTGACATAAGGAAGCACTTGATTCAGGCAGGACAATTTAAGTCGGACACCGGATGGGAAGGGGACATGAAAGAGGCCCT
The DNA here is from genome assembly GCF_031162955.1 of Sander vitreus. Lineage (NCBI taxonomy): Eukaryota > Metazoa > Chordata > Actinopteri > Perciformes > Percidae > Sander > Sander vitreus. The sequence goes on from NC_135875.1 coordinate 6,753,389, forward strand.
TCTTGAATCCAACTGGCCCCGGGGGTCAAGTTTCAAACAACCGGTCCCGTCATCCTACAAACCCACACACTCTTCTAGTGTATGTGCACGCATTAGATGCACAAACATGCACATTCACACAAAACACACTGAAAAGCATGTGTAAAATGTTTAGTGTGGAGACACAGGCACCTCATAATGTCAGGCAATTGGTAGTTTACTGTAAAAACTCTGGAATTCAGCCTAATGAAAGCTTTAATGCTCTGTAAAGGAGCATGACATGAACACAGAGGTCTTTTGAAAGATAAAGAGCTTCAGGGAGATTGACCACAGCACAGCTTCTGCATCACAATCTAACACCTAATAGCATATAAAGGGTTACACACAGTAGGATACCTGTGGATGGAAACTTTTACAAATGCTGATTTAAGCTGCTGTTAGTGTGTGCACACTGTCAGGATCTTGTTGGTCATTTATTTGAATAATACAATATATGTATATATCTCTTTTTGGTATGTTTTCAGGACAGTTGAGCAGAGATGGTACACTGCTGGGAAATGGAATCACTGATGCTGGTTAACCAGAAAAGAAAAGCAAATGTTCAAAATCCTGCACATCCTGAGCTTATGTGAGTTTGTTTACTGGAAATTGCTTCCAAAGGGGATGCTGCTAAGAGCCGTTGGGACTCAAGCATACGGGACACTGAGCTTGAAGCTTCACTGAGCTGCAGACACAGAAACCATCGCTGGGTCTTCATGAATTCAGTCCTCAGTAAAGTTCAACCTGTAGTTGTTACTAAGTTTGATCTACTGCAACAAAATCAGCTTTATTTTATCAACTTTACAACTGATTGATTCCATAAATGTGTTGCTGTTGGTCATATTTTTCAATTGACCAGTATGACATCACTGTCTGATTAGAAAATTGACTATTGTCTCTTTTATTGCCCACAAGGGCTGGTGTAAAGACGCCTGGTATAAATGGTATTCCACACTATTGACTCTGGTATGCAGGCTGCGGTGCTGCTCCGCCATTTATTACACCAGGAGAAGAAATATTAGCAGGAGAGAGAGCATTACATGGAAGTTGATTTCAACCACCTGTATTCCAAATTGCTGTGCAAGTTCTCTCGCGGCGTGTACTGCAGAGATAATTCCCTCTATGCAAATGTTTTTGGTTGAAAAGGAAATATTGATCATAGATCAGAGAAATGTGGCACCAGGCAGGATATACAGAGGAGTGGCGAGGAGGCTGAGGGCATGTTTTAAATGAGAAAAGCAAAATGAATTATGCAAGGCTCTCACACATCCACCTTTTCCTCATTATGTGGCGCCATCTGAGTGGTAATTAAATTCATGCACTGATAGGATTCCCTCGTTTTCTGCCAATGTGCTTTCCTTGTGCACTTTGTCATTCTGGCACTTTCCAAAAAAGGGAGGGGGGCACAGTGGCGGAAGGCTGCTGAGAGAACCTTACCACTTTCTTGGTCATATTCTTACTTCGTTAGTCATTGTTTCTATACTTTCAAAATGTAATTGCTTAAATACTATGATAGGTCCTGCTTCTCATTGCAATCAGGACTGGAATCTCCTGGAATATTCAAACTCGGACTTACTTTTTTTGTAACACAGGTGAATAGGGTTAACAGAATATTTGCATAAAAGCTCATTCCAATTCATTTAATCAGTTGTTAGTTATAATTTAGTTACAAAATGGTTATAATTTACATAATGTTATCATCATTTTATATTGGATTATGATTACTGTAATGGGGAGTGTAATCGTATCCCATCTCCCTGTGCTACATCTCCATTTGGGGGGTTGGGGAAATGATGAGCAGACCACCACCACAGTACAGGCGGCCCTGACTGTCATGGTAATGTGTGGAACAGCTATGTCCCCATAGATAAGATCGGCATCCAGGAATGTTCCATATTTGACTACCTTTCAAGACCCTTTAGACCACAGCTGCCAAGACCCTGTCATACAAGCAGCCATGCACACTGACCTGCAGTCAGGAAGGTCCTCCTCTGGCCTTAAAGCTATCACACGGTTGGTAAAACTAACTGGTTTCCACGGAGAATAGAACATTTTCTCAGAGAATAAGGGATGGTTCATAGTCATTATAGAATGTGTGTGACGGGGATATAAAAAGGTTGAATATATTGTAGGTTCCAGCCAATTTATAAGGCAGAGAGACTGTTACAGTGTCACTTTACGATCTAAAATGAAAAGAAGATTCTGATGGCGGATACAAAGTGTACAGCTCACTCAAAATGATCTTACCCGGAACATTTCAGCTGGATTCTACTTAATACCTAAAATATTTTAAGATGTTAATAATTATAAGTTTAATTCTTGTTTTGTTGAATGCAACTGTGGAGCAGGATTAGGTTATGGTTTATGATTAGTCAATCGGAAATTATTTCCCACTCTTACCAATAAATGTCAGACCGACTAGGGACAAGTCTTCAATAGAAATGACATTTTATGGGATTGTATGTTTTTGTATCCGTAGATTCACCATCTGCATTTTCGCTTTGCCAGAGGGGCTCAAAATGGAAAAGCACACATTTTTGTTTTCCTTGTTTCCTTCATACATGCTTCAGTTGCCGTTAAATTTACAGCAATAAATGTTCAATTTTTATTGTTCATTGGAAGAATTTTAGTTGATAAACGTAAGCATTGTTGACCTAGGGTGGTCATGTTTTTCTACCATTCATTCATAGACTTGCAACTTCAGGGACCATGCTGCAAATCTGCATCTGTTGGTAAAAAAAAATGCCTCAAAACCTAACATTATTTCAGCAGGGAGGAAAAAACCATTTTGCAAATTGACTCCTTCAGGACACTGTGGTCTTGCAACATCCTCGCCTCCCCCATGTACTTCTCTGTTGGGAGATACACACAAAGCAGGAAACCGATCCTGCGAAGATGGCCATGGATTTATGATGCAAAGGCAAGTGCGACTAAACAAGGCCTATTCCCATCTGGGCTGGGAGCCACTGCCGTACTTGATGATTTATGACGAGGATGACACAGCTGATTACTCTCGGTTACTGAAGAGAATTGGACACGGACCCGCTTTAGGGAAGTTTAGTGTGTGTATTTGTGTTTATGATATGGCAAATGGTAACCCAGTTTAGTTTGACTTGTTCTTCGTCAAACCTCCATGACCTCCATCACAGATGTTGCCCATGGACAAACATAACAGGCAACCTGACTTGTGGCAAATCAATGATTGAACGAAGGGACAGAAATAATGAATAAATAAATAACACACCCAGACTGATGGAAAAAACACACTGAGTGTTGCACATGCCGTCTCTGGATGTGAAGAAATGTGGAGACTTTGCTGTGACCCCATAAACCGCATGTGCTGTGGACTTTTTCTTATTCCTCTTGACAAATTTGTGGGCTCTGCGTTACGCTGGGGCCAAATCCTGAACTTTGAGAGTTCAGCCAAACCAAACAATGGCTGCACAATGGCTGAGGAGTTGTTATGACTCCTCTGACCCTGTCTGGAGCATGCTCCTGGTCCCAGGCACACTGCAGAGTGTCACCTTGTTTCGATGCCACATGAAATGGCTTTCCGCCCACTTGCCAGGCATTGCCACCAAACCAAGATACAGTAATAAAGTGAACGAAATGCTCTTGTTCTCACCCGCTCAATAAATCACTGTGAGGTCAAGTTCAAGTGAAAACAGCAAATGCTGTAAGAAACAAAGTGAAGCCAGATGTTTGTCTATTTTCCTTGAACTAACATTTATCGGATGTAATTAGATTCAATCTAGTTTAGCATGTACTGTATGCTAGTGTGAGCATCAATATTAAAAAAGCACCCCGTGTTCCTCAAATGTATCATAAACTGGGGTGATATATTTTCTTAGTTTAATGTTAGGGAGGAAGTGATCGAAGCATGTCAGCAAAGACAAAGGACAGATGCATACATTGCTTGACATCAACTTGGAATAAGTGTGGTTTTCTCACAAACCACTTGCCGCTCCCAAAGCCTACTTTTAGGCCTTTGGGAGGCATAGAGTCCATTCCATGGGTCTCATTCCTTTTAGCTGTTTGGATGAGACTTTGGGTGAAAGGGGTTGCTCTGTGTGATTGATGAGCCATGGCCAATTAGAGGCTTAGCCTTGGAGGCCCACAAAAACACCCATGATCTCAGACATAAACATTGGCGGCCATAGGGTCTGATAATACCTGTTGTCCATGGAAAGAGCGCAGGAGTCCAGCCGGCAGCTGGGGAGGACAACAGTTCTCCTCTGGAGGTTTTGGATGCTTCGCTGACTTAAAATATCTTTAAAAAGAAGTCGGGTAGGGTTTTAAAAGAGAGCAAGAGTCTGTCCCACAGGCTAATTCCATGGGTGATGTCAGTATTCCAACATGGTGCCATTCCAGTGGGGGTCGGGTGGTGGGTGGCTGCTCCACCTTAAACCCTGTGGTTGACGAGCAACAGGGCGCCAGCCAGGGGCTCATTAGACAAACTATGACAACAAGATGTTGCCCTTGAAAATCAATTATAAGCAGGAGAGCGTCTGTGCATCTGTTTCTGCTTGGAGTTATGCAGCACTGTCTGCCTCTTTCTGTTTTTTTTAGAAGCTCTGACTCCACAGCCATTCAGATGGTCATCCCTGTGGGATTAGTGATGGCACTAAAGCCTCTGGGACAGTGCTTGTAAATCAGAGCAGATGAATTGGGGCGATGACAGGTCTGGGAGGCCTCTGTTATTTGACTACGCCATTTATTGGGGCTTTCTGGGAGGGGGGGGGGGTCTCATTATAGTGCTTCCCCCAGTGTGAGACATGTAAAACTAGCTTAAAAAATGATTTGGACATTTTGTGAGGGCCATATGTGGGCAGCAGGCTAACTAACAAGGCCTTTTTTATTAATGTCTATTAATGACCCTTCAGCACTTTGCTTACACAACCTGGGGCCCATGCTACCTTCGATTGATTCAACATGTCACCTTTTCACCACTAAGTGCCAAGGAGCTGTGTTTTAAATAGAGCACTGAGTAAATTCCTGGACCCCTGAAATTGTTGAGACCCGGTTTCCTCTTGCCACACCGACTTCACAGTAAACAGCCATCCAGCAAAATATCCTAACACTGTGCTAGCCCATCAATCTTACTGACATCTGTTTTCCACTTTAAAATTATTTATCTTTGCTCCCCTCGAAAGTAAAATAAGTTTATTTGTAAATAATTTAGCTAAGATAACAAAGGATTTTAAGCAATCATTAGTTATTTTGTGAAGAAAAAAACAGAGACCCACGTCTATGTATAACTACAGTCTTCATTTTTTAGTCTGAACATATTAGATACCTATTTTTTTCCGTCTAAGTCATATTTTACTGTTTGACATCAGCCTGCTTTTACTCTGATAAACTATATGTCATCACCCACACACAACACAAGCCTTGACTTCTTTTGTGTCTTCTCAGTTTCTCTCTGGAGAGGATGTTCACAGCCTTTTCCTTTTTTTCAAGATGCAGTGAAAGCAGTATGATAAAAAGGCCCTCACACTGAGACCACCACCAGAGGTAGAATAACTGTAAGGATCCTTTAAAAGACCCCTTTGGGTTGAACAGACCTCACAAACTCCTCCTATTGTTACTGAGCCATTCCACTCCATGTTGTCCATCTGTTATTCGGGTCCTGTCTTTAGGTCCACCTTATGGACAGAAGGCCTTCAAAGCATGTTTAGCTTTGTCTGTACTCACTGGAGTGCATCGTGCAATTGTCTTAACAAGTAGAGCTTTCTGACTTTAGGAAAACAACTCAACAAATCCTCGGTAAAAAGGTGTCAGTGTGTCTTATGGTACTTTACCACAAATCCTCAATAACAAATTGAATTTTCACCTTGAAATGAATGAACACACAAATGAAACACCAAATTATACGGTCGAAATGCATTTGCCCCAGCTGCCAGACTAATGGTCAGGCAGAGGGATAAAGAGGGCTAGTTCCTTGGAATTGATTCCCCTGAGCTAGGCCCACTCACACTCATTGGCAGGGGCTAAACTATTCCTTGATGCAATAAACAAATGTTATTCCATTTCAATCCAGAGCAGGAGGGGCGGCTGCGTACTCACAGTTGAGCCTGTTTGTTAATGAGAGGCCCTGACATTCTGTTAAGGATGTCAGTCATCTGTAGTGGTAGTCTACAGATTGCTATACAAAAGATTATGGTTTGACGCAGTGCCCTACACAGCCATAAACTTGGCAGGTTCTATCCTACTCTCAGAGACAGTATTTCTGCAGCCTTGGAGAAGCAAAATGAAAAGAAAAACATGGAACATTGAAATTGTACAACAGTACCCTGGAAATAAATAATACAGTGCAAAACCAAGCAATAAACCCTATTTTCAGCACTCACATTAAAACCAAACCTAAAGAGGTTGAACGGGTCAGTGCGGAATTAAATCTTGCAGAACAGCACACAATGGTTATCTCCTGTAATAAAGGAGGGGCTGTTGTGCTGGATCTTGGATGGCCTTGTGTGTATTGTTGGCATTCACTATCCCCTGCATCTTGATGGTGCATGAAGATTACACCATGTAATCTTAGCAGGGAAGGAGGAGCTGGCAGTAGAGTGGAATGAATGAGATGAATCAGGAGAATTGGATGCTCAGCTTGGATTGGAGTGGGATTTGATTCCATAGACAACACGTGTGCTTGTAAAGGATATTTGCACCATTCATAAAACAAATGTCAATGCCATATTATTTTGTGTACATATATTAAATACTGAATGAGTCCCACTTGTACGGTACATGTCAATTGCAAAATGAGATTACCTTAAATTAAACTAGCAAATAAACAACAAGGAATACTTTTTTTTTTTTTTTAATGGTTAATAAAAAATAAATTACCAGCATACAAAACACACAATTTAGAAAATTAAAAAACACATCCCCTCTCCCCGAACACCACCATTCACCATCACCACTTAAATCACAAACTAAGACAAGCTACCATAACAACCATTAGTATTCAATACATTACAATAAAATAATAACAACATAAACAGCTGTAAACTGATAAACATATGTATATGTGAGAAAACAATAAGCACATTGTATATCTCTCCACAGTACATGGCTTCTTAGCAGCCCTTCAGAAAGTTCAGGTACTTTCTCCATTTTCTAGTGTAGACATTCAATCTGGCAAACCGTTTATATGACATTTTTTTCAAATGCTGCCACCCTAGCCATCTCACAAGCCCACTCCTGGATTGAATGCACCCCTTCATTCCTCCGTCCTCTTAGAAGAATCTGTCTGACTATCATTAAACTAGTCCAAGCTTCTTATGTGCTTATCCATCCTGCTTAGGAGTAGGGCTGGTTATCTTTTTTGATACCGGTACCGTTTATTGGTGTTTTAAGCCCCCAATGTCTCCTTTCAGGCAGCGCTGCCTGGAAGGCACCAGGATTAGGCAATGGTTATGGTTAGGGTTAGGGTGTTAAGGTTAGGGTTAGAGTTAGGGTAAGGGTTAAGGTTAGGGTTAGGTGCCTTGAAGTCAACGGTTGCAGCGCTGCCTGGAAGGCACCAGGATTAGGCAATGGTTATGGTTATGGTTAGGGTTAGGGTGTTAAGGTTAGGGTTAGAGTTAGGGTAAGGGTTAAGGTTAGGGTTAGGTGCCTTGAAGTCAACGGTTGCAGCGCTGCCTGGAAGGAGACGTTGGGGGCTTAAAACACCATTGAGCGATATCAACACCGTGACTTTGACACCGGTTCCTAAACAATACCTTTTTCAATACCAATTTTACAAAAAAAAACATTACACATTACGGCACAAATCTTTTTATTTTTTAGCTCCTACTACATTAGCCCTGTCTCTGTGCGTAACATAGAGTTAACGTGTAACGTTAGACTGCCAATCACATGCATTATTAGATCTTGGTAGACGCATGCGGCATTCTTATTGGCTCACTGACGCTGGTGAGATTTACTCCTTAGGTATTGAAATTGAGTATTGAATGAACAGGCATTTTTTGATACTCGATACTTGAGAGGCAATTTGGTCGGTGCCTAAAAAGTATTGATTTTGGTACCCAGCCCTTAGGAGTGACCCATCTCCCAGAACAAATAGTCTTAGGCCGAATAGAAGCTGGGTCCCTGCAATCTGACATTATCATGTATATAACAACATTCTTGGACCTTAACACAGGACCACAGGACAAGAAGTAACTGCCAAACATTTTTTTCTTTATATAGAATATGACCTCTACTTTTAGAGCAGCATTATAATCGTCCCCCCTGCATCTGTAAAATGTTATTGTTCGTGGGAAATGAAACACTGTGCCGAAACAGACAATCATACTGTTTCATTATCTTTGTTTGAATAAAGCCAGGCTGCAAAGTGAAAGCAGCGGAGATGGCATTAATCAGAAGGTTTCCATCTTGTTGGCCGTGGCAGCCAGGGCCAATGAGATGATCACACACATAAATAACAGGCCAAACAGCGGGGCTAGTCAGAGGACGTACAAGGGCAGGAGGCAAAAGGCCAGACATTGAATTAGATGGCAATTTAAATTAATCCCATCTTTAAATCAGATTTATTGGTCAGTGACAGAGGTTTTCTGGTAACCTGACTTCTGAAAAAATAAAACACAAAGTAAAAGTAAACAAGGGGAAGTTCTTCATTAAAGGAGTCTTGCTGGGAATACATTTGCTTCCTCTTGAAACTATAGCACCCAATCATTAAGATAACATACTGCTACAGACACAATTGTTTGCAATTGGAAGAAACAGGGTTTTCTCCACTGTTTTAGTGGATCATGTTGTCTGAAATGAGGACCAACATCACAAGAAATGAATGTACTTTTTATGAAATCAAATGTCAACTATCAGTGAAAAAGAGCAGAGGCACTTTTTCACACAGCAAACGTCAAATATTTAACAAGTGTGATTGTTTAGTCTGTCATCGGCTTATTGCCGCCTTTGCTTAAATTCCTGGGGGAAACCCTAAAAAGGCCAAGGAAATGAAATGAAGTGGTTAAACAAGGATACAAATAAATTTCATAGATCATTTTACACCAAATATTTTTGTGATGTCAAAGCACAGGTGTCAATAATAAGATTAACAATTGCTGTATTCTATTAAGCAGTAGAAGCAATATATGGTAATTCCAAACGAAATCTTTAGAAACGTCTTTTTTTTTTTTTTACCAATGCTTGTGTTTGTGTTGCAGTGTTTTTACCTGATGGTTGTTTTATTTTCTTATCCTGTTGTTTTAATTAGATTACATTTGATTTAATTTTACTTATTTTTATTGTTTTATCATAAATGTCATCATTATCTGCTTTTATGTTAATAACTTTTCTTGCATTTTATGCATGAATGGTGCTAGGCTAAATGTTATTATTATTATTAATATAATTATTATTATTAATTGTATATTATTACCACAGAGACTGGTAATTGATTGATCAATACATATATTATTATTTTTTTTTGGCATTTCTGCGTTGTTTTTTTAGATTATTTTGCTACTTTTTAAAAGTGTCGGCAGCACAGATCAGAGCCAGAGCCAGAGCCACAGACTGACGTATTGTGTCCCGGAAGTGTTTCTCTTTACAACGAGGTCGTAATGGCGGCTCGCTGCATGTGAAGGGGTCGAAACGGGAGCCGGCTTTATGAGACGGGAATATGTATAAAACGCCATGTAGCAGACTGGCAGGTAACGCAAGAGGAGGTGTATTATTTTGTTTGACATGCCGATGCGTTTTAAAGTCATTTTTAATGTGCGACTGCTGAGAACAGCCTTTGAAGCTAAGGCGGATGCTAGCAGGCTAGTTAGCATGTTGCTAGCTATCCGGATAGCACCTAAGATGTTTGGCAGGAAGCTAGCAGTGACCTTAAATAGAAGTCAACCGCATCTGCATCTGCAGAGACCAAACTTAGCTAATGACTGACTGGTTTTTATAACGACAGCATTTGAGCTATTTTATTGTAACTGTGTGTCACAACAACGTGAAAAGCTAGCGTACTGATCAATGTTGATGTTGGATTTAAATACGGTCAATTTACGTTGCAAATCTGTATAAGAACACTGTCAACAACACGTTCATGCCCATGTTATTATCAGAACTAAACCCATCTTACTCTAAATATAGCTATGTAAGGAAATGAAATGAGTAACGTTAGAGATGTATTATCTACACTAATGATACACTGAAAATACTCCAGTAAAGTCCTGCATTCAAAACCTTACTTACCAAAAGTATGTAAGTATTATCAGCTAAATGTAGGCCTACTTAAAGTATTAAAAGTAAAAGTAGTCACTGGGCAGTAAAATGTTCCCTGTCAGTTTTTTTCCTTTTATATCTGATATTTCTGGATTAATATGACTGCTGCATTAATGTGTATGTTGCATTTTACTGCTGTAGATGTTTAAGGTTGTGCTACTTTTAACTCCTTTTATATACTGTTTGGTAGTTTAATCTACAGCGTTTGTGGTGATGTTGTCCTGTGAGAAACGCGTATCTCTAAAAAGTCAACTTTTCATGGTCAGAAAAACAGCCCTGTTTTCACCTTGGTTATTATGCATTTTTCAGCTGATCCAAGAGGCTTGTTAAAGACTTTATTTAGCTTGTAGTATGAGAATTTTCTCAACACATAAAGGAACACTTCATCCTTCAGTTTATTACAGACATTTAAAATCAACACATCTGGAGATACATAGTTTTCACTTGACAGGAATGGTATGACCAATTTAAATCTGAAAAGTAACTGAAGCTGTCAGACAAATGTAGTGCAGTAAAAAGTACAATATTTCCCTCTAGTATACTAGATAAGTATACTGTTGCATAAAATGGAAACACTCAAGTACGGTATGCACAACATATTGGTTGTGTTACATGCTATTTTTGTTTTATTATATTTCATCAAAGTTTTGTCTTTGTGTGTTCCATGTAAGATTGTACCTGTGTTTTTTTTGTGTCTTTTTTGTCTAGGATTAGGTCATTATGTGTTATTTGTATATTGTTTTGGCACAAACATAAATAAACCCATCCAACGATATATTTTTTTTAAATGACTAAAAAACCTTTACATTTCTTCTAGGTTTGGTTGGTGTAAACGTGAAACAGATCTTAGTTCAAAATGTTCCGCAGTGTAACCAGACTGCTCGCAGCCTTATTCAGCTGCACAGAAGAGATCCATCTAACTGGCTGACGTACCAGCACCTTAACTTCTTGAAACGCCAGGTATCTTTCACTGGGCTCAATATCTCATTGTTTTGTTTTCATTTAGCTTCCTTTGCACTTTTAAAAATGTTGTGTTGCTTGTTATCAAAGCATTTTCTTTACCACACCTGAACGTGAACTTATTTTAGTTTGTAGTACATCTCTGCATTCAGTTTTATTGTCATATAAGCAGATTATCCTATAAATATCTTGTGTACCTGGTTTCCTTTCAGTATGTAGCAAAGAACAACAGTGAGCTTCACCAACGTGCCATCGCGAAACCGGCTCCTGCCCTGACCATTGTGGACGAGAGAGACGACAGCATTGAAAGACAGGTGCAAAGAATCCCAACTATTGATCCTGTGGTCACAGATACTGTTTCACAGCCAGAGGATGTCACGAGTAAAGCACAGCCTGGAATATCAACCTTGAAGCCTAACACAGAAGACGCTGCAGTACAGAAAGATGCTATGTCCAGTACGGTTGTGACCTCAGTCGAGACTCCCCATGTCCATGTGGAGACAGATGAGGCAAGGGAGGCACGTCTAGACAGACAATGGAAAGAGATGAGGGTCGATGTGGCTGACTTGCCAGATATTTACGCCAAGCTTGCCAAAATCAAACTGACAGGTATAGTACAGAACACATCTTTTCTCTCATATAATATGAACTATTCACATATAGAGGTTGATACATGCAAAGTATTACGTGAAATACAGGCAGAATGTGATATATCTCTGTAAAAGTAGTCAGAAATTTGTAAATAAGCCAGATGGATTAGGCACATGCAGAGATGTTTATAACTGCATATACAAACTTGCCTGCTTATTTACCATATGCAAATTAGAACTGTGCAAGCAGTAAATAAATTGATAGAAATGCAAAGCATAGTTTCCGAGAACCATCATGTTGTTCATTCATTGTGGGAGTCTACGGCACTACTGCTGGGTTGCTAGGCATCAGTGTGCCTTTGTTGTCTTAAGCGTGTTTTACAGTAACCGCTGGCGCGCGCATATGTGACGTCATGAAATCGCCGTAACTATTTATACCCGTGCTGAAAAAAAATCCGGGCGTGCCGGCAAGATCTACGTCATTTTGATGTCACGATGGTGCGCGCCAGGTTTGGAACGTATAATTCACCTCTTAGGCTTTGGGCATTGTCACAGGAGACAAGACCTGAAGCATAATCTGCTGTTGATCTGTATGCTGCTCACTATGTTCCACACAACCTTTTTTTTTTTTTTTGCAATAAATTGAGAAATATGCTACCTCCAGTGAACCTTCAGAGCTACAGGGAGCCTGTAGTGTGACACATAAGTATTGGGTTTAGCTATGTTTGTGGAGAAACTGGTGTTGGGAACATACAGATCAATAAGTAAATTGTGTGGTCAGTTTAGTCATTTATTGAATTGAGTTTGTGAAGTTGTACTCGCTTCACCACTCCATATGACTGATTGGTTGACTCCACCAAGGCATGCTGTCGGCTGGATAGCCTATGGATAATTATGTAATGACTGATTTGAATTGGTTTTCAAACGAGGCAGTTCATTTTGCACTACAAGAGATACTGTGCTCTAACTGCTCTTTTCCTGTTTACATTGAAGCAGGCTTCTACTAGCCTGGAAATCCAGACCCAAATCCGAAAGATTAAGGGTCTGGCATTGAGTAATGAAAATGGCCCAACTCGAGGAGCGGCACCAAGCATGCATTTGAAAATCTCACTGCACGCAATTGGGTAACGCTACGACCAATCACAATAATACACGGGGTGACGTATCCAGAGCCCCAATACGCTTAGCTACCAGAGGACCTAACTGGTAGATTAAACTGTCGTCATCTGTTTAGCTCGCCTCTGGCCTCCGCCTATATCAGATACACCGATGTGATTGGTGCAGCTCGGCTACAAGGGCATAGTTAATGAGCATCATTACTCAATGCCAGAGTGACTCGCTGAGCAAATTTCAAACTGTGCTCTCGTGAGAACTCTGGATTTCCAGACTAGGCTTCTACAGCAACAAAGCATAATATTTACAGTGTTCTTTGCCTGTTACTTTAAGAAGTAATAATTAAAGGAGGACACTTTTAAACTCCTGTTTTAATTTGTTTCATTATTCTTGCTTGGTGATTCCAGCACTGGTGGTTACAAGTGCAGCAGCCGGCTATGCAATGGCTCCAGTGCCCTTTGACCCCCTCATCTTCTTCGTGTCTTCTCTGGGAACAGGCCTCGCCTCTTGCACTGCCAATTCAATCAACCAGGTCAGTAATCCGCAGAAAGAGGTCAAACAAGGCCATGCATATCTATTTCAGTATGTAAGAGTGTGGGTTTTATTTTGGCTCTTTGCACGCCACATGTGGACCTAATCACAGCACAAACCTTCTGAATGTAAAACTCATTAATGTGTGATTAATATCATTCACCTTTCACTGTTCGTGGCCTTTAATCGAAACCTCTTCGGCACATTGTCATGAAGAAGAAAGGAGGTACTGCAGGATTATACAGGTGTATCTAATAAACTGGTAACTGTGTAAAATTAATGGTTTGACTCGAGTTAATCTACTAAAACTAAAACAAAACTACTCATACTTCAAAGATCCCATGAAGCAAAAATACCAAACACATGGCTTGTGTAATTGTTTGAAGAATTGTAGTAAATAGGACAGATGTTTCTGGTCTTAAATCTGTTTATTTTTTAAGTACCAATTTCCTTTTGGGAAGAAAGTGCTGAGAGATCAGAGCTGGCAGGATATATGTTGGTCTTATAATGCGTAATACATTTTATATTGACATGTTATACAAACATGAATGTGCTTGTTGACAGACACCCACATTTTTCCTCATAGTGATGCCTGTGTTCACGAAAATGCTGAAGGAGCCAGCATATCCCCTTTTTGACCCACTCCACATTCCTCTTTTGCTACGCATCTCAAAAATGCATTGAGCTGACTTTAATGCTATTATTATTTCCCGCCTCAGTTTTTTTTTTTTTTTCAAAGCTATAAACAAAGGTGAACTAGTGTGCCTGGGCATTTATAATGCCTAGACAAGTAGGGCCTCCCTCTGCTGTCTAGGGTTGACGTTGCACATAGGAATTTGCTCCGTGACTCAAGAATATTAGTATAATGGGTGACCTCAGCCTCAGCCCTAGATTGAACTCTGCTTAGTAGTGTCTTTGGCCTGTAATTTGGCAAAGGCCTTGATTACACTGCAGGTTCCTGCCCTTAGGGCCAACCTCCTGTCCACCTCCTTCCCTTCAACAGCAACGTTCCAACTGCTGTCTTCAACAATAATGAAGTGCCCCACCAAGTCAAACAAACTTGGTTTATACTGACACTGATTATCGTCGACCTGCCTTCTGTAATATAGCTTCCCCCCCCCCCATGCATCACCTTAGGGAGTTGCATCTATAGATCTGAATGTTTAGTTAACAGTTTAGTTTTTGTGGTCAGGTCTGAATGGTGTCAATTAGTCCATCGCTCAGGTTAAAATTGTATTGTCTCTTCAGTGGCCTGAAACAGAGTTGGCTCCAACTCCTCTGTGCGCCTCTACCTCACACTGAGCATTTATGTAAATATCCTTCAGGTATTTGAAAACTGTCCCCCTCTCCTCGTGCTGCTGAGAGTAGCCCAGACTCGAGCTCCGAGACGTTCAGAGCGTTGAGTGATGTAAGAGGCCGGTGCCACTGCCCGTACCCTGGGTGTCCCTTTATCTGTGGGCCGACCCTCACATCAGTCCTGTCAGTCTTCATTTTCTCCACTAACTCAGCCTGAGGTTAGGATACGACATAGCTTCATATTTCATTGAAACAATGTTATTTGCCTTTCAGTGCCCCTCTCTCTCGGCCTCCTCCAGTCAGGTCTAGTTTCAAACCTACAGTGATGGTAAAGCATGGGCAGAGGTGAATTTCAGAGCAGATGTAGCTCAAATTGTAGTTGCAAATTAAATAAGTGTGTGTTAAAACCTGCAGGAAATACTTAGTCAGGGCGTCTATCAATTTGAGAAATTTAGGACAAGTAGAAATCTTTTCCAGGTCTCTTGTAAAAGCCACATTCTTTTTGAAAAGCGTTCCCATTCTTTAAAAAACTTATTCTGAAAAATATGACAGAATTAAGCAGGCCAAAAGTGTTTCCAACTTCTTGCTGTGTCACTTTTCAATTTCTATTCTAAAATAATATACATTTTTGCTATCATAGTATTTTAAATGTCTTGCATTAAACCAGACTAGACTATTGATAAAACGTTAGTGTGAAGTCATAAAAAGTAAAAAGTTTTGATATTTGATTGTATAAATTGACCCTCCAGATACAAATGATGGGAAGGAAGCTATATGACAAGGTTGCCGTTGCCTAAAGATATTTCTGAGTAAATTTTGCCTCATACAAAAAAAGGGCTCTATGATAGAATGTGTGGTATTCTGTGAGTTCTTCACATGGTTTCTGTAAATAAATATACAGTGAATTGTAAAGAGATCCTGGTGGAATATTACTTCAACATTTCTCTCTGTTTGCACAAATGGCCTTGTGTGTGTCTTAGCCTGAAAGTCATCAGTGCTTACCCTGTTAGAGGCCAAGAACTCCTTTTTGTGGCTAGTAGCTGGTATGTGAGCCTAAGCCTTCGCCCTAGTCAGATTAAATCTGCTCCCTTATTCCCTGTTCTGTGTGGACATTTTTCGTGTCATCATAGTCTTAATTGGCAAGAATTGGAGATGGGATTATTGTTTCAGACAAAGTAGACACCTGTCTTGTATTGAGGCTGACTTTGAACTAGGTTATCGGACAGTCGTGCAAGGGCACATTTTTCATTTAAAATGTGGTTGAAAGGATAAACATCAGTACGAAAGTAAACTTATTTGTAGTCGGTTGTGTCTTGTCTCCCTCTGCTTGTCTGGTATGAAAAGTATGTGCCTTTCTACATACGATGTAACGTTAGTTGTTGGTGTTGCTTTGTTTTGAGAAGAATGTCATTTTCCTCTGTAATTATACACACAGAGACACAGGGAATGTCATGTGTGACACATAATTGCCGCTGTGGTGGTCCTCTGCACTTCTTTGCAATAGGCTAACACTTTGTCGGCTCTTTTTGTCAAAGACACACCCTCACCTGTGTGTAATTGATCTCAACACTTTGGTCATCCTAAGAAAAACATCCTACCTTCAGATCTGCTGCCAGTTTTTTTTTTATTTTTTTTTTTTTTTTTTATTTATTTGTACTCTCTTTCATCTTTAAAAAAAACGATGCTTCACCATTAGTGTGCGATCAAAGGTAGAGGTCTTTTTATATGAAAAATCAAACAAAAGCTTGAAAAAGAAATCAGAGCAGAGAAAGACCCTTGTGAAGATCTTTTCCTATGGATTCTGCTGCTCTGTCCTAATCCCTTAATGCTCGACATCTAAAGAGGCAGAGGAGTGTGCAAGAATGTGACCACACAACTGTTGAATTACCTTGAGGTAAAGGAGGAAAATGCCTTAAGGGAAAGAAAAATGCTTTGGCTCTTGGAAGTGGAAGTCGGACCTTCAGTGGAGCTGTCAAAAGCCAAGGCTGCTCTTTGTCCCATTGGGAAGTGCCCGTAGGGCAAACAGAAATGTTGTGGTTTCCTTTTAAAATGTTACTCTATTTAGGAAACTAACAGAAGGGTGTAAGCACTTGGAGTCACGTAACAATGGCATTTCACCGTCTAGAGTTTCTCACCACAGTCAAAAGACTTAATGCTGTCATGTCTGTCTTACAATCAGTAAGAAAAGACAGTCCGCTCCAACAGCAAAGGGATGCAATTATTTGAGCTTCCAGTTCAAGTAGCTCTCATGGGTTAGCAATTATGAACTTTTCTTAGCGTGTTGTGTTTTGCTTACAGCTCCGTCTTGCTGCTTAGACTGCCATCAAAGCCTGTGTGGGGCTGAAAAGCGTAATACTCTGTAGAGAACCTACTCTGAGAGAAATAGCCCAGCTGGCTCGAAGTCGCAGCAGAAGTTTACATAGTTCCTTCTGGATAGAATCCCGGCTAACATTGGTAGAAAAACTGCTAGTTGGTGTGGTCTTCAGAACCCGTGGCCCCACACCAGGCACAACCTCCACAGGTGTTCCAGCCGTCATCACCTTCCAGTCTGGCCACTACTTCTGCTAATTGGATAATTGGGTCAGACGAGAGTTTCAGGCCGGAGCCTAAAAGACCCCAGGGAAGTCTGAGGTCCCCAGCAGTGTAAACAAGACCTGATATGGCCTTTTACTGTCAAATAAGTACCGCTCGACTATTTTGACAGGGGCTATAGTGTATGTCACACCATGTCAGCTCGCATGTTTGTTTTGATGAAAATTCACGCTGGCTTGTTTTGTGGCTGCCTAGTGTCATTTCTGCTTTCGTGACCATGACAGTGAGTTTTCTTTTGTGCCTGTGTCTCTCCTGTGGTGAGCTGTCTGAGGCTGGCACGCATAAGCGAGCCCCCACAAGCCCCCAGCCCTTCCACTTCAAGCTACGCCCTTCTCTCTTGTCCTGTGCAGGCATGCATTATTTACCCTCCTGCATGCCTCCTTCTGTGTGTGTCTTGGTCAGGCCCTTAGAGTGTATAGGTACATGACTGAACGTGAAGATAAGTTATGCAGACAATTGCATAATGCACATCAGTGTGCATTATGAAAACGTGTTTAATTTTACTTTTTTTAAACCTTTAAAAAATCCCAAATCATTTTCTAAGGATTCAAATTATTTTATAACCTTTTTAAAATGCTTAAAATTTGGTTCTATAACTGTAAACTGTGACAGCCAAGTTACCCCTTTATGTAGTACTATAAAGCCATGTTAAAAAAAGTAGTTCTAGAACAAAAGTTCTATAATGACCATTTTGACAATGATTTAAATGTACAGCTTCATGTAGAAGCTTTTAATCAGCAGCATAATGGAAATTGATTAAAATTGATAGCCATCTATACCACACACTATATCAAGGGGACGCTCATGCTTTCAGTTTTAGAAGCACTGTCAAGCTCCTTAGCGTCACAAAGTGAGCATGTCGGGAAGATTGTTCAGGCATATGCTGTTTGAGGCTGTTTTGTTGAGGTTATTTGTATGCCTGTTTCTTATTAAGATAAAAATAAATGTCTACAATGCTATTACATTTACCAAAGGGTGTATGCGTTTTAATGAATTCCACTACTCTCCCTGGCAAGACACGCCCTGCGTAGCAGATGGTTGATGTTAGGCATTGACCTCGAGCGCTCTTGTTCAGCACGGCACCATTGGTCAGGGGATAGAAACTGAATGGATGCCTGGCCAATTCTAGCGCCTAAATTACTTAAAATTGGGCCTCTTGCCTCTGCTGTCCGCTCAAACCTGCACAATTTTGGGGTGATGTTTGATAAATCTATATTGTTTGACTCTCATGTAAAGCAGCTAACCCAATCTTGTTTTTTCCTTCTGAGAAATGGTATCAAATTGAGATCTGTAATTTCAATTGCTAAACTTGAGATGCTCATACACGCATTCATCTCTTCCCGCATTGACTACTGCAACTCACTGTTTTCTGCCCTTGATCGCCTTCAATACATCCAAAACACTGCCGCAAGAAAAACGGTCTGTCACGAGTGACAGAAATTTGTCTATGACAGGGCAGGCTCAAATGACATAAAATACATATAAGAACATAAAAATACATATAGAAACAGTGTAACAACATTGACTATACAAATGTGCAAAATGCAAAAACAGTGCAAGAAGAAGCCAGAATTGGGCTGTTTGATTTTGCTCCATGTATGGCTGTTCAGTGTGATGATGGTGGTGGTGGGCAGGAAGGATTTTTTCATATGTTTTTCCTTGACTTTATAGCGTTGATCTGATGGCAGTAACTGAAAGGATTGGTGAAGGGGGTGGGATCCTGCGTGATTATAGTGGCTTTCCTGAGTGCTGACCGGGTGTACAACTTCTGTTAGGGGGGGTTTGGGGGGAGCCAAAGGCTACTTACAAGGTCAAATATAGAATTCAATTTAAGATTCTCACATTAAGACACAGAGCATGTGACCGACCTACTGGAAACTTATTTGACAGCGCGCCCTCTAAGGTCTGATATGTCAAATGTGTTAGCTGTTCCTCACACCCAGCTTAGGACCTGTGGTGATCAAGCTTTCGAGTCAGTAGCACAGAGACTCTGGAACGCTCTGCCTCCTCCTATGCGATCTGCTGTCTCTGTTGACTCATTAAAAAATCTGATAAAGATCTACTTTTTGAAACATTTATTATTTATTTAAATAAAATTTTGTATGTATTACTTTGTGATTTTTTTAATTGTGCACTGTGTTTTTAATATGTATCATATTGCATGTTTTATGTAAAACTTTTTTATCCGTGAAAAGCGCTGTATAAATACATTTTACTTTTACTCACTTAAATTTCTAAACACATTTCTTGCCAAGAAAAGTAGTGGAATTCATTATAAAAGTATGCCGGTGTTATAGTCAATAATTAGCCATTTAGCCTTTTTTTTTATGTACTCCATTTACTTTGTAAGATGGTTGGCTGCAACTACAATGATGCTTGCCTTCTTGACTACACCAATATGGTTTTAGACTGCTTCAGACAGACTCCAGATGTAGATAGCGGTCCATCAGCAGCGCAGTAGGTGGTAGTAGTCCACCTCAGGCTGGGTTGGCTGCAGAATTGCTGTGCCCCAACAGTCAAGGCTGCCACAACAATTTTCCAGGATGGGGCCCTCTCATTGTAGATTAAGGCACCTCACATAACATGGTACCTCTTGAGAAGATCATTAGTTGTAACAAGACCTTATAGCTGCTAAAACCCCACCATCCATTGTGCTCTTGAAAGAAAATGAAACCCTTCCACTGCTGGATTTGTGTCTGTTCCCTGCTGAGATGTAGTGACAGAAGATATGGTTTCAAACGGGCGCGGGTGGAATACCTCTAGCATGATGACATTTCCATCCTTTTTATGTAATTTATTTTATTCTGCTTGTAAATTACCCCCCACCATTCTCATACCAGAGTCCATTTGATGAATTGCAGTGGATACCTTCAAAACAACCCCTATATTGACGGAGTACTCTATTTGTTTTTCTTGCGTGGAAAGCTTTAAAAGTATCTTAAGACAGATGGAGTTTTAAAAGTATCACTGTGTGTCATATTAGTTCCACTGGCTATGTACTGTAATTGACTGTTCAAAAGGGTTTTGTCTGTCAAAGGATTACTGTATGTTTTTGCTTTTTTAGAGTTAACGGTCAACACATCAGAGGCTTAGTCAAATGGCAATTTAACAAAAAACTAGATCCCTTACTTAGTACAGATGCTGCTCTTAAGATCGTGTTTTCCAACAGCTTAGTAAAAACAAAAGAGCAAGATGAACTTTGATATTGATAGTTTTGAGTTTTTTGTTTTCATGGTCTCCACCAAGCTGTTAGTTCAGCCTGGGAGAAGGAATGGAAATTCCTTTTTAATTGCCTAGCAAGATGGCACGAAATGGACTCGATGGGTGTCTCTCTTTAGTTGCTGGATTAAAATGAATATTTAACTAGACAGCCCTGTTTAATAGTTAATTTCTTTAAAGGCTTTTTTCTTTGTCAACCACAGGGTGCCAATCCATTTCAAACTGTACAAATGGGTCTCTTGCAGGCTCAGACGGGAGACAGATGCTTTCCTCTGATAGTCATGAAGGGTAAATCCACCTTTTATATACCCCCAAGATAATGCCTGAGGGAGCAAATACTGTTGCCAGGCGAAGGGTTAGCTCGGCATAGATTTCCATCCAATTGTGTCTTTTATTGTTTATTTTATTGTGTGTTTTTAATATAATAATAATTTCTTTTAAAAAGAATTTTGCACCAGTGTTGCAGTTGAACGGCACCTTTATTCATTATCTTAAATAACTTTAATGTGTTAAGTTTGGCCAAGTCTGTGCTTTACACAAACGGTGTATTAAGAACCAGTGCCAAAGTGGCATTGATACAAGTCCTGGTTCTGATATATATGTTGAATCCAGTTAAAGATTTCAAAAAACCAGCTGTCTATTATGTAGCTGTTGGCATTGTCCATATACATTTCAATCATAGTTGAGGGTTTAAAACATTTAAAGGTGGAGGATAAACTTAATCAAGTAGATTCACATGAAGCTGGAAGCAATTCATTTATAAAAGAGTGTTGGCAGGCAACAGCAGCAGTCTAATAAAGTACTTGTAGGGTGTTGATTTTACACGGCACAGCTTTCCTACCTTGTGAATCCTTAAAATACCAGCCCACCTCATGCAGTCAATAAAACCTGCCTTATCAAATGTAATGAGTCCAGTAGAGTGAATTTATAATACTGGAAACGGCCAAAGCAAGATCTTTCTCCCTGTCAGTTTTTAATCACTTTTTTCAATTCAAAATGAGCCAAAGCTCCGTGTTTAAAGACTCCAACAATTATGCCATACATGCCATAAAATGTTACTTTTTTAAGGCTAAGATGGCTAATAACATACCCTATTCACATGTTTAAAATGGTAGCTGTATCATTCTGAAGTTACACTTCTTCAGTGGTTGTCTTCCATTGACCCTGGCATCAGAGATTCTAGTTGTTAATATATATTTACTCTAGGGAAATGATTATGACCCCCAACCTCAATGATACACTTTCCCTTCCATGGACACGTAAGCTAACTCTAGCTAATATAAAGGATAAAAATAGGCAGTATAACATAACAAATCGATTGGTACTGTCTTCACTTTTGGCTTTGTGTCTTAGAGAGTAACAACGCACACAACACATTGTATCAATATACATATGAATATGTACATGACTGTTTTTTTTTTTTTTAATACTTCAACTATATATTCTTTTTGAATACTCATGTCTTTACAAATAAAGGGTGTCCTTACTTCAAAAGAAGAGTAACGAGGCTTCTCATTGCAGATGTCCGCAACCTGTCCTCATGTTTTGTGAAGATCACACTCGCAGTACTACTCACACGCAGGGTGTCTCTCTGAGCTTTCAATGCCGCAGCTTGTTTGGGCAAACGCACCTCAATACAATCCGTCACCCGAGGGGATAAACATGACTGACTGATGGGCAGATGGAGCCCCTCCTCTCCACCTACCTGATTAGCCTTTTAGTTTTTCACAAAACACTGTGATTATGGGCTTCAGTGACCAAAAAGGCAAAATGCAGACACCATTGAGACTTGAGTCAGAGAGGGTGAAAAACCACCCACCTTAGCACTGTCTGGCACCAATGAACCTTTCTAAACCTCACGCTGCATTTGGCAATGGCTGACCTCATGCAAGCTGAGTAAATGTTGTTACACCAACTACAACATGCCATCTGATGTATTTGTTTTCTCTCTTTCTTGTTAGTGCTTGTGGCGGTAGTTTCTGCATGTTAAAAGTAGAGGCTGATTATGTATGGCCAAAAGGTTTGGACCATATTTCTGAATCAGAATTTGTCTTAGAGTAACTGCCTGAACTACCTGTGCTGAAAGCAGCTTATTGAGCTCTCTGTAACAGTGTTGGTGCTGTCTGTGAGTGTCTCAATTTCAGTTTCCTTTCCCATCCTGGACCTATTTTCCCACTGAAACAGATAGTGGCATGTCACCACCTCTATCGTGCATTGTGGAGGTATCGGTGAGTGAAGGCAGTCAGTGTAGAGGCCCCTGTATGTCTAGAGGACAAACAGTTCCTCTGGCAGTAGTGTCACACTGAAGCATATTGTAAACCATGGTAATGGGTTGCTGAAGATGCACTAGTTTTAGAAGCGGCCCTCTCTGCTTTCCATAAATCCTTTGCATGGCTGAACATTAGCAGACTGTGGCCAGAGTATTGCATGTCTATTGAGTGGATGTAATATGACTGAATATTGCCAAGCCTTAGCCCAAATGTTTTTGGTTTAGTTGAGCAGCTCAAACTTACCCATTATGACATGAAGAAAGTAAAAAGTATTATAGGCCGAAAAAGCAATGACTTTACAGATTTATATGATGCTAATTTTAGTCAGATGAATATATACTGTGTTTTGTAGTTTGGTGCAGTGTTGCATTAAAATCAGTGACGGAGAGTTGAATAACAAATGTTATTAAATGACCTGCTCTTTTCTGCTTAAACATAATAGTTATTTAGCTTTCTGTTTTTGGCCTCCCTTCTTCTGTTTAGTTGCTGGAGATATAATTGTACATGTGGATGCAATGATAGCGCCTAAACTCTGCTCTTTATTTAGATGCATCGTAAGCTTTTGATCTTAGACCTCTTTCAGACATAAAAAAACTATTTGCTTGAGAATAAAAGACCTGAACAAGTTCTTCTGGTTTTACTGTAGCTAAACAATAAACAAGTAGAGAATGGTGTGTTTTGGCAAGGCTAAGAAAGTCGAGGAAAAGACATGTTTTTAAGGCATCTACTTTGTTAAGACGTCACGTTTATGTATTTGTGTACAGTTTACCGTTTTTTTTCCAGCTTGAAACTCGAGTTTACCCTCTCTATCTGAAGGTAACTTAGCCAAAGGCAAGTAGGAACACTCTTTGTAATGCTGAGATCCGTGGATAATTAACAAAAGCAGCCCTGTTTATGGCGTGCCCGTGAGCCAACACTGAATGCTAATTTGATTCAAACCGAGAAGCTTTTGGGGCAAGGGCATCGCTGCTGGAAAACAAAATGGTTACCGACATACACCAAGGCTTCCCCCTAGCCTTGGCTGTTTCTCACGTTCTTAAAATCTCGGTTTAATAATCAAGTTTATTTGTTTAGCCCAAAATCACAAGGTTGTCTTATATGGCTTTACACTCTGTACAGTAATGGCACGTGGAGGGTTAAATTCATTTTCCATTTTGCCTTTTGCTGAAAGAGTTAAAGCTTTTTGTCGAGATTAGTTAAACCCAGATTAACATTTATGTGGTCAGTTGAGGGCTGTTTCACAAAAGCAGGATATATAAATCCAGGATAACTGATAAAGCGAGGCTTGACCTAGTCTAATCTGTGCAGCCTGGCTTGGTGCGTTTCACGAAGGCCAAGCCAGGCTGAGGAGGAGCGACTAGGTCGAGTCAGGATGAAGTAATTTGGATAGATGCGCGTTCACGGCTTTCCTTAACAGACCGTGAGGTCGATCACAGATTTACTGATCCTAAAATGGAGAATACGCATTGTTCATACTTTATATAGAGTGAGCAGCTTCTTGTGGAAGTATGATAATGTGAAACACTTGATTTGTAAAAAAGAAGCGTGGCCGCTGTAATGAAACGGCGAGAGAAAGCGTGGCAGACGATCGCAAACCGACTGAATGCGTTAGTAGCCTAAATACATACATTAACTGGCTACTCCTCTGAATTGAAACCGTCATAATCATACCATTTAAGGTATGAAAATCAATTTTCTACAACGCTAGAATATGATGCGTAGCCTAAATATCTCTTTCACTCTGTTTCTCCCTCGCTCTCATGGGCTAAAATATAAATGTCCTAAGTCATATTAACTTCCACTGCTCGCTTTTAATGCAAAGTGTACAACTATTTGTTTTTGCAAATGACAAGCTACTCATTGAATGGTTTCAGTTAAGAGCAGTAGTTCCTAAATGTATATTTTTAGATATATCATTCAGTCGGTCCGCTATTACCTGCCACACTTCTTCTCAGTTTAAAAAAATGTTTTGTTTAATTTTTTTACACAGAGGCCGAGTTTCCTTCTTTACATATTATATGCTTTGCTCCCTCGTATATATGAACATATAAAAGAAAGACACTGAAGAAATTGGACTCTAAAATCTAGAAACTATAAAGATAATTAAGTGATAAATTCCATGCACACGGTAAACATGAATGTAACAGAGTATATTCATCAGTTATTTCCCCCCAGCTAAATATATGGTCAAGTCCTCTCCCTGTTGTTTCATGAATGTACAGTAGCCTACAACACTAGATAGTTACTGGTCCAGTGAACTAAGTCTATAATTTGGGAGGATTCTACAATTAGGATACAGTAAGTGCTTAAAATTGTACAATCCTCCCAAATTATAGTCCCAGTTTACTGGACAACACAAATTATGTACTAAGAATGCCAAATACAATGCACATGGAAGAGGAACATACATGATCCTTTTTATTGATAAAGAATACCATTTTTTTTTTTTTATCAACTAAAATAATTTAAGGTGCATTGGTCCACAACACACATATACAGCATTTTATGTATTGCCCTTAGTAACAGACTTCATTATCCTTTCCTAATTATCCCATCAACAGCCGTAATATATTCATCAAACTTCTAACAACAATATGTGAACAGCAGTTTTCATACGGCAATATAACCGTAACAATGACACAATGTCACATGAATAATTCTAAAAAATAATGGTCACAACTTTAAATAATAACAGTGCTTAAACGAACAGCAATATGCACCTGTTGTGTTTTAATGCAGGCTGATAATAGGGTAAAACCAGTGCTGAGTGAACAGAAAAAGCTCCACGATTAATAAATCCTGGCTGTTAGCCTGGTCAGGAGCAGGCTAGCTGCACAGAATAAATCTCTATGGTGACTTAGGTGCCTCTGCTTTTGTGAAACCGAGTCGAGGCTAAATTGAGCCAGGATTACTGGGAAATCCCGGCTTAATCCGCTATCTAGGTTTTGTGAAATAGCCCTCTGGTCCTGTAATGTTGACAAATTGACATATAAAAGGAATGGTATAGTTTGGTTGTTTATTTGCTACAACTTTGACTGATATGAATACTCTTTTCTCTCCATAACTATGGGTCCAGAAGCCTCTCTCGCCTTTAATATGTATGCATTACATTTCCCCTCATCTATTAAAGAAAAATAAGAGCTCCTTTTGCTACACTATTGTAAAGTGCTCTGTATCGGCAGAGCTTTATGAAGACATCGCACCATTACCACGTACCTTAGATTTACACTCACTGTATTTTCTCTCTCCTCTGTAGTTTGAGAAATTGTTTCTGTGCTTTCAGCTTCTGCTCTTATTACTTGAAATTTAAAAAGGGCTCTTCTCTGGTCTCCAATGTCTATTATTCAGACTGAATTTCCTGAATGTTAAGTGCCACCCAGGTCCTCAGTCCCTCATTATGTAATCACACTGCATACCCAGGTGATATTTAGCATACAAAAAAGGTTGTTTTGTATGACCATGGCTTTTGGGTGGTTTTGCTCATAATAGTCACATTTACAAGCAGAGGTGAGGACTGTATTGCCATTTCAATAGTAACGTTCAATACAAAACGTATGTTATCTCTCACAACTCTCTTAATATACATGCTCATATCTGCTAATGCTTTTTAGCGGTGAACCTTAGTTTATCCAGGATCTGCTCCTGATATTTGTGTTAACTACCCTTAAATGGATATGCGTACAGGATACAGGTGTGTTTCACTGTGTATGTTACAGGTATGTTACAGCACACCAGGTGATTAGATAAAGCAAACTGCACTACCAGTACAGTATACGTGTTTCATTGAAATACTGTATCCTCTAGTGTCAGCATAGAATGTGTCTGAAATGATACATTCAGCCCCCCCCCCCCAAATTTACTAAACCCTGTTTTCCAACATAGTTTTTTTTCTTTTATACATTTCAGTTAATCTGTTAATTTATCAGTCAAGTTAAACAGATGACGGTGTGCATCACTAACTGCTCTAAACAGTGAGTGACAAGACAGTAGTAAATTACATTCTGTTAAATTTGCAGGGTTTTTCCTGCATAGAGGAATTGTTGGCACCCCCCAAAGAGGTTTTAGCCAGCCCCAAAGGAAAATCACCAGCACTAAAACGAAAAGAATTGAGAATAAAAACAGCAATTCAAATCTTCTGTGAATGTGTTTAAGAGCAATTTACCAAACAACCGTTGACCAAGTGGAGTGTAAACTTGAGAGCTAATCTCAGTTTTGTTTCCAGAGTCATGCTGGTGATTTATTTGACCAGTTTTGTTTATATGGGTTTTATTTCATTCAGCATAATATACATTTTTGTTTTATCAAATTTTCAGAAATAACGTCACATAGATTTCTGTCAATTAAGGTAACACAGAATCATGCTTACTGCCGTGTGTACTGTGGCATTATATAGCACAACAGGCCTAGGAAGTCTGCCTTTGTGTCTCTGCCTCAGTGTAGCATTATGTGTTCTGTCAGCATGTTGGTCCACCTGTTCTTCTCCACCAGCCATTCGTGTCTCACCTGAGGAAGTCATCCTGCTGTGTTGGGTGTGGACCCTTGTCTGTCTCTGTGTCACAGCAGACACTGCAGATAGTTAGTTACAAGGATGTTCAGCTATATGATGACATGGCAGTCTGGCAGACTCTGTCATGTAGTAACTGTTGATTACTGTTTACATGACAGACCAAAGTGTGTGTCTCTGAATGTGTGCTGCTTGAATATAGGTACTGGTTCTAATGCCTAACTGTACATATCCCTGTCTACTCTATAAATGAGGCAATGCTTTTTGTTTTGTGGCTAACCCCACCTGACGATCACAAAGGGATTGTAAAACTACACTTTTTCTTTCTTTGTTTATGTCTACAGCATAACATTACTTTACCCTCTATGCTGTATGTCTTAATTACTGTTTTCTCTCATTACCAAGGCTCACCTTTAAGCCATCTTTTAGAAACATTGCTGCATTGCCAGCCTTACAGACAAAAGTGACATATCTATTGCAAGTGTGGCTGTATACTAACCTCTGCTTGGAAGGATCTGCCTAAAGCTGTGTTGTTTTATACATTCCCAAAGTTGTGTCTAAAATGGCATTTTATTTTTCCTCCTCATGAGCACATTTTGCTATTGTGAAAAAGGAGACCTTGTATACTTATTCAGGTCCAATTCAACTAAAACTCATGCTGCAATAGAGGATGAGTGCAACATGAGTTTTAGTTGAATTGATAATGCCATAGAGTCTATGGCATTATCTGCCTGCCCACATGCCTCCAACACACCAGCCATGAACACACAAAAAAGGCCTTGAAACACAACACGTGTTTTACTCTGAACACCATTAATGCCACTATACAGTCATTTATTCAAGTAGAAGGAAGTAACCACTGCTGTGTTCCCATTCATTTTACACCCACACAACTGTAATCAGTTTGACAATGATAGACATTGGGGTGTATACCCATGAATGGTTATACCCGTACATGTGTGTATTACTTTGAAAGTCTTTGTTTCAGTTAGCCAGATCCTGGGGATTAAGACATTTCCGCTGTCTGTGCACTGCTAGTGGTACTGGGTGCGTTTGCTCTTTCTCCTGCCAGTGGACCTTTTATCTGTATGCTTCTCTTGCAGTAATTGCTTATGAAGAGACAGGGTGGGTAGGGGAAGAGTGGCTCCAATTTCACCAGCCCACAAATTTTAATAGCACTTTACCACTTTGAAATATCACTTTGTTTAGGACTTTGTTACATCCTTTTATACAGTGTGCTGTAAAGTAGACAAGGAAATGTACCTTTTTAACTATAGCTTTAAGGAGGCTGACAAAATGTTGGTCTCCTGAAACAAATGCTGTGATCTGAACAAGTTGCATTTTCTTAAACTTTCAGACATGATCCCATAGCCATGTTGATTCTTTAAACTAAATAAACCTGTAAAATAACATTTCCAGATATTTATTTGGAAGATTTGACTATTGTGCTTCAGTTGTCGTTAATAATCTAATCTAATCTGTAATTCTCTGGTTTGTGACCATCATTGCGACTCACCGCTAGGCACTGTGCCAACCCTTACTCTTGCCCGTTCAGACACACTGGAAGCTGTGTCATGCCACATCCTGACAAGAAGAATTTATGTTACATTCACAGGACAGGTGGTTGACTGCTCACTTTTAGAACCCGTTTAGAAGCTAACTGGTTGCCTTTCCACTTGAGGGGATGGTGAGAGAGGCGAAGGGGATACAGAGAATATGGCAGAAAGTAGGATGGGTCTCGGGGGGGGCGTTCTGGCAGTAGAGGAGGACAGACTCTGACAGGAACTTTGTTACCCTGTGTTCACAGTCTCCTCCCATTTGCTCCAGCAAACAAGATTGAAACGCATGGCTAAATTATTTACTCATGCTGCTTTTTGCCACTGTTTACTGTCTGTGCCCTTGTGTTGAATGTATCAGCAAATGTTCCACCTCCATATAAACATAGTTCAATCTTTTTCTTATTCTGTTTCCTGTCACTCAAAAAAAGTGAAACTATAAAAGAAGAGGTACGCACACTGGGGTGGGGGTTGTTCAACTGACTTTATAGGCTGAAAACCACAGCTCTTTGTAGTTTATAATCAGAGATGTAACAGTTGGATGGCATTTTTTTATTTAACACCAGCCCAATGTGATGGTTTAAAGAGTACTCCCCTGCTTCTTGAGGCCTGTTCAGAGTAGAACCTTGATGTTTACCATGTGCTCTTTTTGTCTTTTCCTATTTGGATCAAGAAGGAGGTGGTTGTAAAGTTGGGTGGGATGTGATTCAGTTTCTTAGCAGTTTTACTTCGCTGCAGAGACTGAAGAGACAAAGCCAGCAAATCTACTTTCACATATTACATTATAGGGAGAATGCTAATGTCTTTCCATTCTTTCCCTGGCCTTGTCCCTGAACCAAACTGTTGTGCAGCACACCAACCTGAGCTGCATGTGTGTTATCAGAAGTCTAGTTTACAGATCATGCTGGCGAGGAGAAAGGGAAGGAGAACAAAGATGCTGATTGAACAATGTAAAGCCTGTGTCACTTTGTGTTTGGTTTGTTGGACCTGCAGGATATTTTCAGAAACATTACCAGTGAGGAAAAGCAGGCAGTACGAGGTCTGTGACCCATGTCCCAGCGTGCCAGAGTGCTTGCCACAAGCCAGAGATAAAAAAATAAGTAAAAAGAACAAACCGAAAACTGAATAATTAGTTTTGTTTTAGTTTGCTTACAGTATGGCAAACTAATAGAAAGGATGTGTTTCTCATTATGGTGGAATGAGATGGATTATGTTTTACTGCTTTTGATATACATTTTCCCTCCAAATAAGTTAAAAACTTAATAAAAGGTAAAAAAAAATTATATTGAAACTGTGAAAAAAAAAAAGACTAACATTTTCGAGCTTAACTTCCTTTGGAAAATTTCTGGAAATGAACTGACCCTTTGCCACTCTACTCTTTACAGAGCGTGGCATGACCTGCATCTTGTGGTATTCCTAACAATGTAGCCTATTAAAAGTTTAGTTTTTTTTCTGCTAAGTTGACTTTTATTAATAGGTAGTTGACCATTCATTCAAAAATAAAATGTAATATCCTTAAAAGGTAATGCTGTGGATTAGTGGGGAAAAAAACAGTCTGTACACAGAAAACTAGACCTCTCTATGTGTCTTCTTCTGAGATCCTCATCGTTTTGATTTGAAAGGCTTGTTGAATGAACCCGTCTAGATGAATGGTTGTATTTTGCCATGGGTCACTGCCACAAATACAAATCTGCCAGAGGTGCTGATGGCTGCTGTCATGTTTGAGAGAACAGTGAGGGCCTTCATACGTGTCCACACCTTATCACTTGTAATTTCCAAGGGATGCTTTTCTTCAAGATCTTCAGGACTAGCTGTATCAGAGCAGTATTTGAGACAACACACACACACACACACACACACACACACACACACACACACACACACACACACACACACACACATTCACATCCAGTCTACTTGTGGTCAGACACAGCTGCAGACCAAAAATCTAAACACTCACATTCTCTCCAACATACACACGGTCATGCACATGCCTCTTTTCCGACGGCACCCAAACTGTTGAGAGCCTTTCAAACTGTATGTCATGTCAGTCACACCCTCAGTTTTTTGCAAATGCCCACTAATGGCGGAAAGGACTGTTTATTTCTCTTTAAACAAGTGACCACACAGCCTAGTTCTTTGTATTGACCTTTCCCTGATATCCTGTTATATCTGTTTTCCCACAGTATGTGAGACTGAATAGAAAGCAGTCAAGTGTGTGCAAAGTTAACTGTAATCAGGAGCTGGAGTTAAAGGCCCTCATTAGTTAGAATGTTAACTTATCAGGCTCAGACTAGAGATATGGCTTGCCAGCACTCCAACTAAGGAATTTGTCTTGTTTGCACAGTCGATATGTTTACAGTTGAGTGAAAATGTATGTGCTAGCCAGCATGATCCAGTAGTTCAGTGGCAAATGATAGCAAACCACTTTCTAAGATTAATACTGAAACCCCATTTCACTAAAGGATTTGGCTCCAAGTCCAAAGATTCTATATTATGTCACATTCCTATGGTGTGATGCATATTTTGACTACAGTGGCAAATTTATGAATTCAAGGTCTGGGATCTGAAGTGGTAGGTGCTCTTTCTGTGACTTTAAGCAAACATACCCTGTAATGAAAAATCCCTTTTATTAGAGAGGGTCTCTTGATCTAAAGATTTGCTGCCGTCCTCACTGGCATCCACCAAGAGTTTGGCTTGTAACCCGAGTCCTCCCTCACACTAGGAGGCACTGTGACCTGGATGCCACGCAGCGTTATTGATGAAAATGGTGATATGGTCCGACACACAAGGCATCACTTCTAAACACAAGAAACGTATTCCCCCAGGCCCCCTATGTTAGCGGCTTCAGGTGGCCCTTTACGCACAACAGAAATAGACAACCCTCATTTATCTTAAGTTGCACACCAAAATCTTTTCTTTATGTTGTTTATGGAGGCAAAGCAGCAGCTGTCAAAGCATAATTTGACCAGATGAGTTTGGGGGAAAGCAGCATGTAAGAATAATCCTCTGTTCTCTCTTCGTGGCCCAGGCAGTGACAGTATAGCATCCCTCTGCCCTGCAATACGCTTTCCCAGATCCTGCCCATACCTTCAGGCAAAGGGACTGATTATTAGGGCAAAGGCAATGTGGCTCTGCTCAGCATTAATTGGCTGATTAACATAAGGATAGTTTAGCACTTCACTGTCCCACACTCAGGCCATCAATCAAGAGAGAGGCTGTGCCAGCTGGAGTGCTGCCAACAGCTCTACACAGACCGCTGTAAAGACAGGGAGAAGAGGTGTGGGTTCAGCTGAAAGGGAGACTTGATCCACTCTTTGGCCAGACAGAGTACCACAGTCTCTCCAGTGGTGCCTTGAGAGAACTTGGTATACTTAGTATATAGCAGCAGGATAGGGCAGTTCTGGCATTTAGAAGCACGGGTAGCTTCAACAATGCTAGGTACATGGTTTTGAAAGTCTGAAGCAAAATGTCTCATGATTCTGTACATATGAATGAGTGTCTGCAGACATGGATACGTAGATTATTCATTTGTGGAAGGATGTCTTTCTCATAGGTTATGTGATTTTCATGAATTGAACAGTGCAAACACTTAGCTTTTCATGTCTAATCATACCAGCCGATATCCCATCAAAGGATCGCAGAGGGCGAGCGACCCCAGAAACATCTGCCAGCTGTCCATATGTAGCATACCAGACACAGACGCACGTCTCTTGTTTTTATCTTTCACCTCCGCTCCAGATAGTGTGAACTAAATATTGCTATTTTTTTCAGTGACATAAATGAAGTGATGGAGATATCCTCTGCACTTTTTTCCTAAACACTTTATTGCCAAAATCCAGTTTCTAGTGGTATTTCTGTATAAGTCCCATTATGTATTTTGTATTCAGACTTTTTACAACCAAACTTTTTTTCGTTATCATTTGGTCCTGCCTGCATCATTTCATCTTTTTGATTTTAGAATTAAAGGGAAGCCTACACTATTAGTTGCACAGGTTAACATGCAGTAAGTTGTGCACATTGTGCATTTTATGTAATGTGCCAGTTAAAATCCATTCTGTACCTGCCCACGAATAGCTGAATCTAGATCATGGCACACATCTCTAACGGTTTCTATCTTACTATCTATACCAGTTATAAACCACCCATCCCTAATTACAATGCACATTGCTTGCTCAGAGTCTGCGTTCAACCTTCCTTCTTTCTCTATACTTTATTTTTTTAACCTCCTCCTTAAGTTCGTCATTCTGCTTCGTCATCGTCTTCTCTTATTGCCCTTTCATCATTACGTCTATATTTTCTGACTTTTTTCTACACAGACACGCATGCAGGCTCTTGCTAACAGTTTAATAAGTACTTTGGAAGTGTTTAACAGGTTCTTCAGGGAAGCAGTGTAAAATCACAGCATTGCTCACATAGCTCTAAGACTATTCATTTGACTCAAGAGACATCAGTAGCATATCTGTGACAGAACAGCAGTCCTACTTCTAACGTAAAAAACACCTTGAAATAACCTTAAACTGCCATTCCAGCATTTTTGTGTTGTGACTAGTTAGGCTGCATGCCTTGTCTGTTTTGTTTCTTTTCTTTCATTTGACTTCAAAACATTGTGAATGTCTGCCAGAACCATTGAATTGACTTCTGAGGAGAGCTTAATCTATGTAAATCTTTGGCTGCTTGTTTGTCAAGTAGTTGATCAGAGACAGTTCACAGTTGGTGTTGAAGGGGGCTTTGAGAGCTCTCGTGCTTTTTTAAGCAGACTTGGCTCGCATGCATCGGAGCACCACCCTCACCCTTGCCCCTGTGGATGTTTGAGTCTGCCATTCAACTCCAGTGTGCAAACAGGTGACATTCTGACAAGTGATGACTTGGTCTTATTGTTGGGTTCAGCCCATGCACCTGGGTTTCCCTCAGCAGATTGAGAGAGACATGCTGTTTAGGCCAGCTGATGTTCCTGTGAGCCAAAGCCATACAGCTGCTCAGCTGTGTGTGTTCTTGTGCCTGTGTTTAGGCATACTCTTGCCCCTCGAGTAAACACCGTAAACGCACGGTGTGTAGTTACTGTATCGCTCCTCTCCCACCTTCACTGCACTTCCTATTGTTTTAGCAGGCAGATAGGAGGTGTAGCGTTGGTAAGGCAACACTTAACTCATGGAGAGCACAAGGAGTGGCTGCTGCAAAATCAAATTATAAGGTTGTCTTTTTCAGCCTTGTTTATTCTCCTAACTGTTAGTGGTTATATAGGTCAACGTCACGATATCCACCGAGTGAAATTAAACATTTTAAACACTTTGTCAAAACTACGCAGCCCTTAAACTCCTACTGCTAATGTGTTGCATCAATCATATCATGATACAAAGCTAAGTTGTCTTCCGTAGCTTCTACACAAGAATAGGAAATGCCTGCCTGTAGCCTGTTATCAATTGAGCCCTGGTGGTTAGCAATGGATCACGTTCCGTCTTTGATAGCTCGGAGGATCCGGCAACTGTACACCCCCTCTTCTTTGCTTCTCACTTTGGTCTCGCCTGTTTTCCGTTCTCATCTGGCGGATAATTGTCCCTACAGTTATGGGTTTTTTGTGTGTATATGTGTTTGTGTTCATAATTGATAGCAGCAGCCAGACTCTCCATAACTTCCGGTTCAGTTCACCAGCTGCTTCTTTATAGATGTCTCGAGCTGTTCTATAGGGTTGGCGTCGGTATTGTTCCAGGCAGTTTTTGATGTAACTATCTGTGATCTGAAGCCTGATCAATTTTGGATCTTTGTTTGTTAAACTTACGCCACCTATCAAGAATGTCCTATTATGCTCCACTGCTCAGTAAGTGAATCATGAGTGAACTGCAGAGCTCACAAAATAGCAGTAGCCGTCAGTTTCAATCGGATATGTCAAGGTGTGTCAGTGAGCGATCAGAGCAGAGACGTATTGGGTTCAAAACAATCAAACAAATGTCTGTTGCCAGAGGCATTTTGCACATGTCATCACGATAAAAACGGAATTTGAACATTAGTAAACTGTTCATGTTGGAGCTCGAGAGAGAGAGGCTGAAGAAATCTTGTCCAGACCTTCCTGCCACAACAAGCCCCACTGACTATCCTCTTTACAGATAGTATTCAAATTACTGCAGGACACAATACAACATATTATTTTTTTTTAAACTTGTATATGATGCATATTTTTATATATATATGTATGTATGTGTGTGTGTGTGTGTGTGTGTATATATATATATATATATATATATATTATTTTTTATTTATTAGTATTATTATTGTAGGCCTTTGATAGGTATAGGCATCTGTAGTATAGAGGTAAAAAACACTGATTTAAGAGAGGTTGTTACTTTTTTAATTTTATTTATTAATAAAAATGAAGGCCTTTACAGATTGTATTTATGTACTTATTTTGTGTCAGCATTAGGAAAGTGTTTATTTAAAAATAAACACTTATTTACTTAATAACAGCATTATTAACAATATTCTATTCAACTTATATCTATAATTTATGTTAATTGAGTGAGTATTTCGGGAGTAGGCCTAATTTGTTATAACAATTGATTAGCATTTAGTCAGAAGTGCCCTACTGGAGATTGAGCTTGTGGCTAATTACACAGTCAAGTTGTCCCTCCTTTGGGCGGTGGCAGTAGCTCAGTCCGTAGGGACAAGTCCCCGTACGGAGTGTGGACTGGTAGCTGGAGAGGTGCCAGTTCACCTCCTGAGCAAGGCACCAAACCCCCAACTGCTCAGGGCTCCTGTCCATGGGCAGCCCCCTCACTCTGACATCTCTCCATTAGAGCACGTATAGTTCTTGGGCACGTGTGTGTATTTCGGGCCTGTGTGTAAAAACTATAACGGAGTGGAAAAAATTTAATTTCTTCTTCGACTCAATTTAGGTAAAGACCTATCCATTTTAAACGGATGCTCTCTGAACCAATCATTTAGACCTACCTGTAGCAACACACGTGCAAGCACAAAAACGGCCCAATTATTTTAATGCCCTGACTGTAACACATGGCAGCATTGGGCGGAAATAATGACATGGGCTGAGAGGGCCACTGATGCGAACCAGATGAGGCACTCTGACTTAAAAGGCAGAGAGGGAGGAACGAGAGCA
Source organism: Sander vitreus (assembly GCF_031162955.1). NCBI lineage: Eukaryota > Metazoa > Chordata > Actinopteri > Perciformes > Percidae > Sander > Sander vitreus. The sequence goes on from NC_135875.1 coordinate 6,789,373, forward strand.
CAACTGGACAAACTGTGAAATGACAACAGCGCACGCAGTGGGGTGGACTGAGTGGCTTTGACATTCACACAAAATCATCCGCATACACACACGACAGGTTCATCCAAACAATTGCAACACTGTAGATCTTGTATTTTAGATACTGTTCTTACTCTGGAAAGTTCTTTATTTCTTTTATTTACTGTGCAGGTGCATTATACAGTATGCCTGTGGGGGCACAGAGCACTGCTATGCACAGTATCAGTGTCTTTTTTTTCATTTTCTTTTACTACATGTGGGATGATGTTATTGGAAACTAAGTGGATCCTTTTTATGTGAGCATTGTTGCAGTGAGCTTGGCCCTGGGCCTGCCCGAAGCCTGGTTCAGCACTGTTCTGCTCTGTTCTGGCCTGGCCACAAAGTGCATTTCTCTCTCATGCGGCCCCTGACCTCCTGACGCATTTCCTGACCCAGGAAATAGAATTAACACCTCAGCCTGGGCCTTGGGTCCCACAGGCGCATACACAGCTGTCCATTAGCCTGGCCAAGTCCAGTCAGACCTGGCTAGCTAGTGCTCCACTACAACTAAACCAAAGACTGAAAAGGGAAGCAGGAGATTTTCTTTGGAGCGTATATGGAGAGCGCTTATACATGGTTGCTTGAAGGGTTTTAGTGCCACTGCAATTTCAGTAGTAACTGGAGCCAAACTTTTCTAACTGTTGTAGGCATGGCCATCAAAGGCTCTGTTTCTCTTTTTACTCATGCTACATTTTGTCTTCAAAATATTACAAAATAGAAGCATAACTTCATTTTGACTAAACTGTAGCTGTACTGGGTCGCTGTGATCAATTTCTGGCCAGGAATCCTGAGGAGGCTCACTATTGGCTCATGCAAACCAGGGTAACATACAATGACAACCTAACAGCCGGTCATTTCGGCGGTCATTTTGGAATATTGTTGACCCCTGGCTCTGAGAGGATTGGTCTTTCTCCCAAAAGCACATCTAAGAAGGCCAAATTGTTTTCAAACATGTTTGCTCTTTCCGTTGCTGATTTGTATTCGGATCTTAACTCCAAGTCTCAGTCAGGTATTGCGAGAGAGCTTGTGCGTCAGACATTAATGGTGCAGCCCACTCCCTAATGTTCTTCAAAATAAAAATCTATACGAAATGAAATGCAATGCCTTCTACCAGTATTTTTTTTTATTTTTTATAATATGGTGGCTTTCTGATGTCATGAGTGCAGTAAATCTGGGAACTGGGGTTTAAGAAGAGAAAAGTGGATTATCTGTTTATTAGATATTTTATGTGAACCATATATCAGAAGAGATGGGTCTCGATATTCCGTAGTCTAAGTGCTTATCTGTTTTCTTCATTAGTCAAAGGCTCTTATGCAGGCAAGCAAATACACACACACACACACACACACACACACACACACACACACACACACACAGATTAGCCAGTTCCTGCGTTTAAGCACCCCATGTGTTTGCATTTTAGTCACACATTGCCAATCTCATGGGAGCACTTTGAAGCATACTCCTCCGGAGCAGATCATAAAACAGGAGTATAAGTAGTTTTTCACATAGTTGTATCCCAGAACACCCCACACCACCACCTCCCACCCAACAGCTCACTGCCTCCACCTTCCACCTCCAGTCCATATACTCTCGAAGTGCAGGGTGAGCATTTAGTTCAGAGATTTGCTATGAGCATGTGGCTCCCCTAACATTGTCCAGGCACCCCTGGTTGAAGTCCTGTGTTCATTCAGAAATACACCATTCACTTTGTTTGTTTGCATCTGCAGAATAGTTGCGCTACAAATCTTTCTTTGTCTGCTGTAATGTATCTCAGCCCAACCTTTGCACCTCAACATTTACTGAAAATTAACCAAACCACATTGTACCTTTTTGAGCTGCAGTGTAGGTGTGCAAGAACCACACATTAAAAAAAAAAAAAAAAAAAAATAGTTTAGTTCATGATGTAGATTGTGTCATGGAAGAAGATCGATGCGTTTGTGTGCGTCGGCCTGCATTAACACACTTGTATTTCTGTCTCCACAGTACTTTGAAGTGCCCTTCGACTCCAACATGAACCGTACAAAGAACCGTCCACTCGTCAGAGGACAAATCAGGTACAGTTTTATGTCTTTGTGCCTGTGTAACAGATCATGGTCTACTGTATGGACGATTTGGCATAGCAGCCTCATCTGTACTTTTTATTACTTTGAAAAGACTGTGAAGAGTGACTCGAGAGTGGAAAGGAGGAGAGAGAGAACAGCTCAGCATGAGTTGGAGTTCAATTCAGTATATGAGCAGCCCAGCAATGCTACATGACAGCTACTAAGCCTCCCAAGCTGCCTTTTGTACAATTCATACTGGGCGAATGTCAAAGTCTGCTACTGTTCTCTTTCTCACTGACCTTATCCTCGTCTAGGCTTGCTCAGGGACATTTTTCCAGGTGTGAACTTACGGCTTGTGATGTCAAAGCATGTGTATTTTCAGGCAATATTATGAAGATGAAGAACACAGTAGCACTGAGCACACATCCCATATTGATTTACTCTCTTCTGTTACACTTTTAGTTATTGAGTTATTGGTACTGAAAAAGACCAGTAGCTGTGTACAGTATGTGGAGTAGTAGTAGTAGCAGCAGCAGCAGCAGCAGCAGCAGCAGCAGACACAGACCAGAGCTGCCAATAACAAAAATGTGTGCCAGCACTGATGACCCTCTGCTGTACACCTGTCAGGTGCACTGTGAGCTTGTTACCAGGTTGCGAGGGAACGAGGTTGAGGTTAGGGTGTAGTGTATCTGGCCACCCTTACTTTGCTACCTCCGCTGTTTAGATGTCAGATAACCTCTGCATTGGTGCTCAGTGAACTGCGAGTTATCGCCACGCTCCTACAAATCTGACTCAGTGACTTTATCTGCTCGTCTCTACCTGCCTTTGGGAGAATGCCACTCTTAAGCAGCAGGCAGACACAGATACTCACTGATGCATAACCAAAAAAACACACACCAACCTCATGTCCTCTTCGCCCTTTATCAGTGCCAGGAAACTGCTTCCTTTGCATTTCATTCTTACAGCAAAAGCGCCCTGTCTCTCCTTTCCTGTTTTTTTTCTTTTTTCTTTTCAGGAAGAACAAAAGCAAACAACCTGTTGACATAAGCGGATGAAACACAATATACAACAGTCCAATCGACATGCAGCTAAAAAGTGGAAGCTAAAGGCCTCTGTTGCCTGCTTATATATACCAGCAACATAGTCACTTTATGACTGAAACCGCCTGTTGGTATCATAACTGGACCTTGACCCACAGCTATCTCATCCCAGTTTCAGGAATTCTCCATTGACATGCTGTTTAAACGTGTACTCTCGTGCTGTTGAGCTGGTGATTGAAGATGTTCTCTCACTATCTAAACACAGCCTCTTCTCTCGGGCTTTTAGCCTGTCCCTGACCAGAGGAGGTGTGTCTGTCTGTCTCTGAGATGCACAGAGATACAAGATCTCTCTCTCTTCTTCTCTCTCACACATACGATCTTGTACAGAGACAGCTGAGAAGCTGGACTGTCCTGTCAAACAAGCCATCAGAAGGCAACATTTTACACATTTTCCATGCTTTCTTCAGTACAACGCTTTGTATAAGCCAAATGACGTGCCTCCTCTACATCTGTCTTATTGCGGAAATAGTGTGTCATCTTGTGTCTGGACAACAATAGTGTATCATCTTTCCCACCTTTTTTATTGTTTTTTTGTAAAATGTGGATCACAGTCCCCAATCCTTTTGTAGTGGTTTTACAGTGTCAGCCTTCTACATGTGGTGATGCTGACTAGCTTTCAGCTTAGTAAGGGAAGGAACACAAAATATTAGTTAGGATTTGGCTGCTTTCAGCCACATCTCACAGTCTTCGTCAGCAAATTGGGTTTGTTTTATTAAGATTACTTTGTCTAACTATTAACCAGGTCAAGAACTAACTTTAACTTTCAACTGTTTTGATTATGTTTAATTTTTATGACAGGAATCGGTAGCCAGAGAAAAAAAAGCTCTTAGTGCAGAGCCACATCTCTGCTAAAGTTCCCCTCATTCTTATACATGTCCCTTACCTCCTGCTCTCTCGGCATACTTTACCTTCTACACCAAAAGTAGCATTCTTCCTTGGTTTCTTTGCCTTTTCTGTATACATTGCAGCATAAATAAGCAGAGCAAACTGTTTCGGTAAAGGAACACTTCTTTTGCAAGATGAATCATATCAAGGTGTGTCAGTATTTACATTTAATATGTGCTCTTTTCTGGCTGTCAATACGCAAAATATCTGTGTATGTTTGTGGAAATAGTTTTCATCTGTTTAATGTCTGGTCTTTGTAGGTTTCGTTCATCTGTTGTCTGTTCACAGTTTTACACCAGTCCCTGAAGCCACTGTGTTGTAGGCAAGCCTTACACATTTGGAAAGTTTTCCACAGTTTACGTTGACCTCACTGACCACTTGAATATTTAACAGGTAACTACGTTTTAAGTAGAATCATCCTGTTTCTTTAACCTAATGGGTAATCCCTCATGTTTTACATTTGGATCCCTGGGCTCGATTGTGGTCTAACCAGACGGCCACATCTTTAGCTTTCTGTATTGACGTTACCCACCTGACGTTATGACTGCTGCTGCGTCAGACTGTAAGCAGAGGACAGTAAACCCACCTCAGGCCGTGTGACGCACTCCCTCCCCGGACCCCCACTGAGCCAGCCCACAGTCAGACTGTCAACAGCCCATAGCCAGCCTGTACGGCCCCACCTCAGCCCACATAAAACAGACATAACACCACTAATCACATTAATGTACCAACCTACCCTGCACGGCCACACCACCAAAATAAAAGCCCCATTTGCTTTTTGAAGAAAAGGCCTGCGTTTGGTCAAGATTTTAATCTACCCTCTCTTTAATTTATGGAGCATTTACTGGTGAATTTGAACCAGACCTTGCCAGCACTGCTTTCAATAAAAGATGAGGGGGGGAGGAGGAGGAGGAGGAGGAGGAAGTCTTCATCCGGCTAAAAGCCTGAGCCGCAGTGGTTTTCACGGCTAGTTTTGATCTCTGGCGTGTGCACATGCTCTTCATCTTGCAGGGCTACTTTTATCCCTGACAAACTCTTATCAGATGAGCTCCCTCTAAGCCTCCCTTTTGAAATGTGTGTGTGTGTGTGTTGTCTTAGCTCGTGTCTGCGTAAGCCCACAAAACTTTATCATCCTATAGTTCCCATGGTGGTTTTTCTGAGCCTGAATCTGTGTATTTTAACTTCCCTTTATATATCTTTTTCTTTCTCTTGCTGATTTAGCCAATTCTAGGGGTGCACGATTCAGAAAATGTCACGATCCGATATCAATTGTTAGGCTCAAGATTCGATTCAAAATCTATATATATATATATATATATATATATATATATATATATATATATATATATATATATATATATATATATATATATAGCACACCCCTAGCTGATTCTCATCCTCTGTTTCTCTTTCTTTTCTGTTCCTTCTTCATATCAGTCCCCTCCATGCGGTGTCCTTTGCTCTGGCCTGTGGAATTCCCGGAGTCGCTCTGCTCACACTGGCAGTAAACCCCTTGACGGGCTTCCTGGGTGCCCTCAACATCTTTCTCTACACCTGTTGCTACACACCGCTCAAGAGGCTCAGCATCACCAACACCTGGGTGGGAGCAGTGGTGGGTGCGATACCTCCTGTCATGGGCTGGACGGCTGCTACAGGTTGTCTGGAGCCAGGTACGACTCTCCAGCTGGGATGTGGGTTATTAGTGGACCCACGTGTATATATGTACATGTCAAGTTGGTTGAAAGAAAATTATTCAGTTGAAACAGATCTTCAACTTGAAGTTGTTTGTCATTCACTGGATCCAGCTGCTCAAGCAGGTCAATTTGCTGCTTCTCTCTGTTTTATATCAGTATAAGATATATCTTTGGTTTTGGACTGTTGATTGGATAAAATAAGCTATTTGAAATAATTTAATAGATTAAACGACCAATGGATATTGGCAAATAATTGTTAGTTGCAGCCCTAGTTAAATGACATAGCTGTGTTCCTGCACTATTACTCTTTAGTGAGCTGGGTGTGTTGTTGCTCTCCACTGGGTTCATCAGGACCTCTCTGACCAGGCCTGCATAAAGCTTTATTTACATATGGCCCCAGAATCCCTGCAGCGCTGTTAGTGCTCTAGTTCCTCGTTCCTGTGGAGTTTGAATGCTTTGGACAAAAGCGTCTGCCAAATGAATGTGATGTTAAGTTAGTAAAGAGACAGCGAGTAAGGGAGGGATTATTCAGCTTGTGTGCTGGACACATTAAGTGTTCTGTTATGGCAACTGTATACAATGTGTTTTATCATGTGGCTTCCGTATCCCAGAGAAGTGCTCTAGCAAGTTTGTATTTATGCCTCAAATATTTGGTTGGCTCTTTCACAAAATGTTAAAAGAATTGATTGGCTTTTCATTTGTATAACGAAAGCAGTTCTATTCAATTCAAGGACCCTTGATTCCATGTTCAAGGGTCTGTAACTCATCCTGTTCATGAAAGCTTTAAAAAAGAAAAAAAAAGAATATAGAGCCTATACTGTGGATGACCCTTTAAATCAATTGTGTGTTATCAAATGATTAAACCTAATGATTACAGTAAATAAATCTATATAGCCGATGCTCTCTAAATGTCCCCTCAAAGCAGAGTACACTATCAGACGGGCACAGTATCATACCAAAGACTTGCACTGTTTTCATATGGGATTGTACATGTTGTTTACTAAAAGCATGACAAAAGAAAACCTGTATTTGCTGTTCTGTTGTGGAATATTCTGTTTGTTATGCTGACTCACTCAGATTAGTACTTGCAGAGAACATGCCAGTCCACAGGTCTGTTTGTGCCGGTCAGTGCATTTGTTCTTCTGGTTTGACTCATTTACACTAAATGTAACACTAATGATTACCAAAGAGCTGTAATGTTTTTTTTAAGAACAGCTGCCCCTAGGCAAGAAAGGAACCAGTAAAGAGAATCTGCAACATTTTGTGCTGGTTAGGGTTGAGACTAGAATTGAGATAACTGTATATATGATAGGAAAGACATTCACAGTTGTAATTCTGCTATCAGTTAGTAGTGGCATGTCTTGCAAAAATAGTCATGAAATAAAGCACCTTTTATTCCCCATCAGTCACTCAGGAGCTGAGACATCTAAAGTCACAGAAGTCTGAATATGAGATTACATGAAGACAGATGCAACACTGCTGCATTGCTTGTTTTATTATAGTGTACAATATTTTGTTGAAACAGTAGTTTTTGTTAAAATGGGCCTGATGTTTTTGGTTGAATATACTTAAAGTAGTTTTTGGAAAGGCCAAAACACTCTAAATATTCTATATTTTAGAATAAAACAAAGTTTTGCAACAAGGTGTTCAGTTATGTCAAGTGATGTCTTTTATTACCTTTTGTAAGGTTAAAAATAGATACTTTTCATCTAAAGATTCACAACATAAAACTTTAATTTCAGCACTTGGCTTAATATTTGGCATGCTGAGCACATTGGAGTCCCTCAGACTCTGCATCGTCAATCCTCTCCCTCTTCATTCTTTTTTTTTTTTTCTTCCCTCTTTCTCACCCCCCAGGTGCTTTGTTGATGGGTGGTTTCCTGTACAGCTGGCAGTTCCCCCACTTCAACGCCCTCAGCTGGAACTTGAGGGAAGACTACTCCCGTGGCGGCTACCGCATGATGTCCGTCACCCACCCTGGCATGTGCAAGCGGGTGGCCCTGCGCCACAGCGTGGGCCTGATCGGCCTGTCGACCTTAGCGCCCGTGCTGGACGTCACCACCTGGACCTTCCCTGTCATCTCCATACCCATCAACGTGTACATCAGCTACCTGGCCTTCCGCTTCTACCGCAAGGGAGACCGCAACAGCGCCCGCAAGCTGTTCTTCTGCAGCCTGTGGCACCTGCCCATGCTGCTGCTGCTGGCGCTCACCTGCAAGAAGCCTCGCAGAGATCCCGAGGATCCAGCTCTACCTCCAGCTTCTTTACCCCTCACACTGCAAAGCTAACAAGTTTCATAGAGGCTTAAACACTTCGGAGACCTCTGAGTCCTTTACTTTAACTGAGATACTCCCTCAGTGTCTCCCTTAACCACTCGTTGTGCTCGGAGGGGTCTGGATGATGGACTCATTATTTTATCGGTGTTTAACTGAAGCCAGTGGCGCTCACTGTAATTTAAGGAAATGAGCTGGAAATGATTTGGATCCAAATAACTTGATTTACCGAAAACACACTGAATCATTTACATGAGGTTGTAATCAATTCAATGTGTGTGTGTGTACTGTATATATTTATTTATATAGGATCACACCAGTTCCTCTCCATGTTGTACATGACGGTTATTAAATATCTTGTACAGTGTAACTTGCTCCTATGGATCTGCACAGGGATCGCTGTCTGCAGATTATTGCATTATACAAATGCAAAATAGAAAATGAATATATATATATCCATGTATAATGGACATGAAGACATCATGTAATCACAACATTTCTGTTTGATGTTCAGTCAATGTATGAAAATAGGACAAATATAAACTCTTTGAAGCAGCTGACACTGGACTTGATATCTGTTCATTGTGTTTTGACTTTCCCCTCATCCCCATTACTATTTTGCTACTCAGCAAACGCACCGATGGCTCTTTATTCATTTTCATAATGCTTTAATTCAACACGGTTCACCTGTACCAAAACTAAGGGAATAGCTGACCCCTGAAGGAAACACAAGGGCACATGTTCGCCAACAATAAACACGTCATGATTGTAATTCTGTCTTCTGTCTCATCATTTACTCATTTGCTGTTTTCACTTAAAACTCCATTTATAAATTGTGCATGAATGGCCGTGTACCTGAAGACCTCATACACAAAGCACTACCACGCCTCGTTAGGTGGTGCCGACTCCACATAATATATGGATTTACGTTTCAATTATAGCCTTAGTGGATATGTTCGCTTTAAGCACAAATCACCATCCCTCCAATAAGCGCTATTTAGCAGGCCACCTCCGCACCTGTCAGTCAACATGTGCTCCCCTTCCGCCCTTTTACCCCTAGTTTTGGTATTTGGTTACAATTCCATCACCGCATTCAGAGAAACACTGCCATCCTCCCTCCATAAAAAGGGGGGGGGGGGAGCTGTGGAATTTAGCCAAGGCCGGGAGACCTGAAACGGCTCGACGTCCTCGTAAAGTGTCTGACCGGATACAGAGTTTCATATCAGAGGGTGAAAGGGGAGCGATCTGGCCAGCTGTTACAGTTGAGAGAAAAGTGGAGAAAAAACACACACACTCACACACACACACACAACCTGTGTGGAGATTGAATGTCGTAGCCAGCCTCCAGGGCTCAGTGTGATGGCCTGTCATGGTTTACAACATCCGCTCCTATAGAGGTGGAGTGGCGGCGCTGTCTTGTCCTATCAGCCAGGAGAACACCTCTGCTCTCTTTACTCTTCTGGAGTTATTCGCTTTTGGTGTTACTTCTGATGCTGATGAATTATATTTAGTATTCAGCATTAGGCCAATAGTTGTAGCTTTCAACTGCTGACTCTTGATTTATTAAGCCACAACCTACAGAGGCATTCCTCCTCAGATTATACAAGAGATGTCTCGGGGCTGCTGTTCTGATGAAAGGTAAATTTATTCATTATTCAAAAAAAGTCTTGGGCAAGTTTATCCTCCGATGTAGACATGTGAGTTGTTCAAAAACTTTATGAACTTTACTTAAACCAACAAGTGAAGATCATTTAAGCCCCCAAGCACTAGCAAAATGTGTTTTGCTGTTTGTAGCTTCACTTGGGTGTTTGAGCTTCCTTGGGCAGAATGTTACATGTGCTGTTTTCAAATGAATCTTCTGAAGGGGGAACGTTTCTGCACTCGCCTTAAATCTGACTTCACGGCCTGTACGTACGATCATGATTTTGATCACAGCGAGTGTGGGAGCCGATGTACAACTTACGCAAGTGTGATGTGGAAACTTGAAGCCTCCAGTGCACATACACCGAGAATGGACTTTTCAGTGAAGTAGGAAACAGCTTGTGTGCAGTAGTTTCATTTTTGAAATGAGAAACATTTGCATATGCATAGATTATTGAGGATTTTGAATGAGGATAAACATCACACACTAATTATTATTCAAAGCATATCATATACACTATATATACTGTATATCTTAAAAATGTGTTTGGAGAGGATTGAGAGATTTGTGCATTTACTCAAACTCTAAAAAGTCTATATTTCATAAACCAACAATATTATACTCCTCTCTTATGTGACTTATTTTTATACATTCAAACATGGAGGTTTTTCTCTTTCCCATTGCTGATATCAGTCCTTAAATTATTCATGTTATTTGCTGTTCAGTGTGCAGTCTGAGCTCTCTTGCCAGAGTCAACTAAACTGAAGAGCAAAATGTGGACCCAAGAGTCCCCAAACAGCAATCTGCAGTCCGCCCCAGAGCTGCAGCTTTAATATCCACACTGAGTCTCGCATCAGAGTGGGAGAAAAACTGTACAAGGATCCTTCAAAGCGAGCAATGCAATATCAGGATGACGGATGACCTCTGGTCTCCCTTCAAAGGCTGCTTATTGCTAAACACAATCCAAAGAGCTGCAGCAGTACTAACACTAGACTGAAACTATACAAGCACTAATGTATAACTATATTCCTTTAAGTCCCTGTATGAATAATAGAGTTATAACTTGGAGAAATACTTTTCAGATATGAACTCGCATGAACACAGTCAAACTCAACAGGTCTTCCTACTGGGGATTTTTCATGAGGAGAATAGACATTAACTGACGTGAAAAGACGAATCTCCTCTTTAAAATACTTGTATTTTTGCATTAAGTTTGGCTGCGGTTTCGCTCACATTATCTCTTTCTTCATCAAATGTTATTATAATGACTCAGACCGTTATTTCGGCGTGACTTTGACTACGTGAAGTGCAGCCAAAACTACAAAATGAAACCCTTCATGTTCTTAATACAATACAAAAAAACATATCTAAGTAGATGTTGTACACATTTAAAGGATCTGTTCGTTCGTTTTAAAACATAAAAAAAACAGGCGTACTGTCAGTGGGTCTTTTTCATAACGCGGCTGGAGTTCCCGGGGTTAACATTACAAATCTGTTGACTCATCTCCAGTCTCGGATGAAAAAAGTCGCTGCAAGTTTCTTTTTTCCTTCTTCTTCTTATTCTTCTCTCTCTCTCTCTCTCTCTCTCTCTCTCTCTAAATGAAGTGCATATTCCCAATGTTGGGCTTTTTATTCAGAGCTGGGCTCTTCAAGTGCTCCCAGATATTTAGGAAATAGAAAGTAGAAACTGTGTCGCCTGCCTTTGGAACGCGACTGAATTATGTCCAGAAAAAAAACAAAAAACTAATTATATTTGTTTTATTTAATTATTTTTGCCCCATATGTAGAGCGGAGTTTTTCATTAGCAGGCTCTCTTTGCTGTGATTAAGGTCAAGTAAAAAGACATGAATAAAAAACGATCATTAATGGGCTTTTTCTGCTAATTTGTTGCCCATTGAATAGACATCTCAAGTTTAGAAGGATGCATTTATGTCACAAATAAGGCAATAAGAAAACAACAAAGCCAGGAATAATGTTAAAAAAAAGTGGAGATTCGCTGTCCAACCTGTTGAATAAGTGATTTCACCTTAAGGCTCCTTTATTTCAGCCGTGTATTGATTGACATTCTATTAGTAGGCTACCGTAATATCCCTGCGTAAAAACAGGAGACTAAAGAACGTTTCTATAATGCGGAAAGACACATTCAATTTAGACTTAATGAAGACTTAATTAAGATGTGAAGCGAAAAAAAAATTGAAACAAAATGCATTGCAAGTATAGGCTAGTTCTTGTTTATAGTTATTTTGCCATAAATGTTATTCAATTATATGTGTTTATTATTTATTATTGCAATTCTCGGGATAAATAAAGTTGTATCTGTTCTAATCATTATAGTTATTATTATTATTATTATTATTATTATTATTATTATTATTATTATTATTATTATTATTATCATTCGTATTGTTAATATATAGTTTATCCAGGCTAGGCCTAATTGTGTAAAATAACAAGTACCACGTGCACAACATGAATGATCACTAATTATCTAATTAATTATATAACTAAAACGATATCCATTTGTAATGAACGATCTGTTTGACTTCTCTGTTTGATTGTACAGATAGAAGAGTGAAGTGACAGCATGACCTCTGATTTACTTCTCATTCATTGTCAGAAGTAAAGTCAGACTATCAGATTTCACAAAGTGTGTGTTAAGATTTAAACAGATTATTTTGGTCTGCTGATGTTATTTTTCCAAACGCTCTCTCCCTTACTTTGAAAGCTTGTGCTGACGAAATTGATTTGGAAATTTATATATATATATATAAAAAAATAAAAAAAAGCTGACACAAAAGAGTTGCAATGTGAAAAACCATGTCAAAAATAAACCTGCAGGAAACATTTAAAGCCGTCTGAACTCTTTGGAACAACATGTGTGTATGAATGAGAAACAAAGAGTTTATTGGCGTCTATGCCTCAATAAGAAAGTTTTCCAAACTCTCAGCAGAGTCGCGCACACATGCTTCATCTCCATACTGAAGGCTCCCACGGCTGGGACCGCCCGCGCCTCTTTCTGATTGGTCCGCTCCTATCAACACACGGCTGCATATTTAACCTCCGCGCATCTATTGGCTGCTGCTGCTGCCACTCTCCCGCGTGTCTCTCTATAAGGTCTCGGGCTCCAGCAGCAGTTTTAACAAACCTGAGATGAGCCCGGAGCAGCACCGCGGTGCGCCTGTCGCAGCTCAACAATCTTCCATAGTGTAGCCACAAATATGATTACAAATTCCTCAATGCCTTTTTATTCCTGGATCTATCATTCTCTTCGATTACATTTACATTAGTGTTATTGTTTTTTATTTGCAAGTTGTATTTATTTGTAGTTTAAAGGTGAGCATGTGGTTCATTTTGCGAGGGATTGTCGAGGTGCCACCGGGAATGAGTTAGGCAATATGCGCCGCTGGGATATGATATTTAACCGAAAGGCTTATGGAATATAGCCTGGTGTGTCACAGCCTGTATGCCCTCTGGTCTAGCCCCGTGAAGAAGAAAATAATACTGCTCAGCATCATGTTTTTAATCTGGGTATACATGCTGTACTCCTGCGTGGGCTACTGCTCCACCATGCCAAGTTTAGTGGTGGACAGTTACCGGGGCAGGGAGACCGGTTCGGCCGTGGGCAAGAGGACAGAGAACAGCAGGACGGACCTGGTGTCCAGACTGCTGGCCAAACCGCAGCCGTGGGAGGATATAGAGAGCGACTACGAGGAGCCGTCCATCAAGACCGCTGCGTCCAGAGACCTGCTCAATAACGAGCTGGAGACGGACCGAGCCGACGACTGGGACGAGATGCGGGCCGAGCAGCTGCAGCAGAGAGCCCCGGAGCCCAGCGCCATGTCCAGCTTCTCCAACGGCTCCGGGAGCAAGAAGCTGCCGCAGGCGATCATCATCGGGGTGAAGAAAGGAGGGACCCGGGCTCTGCTGGAGTTTCTCCGCGTTCATCCAGACATCAGAGCCGTGGGAGCGGAGCCGCACTTCTTCGACCGCAACTATGAGAACGGACTGGAGTGGTACAGGTAAAAACTACACTCCTGTGTTTGGATGATGGGTGAATGGGTGCAGAAAACTAAATGTATGTACTTGGGGGCTCATTTTAGATTATTTTAGGCTACTACTCCATAAAATGTATTTATAGGGGAATTGGCAAGGCAGTGCTGGAAAACAGTCACGCTGGTATTGAGCAGTCAGCCAATGCGGTCCAGTAGGCTATGTATTTTTTTTTTTTTTTTAAATGTATTTGTTACAGGGTATTTTATTTTTTTTATTTGTATTATTCATTCCCGCAGAAACACTAACACCGTTAGATGCAGCCTGAGAAGCTAATTAACTCCAAATTGGTTTACACGGTCAATAATTTGGACCTCATAAAGGCATCCCAAATGTAGGCTATGTATATTTTGTTTGTATTTTATTTTATAGTATCCAGCCTGAGTTTATTCCAAACTGAACCTATTAAGCTACATTAACACGGTGGCAACACTTTGCTTGGGACTCTTTGTTTAATGTCCAATTACGCCTCAGGCTGTTGGCTCGCACATATGGCTATAATGGCTTATTAATTACATGAGTTATTTTTAAGGTTTGATTGCAGACGTATTTGATCGTGTATGTCATTTAAAATAAGTATTGACTTGTGTCACATTATGAGGCATGCTCGGAGACCCCAGTCAGGCTGGCCTGTTTCTGCGATGCGCAGTGATCTCTATTGGACACAGTGCAACACTGCACCTTCACGGTGACGCGTCCCAAAGGCTTCTCCGTCGAGTTCAAATACGAGATTTGTTGTTTTTTACATTTCGTTACGACTATGAAACGTCTTTATAAATTAGATCCGATTTATTTGGATCAGGCTTTGGCATTGAATTCAAGTTGTGCTGATGTGTTCCCTGTATTGTCACAGTGTTTGTGTGAGCGCCTGTATGACAACATCTGACCCAACAGACATTTTATAGGCTACTTTTCAGTGAATGGTGATATACAGATTCACGTAAATGGTATAATTTGCACAAATCTGACTGATCGCAGTGTGATAAGCTCCTGTTAAACTATTTTTGAGAGTCAAAAAAAAAGAACAAAAAAAAGGAGTAGGCCTATATTACCTAGCTAGTGTTTTTGTCTTGTAGAATATTTAACCTAATAGTGTTCACAGACCTGAAAGCGTTTATATTGTCCTGACCATTCTACTGTCGATGGGCTCTACAGGCCTAACAGCCCACGTTGCAAGAAAAAGAAATCTGCAAGACAAAGTGGGGCTCCTTCTTAGAACAAAACCCGCAACAAAACCGCTTAACATCTTCAGAGGTCCACAAACTAACATTATCCTTTTTCATTTACATCACAAAGTGTTAATATAACGAGCCGAGAGTCTGTCGAGCTCAACCACCGTATGGAGTTTTTCTAATCTTCCACCAGTTTGTTTTTTATAAAATACTTTTTGTTTGAATATTGTAAAGTTTGAATCAGACTGATACATTTACGTTTGTGTTCAAATAAACAGGGTTATGTTATATGGCTAATAAATCGCCGATGGCCAAATCAATGCATTGATTGGCTTTTAGTCATATTGGATACGCTGTGAAATGTCAAGTCTTTTCCCTTCCAGCGTTTTATCAAAGTTGTATCTGAAGTAAAAACAAAGGGAAAGATCATCTGACAAATTGAAAAAATAAAAATATTTTTTTTTTTTTTTTGGATTTCGTGGCTTGAATGAACGGATTTACTCCGTGCTCTTATTGTAGGCCTACACGTTAAATATCAAAGACCTGGAAGGGGGCCCAGCGATGTTGGACATTATGAAAAAAGAAGAGCCGAATGGGGGAAGCAAGTGTTGTCAGCATTCAAAAGCGAAGCTGCATGTGCTTGCTTTGGTTTGAGTTTGTAGGGAGGCTGTTATTTAACTTCCACATAAAGTATTTCTAACTTTTTGGGAATTGTGGAAAAGTGCTGTGTGCTATAGTTTTTGAGCCATGCAATCTAATACATGACTCAAGGTTTTCTGCTGATGTGGAATGGAAGCATATTGTCTGAAGCTACATTTCATTTTAGTCCATTTTCTTTTCTGTTGGTGCCAAAAAAAGTAACCTCATATGCTCAGTCTTACTCGAAGAAATACAGAGAGATGAATTGTCGAGTTTTCATTCGGCATTGAAAACTTATTTGAGAACACTTCAGATCATTTTGGTATTCTGAGGGATTTCATGCTGCAGCAGGATATCCAAACAGTGGATGCTTTTGCCACAAAAATCCATTAACTTGTAGGAAGTGCTCGTAGATTGGGTTTTGAACAGTGAAATCTGACTTGACATATTTTTGAAGTACTGCACTTCTAGAACTGCAGTGAAAAATGTATGCTTCAGTGAAACAGCTGGTGTAAGCAGTCCCTGTAGTGGAGAAAAAAAAAAGTTTTTAGTGATTCTATTTCTCGAGCGAGGATGCACCGAGAAAGGAAATCATACTTCATTCATTGCTGAGCCTCCATAGTTTCCCATCAGGACCAGATACTGGAGATGACTTCTGGAATGTTCCAGACAGAGGCAAAATTGCATGGCATTGAAATATATAGGCTGTGGGAATATGATCTGATCACGGTGAGGGTCATTTATGGAGGCGGTTATGGACGGTTGTGTGTGCCAGTTGAGCAATTCACCTCTCCCTGTTTGTTCATTTGCACAATCTCTCTGCCATCCACTGTCGTATCGAGCTTGCACCATCTTTGCCTCCCCCAACGGACGCACATTTGGAGCTGGAATTCCACCAAGTATATGCAGCCTTAGAGGGAGCAGAAAAGACTCAGGGGAAGTTTACAAAATGAATGGAGGTGGTGATAACAAGTCTTATTGTGGGTTTCTGATGTACTTTGACCGTTTTTTATTTGTGCCAAAGACAAACACATGATTCATGCTTTTGACCGAGGGGTCCTTGTATCAGGAGGTACACATTTTCACAGTGAGGTCATGCATGAACTGGCCACACACACACACACACACACACACACACACACACACACACACACACATAGAAAGAGAGAGTCAGGGCTCAACAGGCCAGTGTGACTGAGTGTGAACAGGAACGTTGGTTCATTATTTCTCATTTTCTATTTGCACCTGTTCACTGAAAGTGGACTGGTGTTATCTGATAGCGATAAGTTAAACATTTGACTTATCTTCGGCACATACATTAAGGGCAAATTCAATGAGTTGATTGCTGAAAAGATTATTAATCCATGTGTAATAAAGCTCAGGGTCAGCAGTGTGAGCGAGTGCAAGTTATCTTATCGTATGTTTTTTTTTCATAAGTTGTGGCATTAAAGGTTATGTTGCAAGCACTTTTTTTGCACTTTTCAAAACAAGAGAAATCAAAGATGAATAGGTGATAACCGGCAGAGATGACAATTGTTAAAAACAAGGAGACAACGTGCACAAACCAGAAAAATATATAAAGTTATAACATCTTTAAAAAGCCAAAGAAGAAATGCAGGATTAAAAAAAAAAAAAAAAACGTTTGCAGTAATTGTACTTCTTTGAGACTTTCTGGGAGATTGTACCAAAGTTGAGGAGCAACAACAGCCAAAGCACACTCACTTTTCGTTTTAGTTTAGCAGTTGTATGTAGGATTGTCAGACTTATTATATATTTGTTTCTATATTCACAGTTTGTTTGAAGGGTTATGTCACTTGTGACTCAGACAGTTCAAAGTTTACTCTTTCCACGCTGCTGCAGTTCTCATAAATGAGAGGTATTTTATTTACTGCTAACTCTTGTTGACTGCGGCCTTCATCTCACCCTGTCAGTCTGTGGTGCATGTCGCTCTTTTCATATTCCATTTAGCCCTATTGGCTATGAAGGGGCTTTGATATATAATTACTGTACTGTGGTTTTGCTGTCGTGTCGCGGGCTCTGGTCTTAGCTCTCTGTCGGGGCCCGGCAGTGTTGACGCTGTCGCTCCTCCCTCGCAGTGGCTTTAGCATTAAACAAGGAGTTCGGAACATGTTGGAGAGAGCATAGTCATGCAGTGTATGGCCATATGGGGTGCTATTAGGATTGTGGTGTTGTGTTTGTAGTTTTTGGAAGATTAGTTTAACTTTGCAGTTTCTTGAAAGTATCAGAAATTGTCTTTTGTTGAGGAAATCTTTTATGGTTAAATGTTTGTGAATTCTAGTTGTCAACTGTTCAGTAATAATAATGCAATATATAACTTGGAGCCCACACACTGAACTATATAATCTTCAGTCCTTGTGTGATGTGGTTTGTGATCAAAGGATAGGCTTCAGTCGCTGTCGAGAGCGTGGCGGGATTGAACCGGCGCCATCCCCGTGCAGGATGTCTCTCTGGTCAACCTTTGTATCTCTGTGATAAAACACTGTGGAGGTAAACAGACTGACAAAGCAGCGTCACTAAAAGCTACACACACACACACACACACACACACACACACACACACACACACACACACACACACACACACACACACACACACACACACAAAGACAAGTGGTGCATTGTTGAAAAGGAGGCTCCCTAAAAACAGGTTCCGCTATCAGACTTTGGATGCTTGCGGAAGTCTGCGCCGTTTGAAAGCCGTTATCTAAAGGACGGGTCACCCCCACTGGTAGAGCCCGAGTCAGACTGCAGCTTCTGGCCAAGTCAGGGACAGTTCTGGATGGGTGCACGTCCTTTTATCTGCTCACCACAGGGGTGCTCCTATTTCCATGTAGGTGACCCATCCACTCTCTGTTGCTGCTGACCTCGCCCTCCTTCCTTTCCTCTCAATGGCCAAAAGAGGCCACCTGGTTTATATAGAGCCCCAGTGAAGGGTATCAAATCATCACTGTTTGCAAAACATCTTGTGCTGATGTTTGCATACATGGGATGTGATGTAGAAAGCCAACAGGTATAGAAAAGGGTTGTATGTATGGTTGTGACAGGCTTGGCTGTGAAGCCCGAATCATTTACATCCCCAGTCACAAAAGAAGGAAACACTCAGACAGCGTGCCTGGCTCCTCTGGGATAGCCAGTATTGATTGGTCAGGCCTGATTGGAGGTAATGTGTAGGGATGGGTGAAGGGCCTTTGGCTGGGGTCAGACCCACGTTTGCCTGCTGACAGGGTCTGTGTGTTGACCATCTGCAGTGCAACAGAAAGCTGCTGGAACCTACAAGCCCCACTGGGAATTTTATAGCCGCTCCTTGCAGAAAACAATAGCACGGCAGAACAGTTTTTTTAAGCCTCCTGAGTTATGTAAATGAGCATGATTTTTGTTTAGTTTTAAAACTCTGCATTTGACAGAATCAGTGAGCACTAAAACTTGAAGTGGCTCTTATATTATCTGTTATAGTTCTAGACAGGACAAAGATGATTTCAGATGGTTAGATACTTTGGTGCTCTGATTGTTTCCTGATTCCTGGAACTCCATGGACTCCTTGGGGACCGAGCGCCCGGCCAGCCAACCGTACAGCTGACAGCAGGTTCACATCCTGCGCTCAAATCCTCAGCGGCAGCGGCCAACGTAAAAACAAGCGGTTTGAAACTGTGCCTCCGTGTTGGCTTAACTTCCACCTTGTGTTCCCAAATGAGTGGATTATTTGTTAATGGTACCCTGTTTCCCCCTCAGTACCTCCCAGTTCCTCCCCCAAACATCATTCCCAAATCCCTCCCTTATGAACTGCTTTTCTCCGTTCTCCAGCTGTGCACTTGCTCTGCTGGTGTGTAAGAATAGTGTCACATGTCATGCTCGGTTCGTCCAATCCTGGGCGGGGCTCGCTGCAGGCCTCACTGACCACGAGTGGCCGTCTCTGAAAGAAGTCAGTTTTGAGGGACGGAGGCCCTCTCTCCTCACTGCCTAAGCTGGCATGGCTCATCCGAGAATGGAGAGTGACCGGGGGGGTGGAGAAACAGAGAAAAGGCAGCTTTCATCCCCAAATTACATGCAGTTAATTGTGAAAGGAGAGACCTGTGGAGAGGGGAGTGGCAGTGCTGCACTGTGGTGGCCTGCCCCCCCCCAGCCTCCTGATAGTGTCCAGTGAGCACTACCCACACCAGTGAAGACAATATGGCCGTCACAGACAGGAACCTCCTGCTGGAGCTGAGGATAAAAGCCACAGAGCCTGACAGGAACTTGCTGTCAAACATTCACACACTCCTGAACTCACACAGTAAAACACAGGCACACACACGCTCATTTTAAAAAGTGTGGACTAATTGTGCTCATTCACTCTGGCAGAAGACTCATACGACCGCTGCTAGAGAATGCCTTTTCTTTTCTATGCAATTCAAAGTTCAAGTTCAAAAACAATGAAACATACTCATAAAGAAGTGTGATAAAGTAGCACTGGACGAATAAAAGGAAGGGTAGGATGGAGAAAGCGGCATACAAACCCTCCCTCTGTGTTACGCGTGAGATGTTGTTGCACATGTCAGAACAGAACCAGACATCCTCCCTCCAGAGTTAATGGTCATTCATCACTGCTAAATAAACAATAAACTCTTTAGCACATTAAAAACTTCCCCTGGAGTCTGGGAAACACAAACTAATCTGGTTGTTGTTAATCATTCGCTGTTAAAGATAGGTTAATCAGGGAACTCCTCACTGCTTTCTAAAGAAAAGATAATGTAGTCGAGGAGAAGGTGAAGGAAGAGGAGGAGAAAGTGATGCCAGTAAACCTGTAAAGCTTCACTTGTTCCAGGTATTAAGTCCCAGAGGTAGCCATTAGGGTGCTGGAGAGTGTGCCTGCCTCTGGGAAGAGAGGACACACACACACACACACACACACACACACACACACACACACACACACACACAGAGAGAGAGAGAGCGGCTGAGGTCTCCTGAGGTTTCCATTAGCCTGGCAGTAAAAGAGCAGCGCTCATTAGAAGCCCTGAGTTGTCTCTCTGCACCATGGCTGCTCGACACTAGTCCCTCTCTCTCCATTTAGATGAACTCCCAGAGCTGTTGGGCTCTCTCATAAGAGCTGTACGAACACTACAGCTCAACTCCAAGACAACCTGGCCAAACTCAACTCACTTCCAATTATTTTCCGCCACAAGTAGTTTTTCTCACCCTTGTTTAACTGATCGAAATCAGAAGGCGGTCCTGGAAACTGCATGCTGTATCTTTTGGATGCAGCAAAACTACGACACCGCTATTAAACAGCTACATTTCTGCTCTGACTTTTCATTTTACAAAAACAACAAAAGGAGCAGGATATCCCAAACCTTGGCAACAGATTTGAACAAATTTGGTCAAAGGTTTAGTTGCGTGGTTAAGAAACAAGAGGTGTCTGTGTGGATTATTTTTCCTTTTTAAAATGCTTTTCTTTTCTTTTATCTTTTAGCAGGCATTGCAAAGTATAGGGCCTTTTGAGCATACTGTATGCGGTTTTCTTATAAACTACTGTACTCACTCGAATGGAAAAAAAATTCTGGCAGATATACCCTATGATTTGTGTCTCTGCGCGTTTAATTTGATCCAAATCCGAATAAAAAAATATTAAGATTTTCTATTTTTCAAATTAGGAAACTTCGAGGATTGTGCATTTTTTGGCAAAAGTATGCAAGTACTCTCTAATTCTGGAAAAAGCAAAGTGGATATCAAGTGAAAAGGAAGAAAAAAAAACTTTATTTAGCTGTTGAAAACAAACATCATCCGAAGTTCTCCAGTCAAGGGCTGACATATAGTATTAAGCTAACATTTCTCAGATATCTCTTCCCATTTTTTTGTCTTTACTCCCTTCACAAAACAGCTTCCTGGCACAGAGTTAGAGCAGATCCTGTTTCACCTCTAACCAAGAGGCTTACTGATAGAGATACAGCGGAGGGGTGAAAACATTTGCTCCACGACCGTCTCCTGAAAGAAATAACGGCTTTTGGCAGCACTTTGTAGCAGAAATGGTTAAAACGATGCCTGATTTTCTTAACAGTAATTATCCTGTCTTGGAGGTGCTCAGAGATATTGTAGGAGACAACATCTAGGCTCAAATCCAAAAAAAACTGTAGGATTGCCTGAGGAGTTCTGCTGCCACTCTTTCCATCTGCTAAAGGAGCAGGTTAATGGTCGCGACTGGTGCTATCGTTAGTCAATTTAGCTAATTATACGTTAGCTTGGGAGGCAGGCTGTCTTCAGGTCAGGAATTTGTAAACCATTAACCTGCAACAACAGCTGCAGTGTGAGGAAGCAAAAAATAATAACCCAAACACACAGGAAGATGGTTTTCTGCTCACTGATTGACATACAGCAGAGAGGAAATCCCCTCTTTCTCGCACACACACTTTGTAGTTACCCCTTCCGGTAACACTTTATCATAACAACACACTATGACGCATTAGTCAAGTATCAGTAAATACTCAAGCATTGTTCCTACATTATTACACATTAGTACGGTGTTCATAAACACAGTTATACATGTTTTATTCCTGATTAATAAGCTCATCTATACTGTGTTTAATGATTGTATTACCATACTTCACAAATGATGGATTCACCATTTTTGTAAATTAGGCTTAACATAAATTACAAATCAGTTATTTAGGAGTTGTCAATGGTTCACAAGATCATTAAGAACGTGTAAAAGTAAATGGTTACCAAACTATTTAGATGCACATTTATGCATGTATATACATACACATATAATGATTGAGACATGCACTAATGGTCATTTAGTGTGTTAATATATGTTTAAAAAACACTTCAACACTGCAATTTATGATTAAATCAGGTAGTTACTTGTTGTTAGTTAAGTACTTTGTAACTATCTATGCCTTACAAAGCATTTATAAATGAGATTGAAAGGCACTTTCTAAATAATCTTGTGAACCATTTACAGCTTTTAAATGACAGATTTAGGGCTGCATCTAACGATTATTTTCATAGTCGATTAATGTGTTGATTATTTTCTCGATTAATCGATTAGTTGTTTGGTCTATAAAATGTCAGAAGATGGTGAAAAATGTGGATCAGTGTTTCCCAAACGCCCAAGATGACGTCCTCAAATGTCTTGTTTTGTCCACAACTCAAAGATATTCAGTTTACTGTCACAGAGGAGAGAAGAAACTAGAAAATATTCACATTTAACAAGCTGGAATCAAAGAATTTTTATTTTTGTCTTAAAAAAATTACTCAAACCTACTAGTCGATTATATAAAATAGTTGGCGATTAATTTAAAAGTTGACAACTAATCGATTAATCGATTAATCCTTGCAGCTCTAGATTGGTTTGTAATTGATGTAATACTTAATTTAGAAATGGTGAATCCATCATTAATAAAGTATGAAAGTACATTAATTAAACACATTATAGATGAGGTTATTAATCAAGAATAAAACATGTATAACTGTGTTTATGAATTACATACTTATGTTTAATAACGTCAGAACAATGCTTTATGAATTATGAATTAAGTATTGACTGATACTTAACTAATGCTTCATAGTGTGTAGGTATTATAAAGTGTTACCCAGAGTTCTTCAAAAAGGTGTGCAGGCAGTTACGGGTGACAGCCAATTCAAACAGGATGCAAAGTAGCTTGCTCGCTCCCAGTTTGTGTGTGTGTGTGTGTGTGTGTGACTGTGCGTGCTTCTAGGGAGTGGGGGTGGTGGCATGTATGTTCTTCTCGAGTCTGTTTCATCTTTTATTCATCTTTGCTGTAGCTAGATCAAGGAGTCATGTGCTTCTTGGTGCATGTCAAGTGTCAGGAATCAGTCAGAATGGCTGATTCTGCCTGCACACCCACACAAAAAGACACCCAGAAATGCACACCTGCAGCCCTTCATTGTTGTTTTCCCTGTTGTTTTTTATCCTTTCACGGTTCATCGGTTTATTTCGTCCGAGCTATCAGCCAGTCGCGCCCTGATCCTGATGGAGCGGTGGTATGTGTGGCTAGCTCAAGGCTAACACCTTCAGCAAACACCCAGAGCAAACACACTGATTAGTGAGGATTACTAGCGCTAAACATATTCTGGATTATATCGCCAAGTGGTGGATTTCAAAGAGTGTGTGTGAGTGTGTCTACTGGCAAGAGTTTGCGGTATGTTTGGTGTTGTTGAAGCACAGACCATGAGTAGCCGGATTGCTGTGGCAGTGTCCGGTGACGCAACGTGTATCGCATGTCAAACAAAGCGGTGAGATGTTGTGTTAAGTGTTACCAAAACGATGGCATCTTTCACCTCTCATAAGCCAGAAGAAGGAAGCTTTTTTGAACATCTTAAACTTGAAGAAAAAAAACACATCTATAAGAATGCTGTTGCACATTCATGAGAGCAAGGGAGGAGGTATTTCTACTTACTACCCTCCACCATCCCCTTTCACCAACTCCTCTGTTTTATTTATACCACATGGTGGACTCCTTCACTTCACTGCAGGGTTATTAACACTCGGTAATTCCATGCAGCCGTCTATGACCACAGGCCGATGTGGTTCCAGGCCTGAAAAACCCTTATGGCTCCACGCATTCCTGTGTTGTTTTCCAAAGGTGCCAAATAGCAACAAATATACTTAAAAACAGATTTTCTGAGTGGGGAAAATGATAGTTACTTATTGAATTGAACAATTTGTGCTTGTCACGACTCTGCGATGCTGCCCATCACAAGGCAACCACATAAGAGTAGAATTTCTCAGCATCACTTAAGTATTTTCAGGACCTAACAGAGGCGATATCTGAAGCTGCGGCTCGGGGTAATATGCTGTTGGGGTGTCTGACCCCATGTAGTCCATGACATTATATTTGGTGGTTAGTTCTCTATTTATTTATTGTACTTTACTAGTATCTGATGTTGCCTCCAAAACCAAGCTGGGTTTGAGCCCAAAACCAGCCTGGATGGTCTGTGACCGCAAGGCCTGACTCCCCTAATCTCTCCCTCTTTGACTAACATTCTCTCTGTCATTCACTCTCCCTCGCCTACACACTCTTGTACACACACACTCCGGCTGTGAGAGACACGACAATAAAAAATGCTCCTCTCTGGCAAAGCATGACTCCCTGATTTCAGTGAAAAATGATGGATGGACGGGTTGCGTCAGGCGGGTTAACTGCTTTGTTTACATGGAGGGTCAGTCGATTCCCAGGCTTCTCTGACATAGTGCAACTTCTTGATGGAGTAAAGGGGTCTGGGAGCTGCATTTATCAACCAGATCAGGACACCAGCACAGAGTTTGGGTGTCAAAGTGTCCCTGAGCAAGAAACAAGATGAAGGCTCCTATCAGTTTGGTCATTGCACTCAGTTTATGTTGTTCTGGAAAAGCTTAAAATGGTCTTCATTATACTTTGACCGTAGATCGTGTTGTGGCGTCCCTTAGTCTCCTTTCTTTCCCACTTGTTAGTAGAAAAGTTCTAACCTTCTGTAACATCTCCTTGTAAATGATAGCCTGTTAGCCTAAGATCTCTGGCTATATTTTGATTTATTAATAATTTAGAATAGTAGGATCTCCAACAATAAGGTCCCTCTCCACCCCCAGTTGTATGTATTAGCAGTAGGGGTGTCAACATAATCTGATACATATCAGAAAACCAATACAAGCTAGACATCGATCCACACTCACCGATCCACACCAAATTCTTTTTAAAATTTGTCAAAAATAAGTTTCTCTCTCTGTGCTCATGCACCTCTAACGGTGTCATAAAATATAATGGCGGCACCACATGAAGAAATATTCAACCCAAGGAAGGAAATACTAGCATTGGCACCTAACACTCCTTCCAAAGGATACTTGCAGCAGGAATCTGGAGGAAAAATATTGCTTTTAAACTGTTCTCCTCCTTATAACCGCCCATCCCATGCAGGGCCCCGTTATCCAGGTCTGAGTGTGTGATACGAGGCCAGCCTGCATTATTAATCCTTTTAGCAGGCAGATGATTCAGAGGGGCTTCCACTCAGCCACCTTCCTGGGTTTCCAGTGACACCATTATTCAGTGAAGCCTGTTAATTTGAAACCTCAGGCTCGGGAGGAGCACTGACAGTTGACTCTGATCAGGTTGATGAAGCTGCAGCATCACTTAGGGTTCATCACGCAGGTATTAAATTACAAGCAGGTGTCAAAGACAGATATGGAGACGTACTCATCAGCAAGTGCAAAGGTATGCATACTTTTTGGTATCCAAACACAAAACCAGAGACGTACTGTATATAAGACACAGATACACACAGACCCCCTTCAGCATGTACTCCTGCAAGGTCTCAGTTTTAAGCAGAGAGCTCTGGCTCTTCTCAGCCAGGAAATGAACTGTCAAAAAGCTCTAAGTGGCCACATACTAACACCTGGACTCCACTCCAAGTGCTTGAAAGAGAGACCAGATGAAGCTTCTGTAACTGCAGCCAGAGCTCCTCGCCCGAGTGTCCCGGGACGACAGCGCCATAAACCATCTTCTCTATTCTTTTAATTTACAGCCAAAGCCATGCTTTGTGGTTAAATATAATGTCAGACTCCAGGCACAGTGGAGTGTATTTCAAAATCTCTGGCTTCTGTATGTGCTTAAATGCTACTTTGACAAAATTCAGTGAGCCAGCAAGACATGCATGCCTGCCTCCCTCTGTAGTACCCATATTGTGTATGTGCGTCGGCATGTGTGTTACATGTTACATAAACATGTTGCTCATTTCAGTTCCGTTTCATAGCATATAGGCTTCTTCTACTGTGAGCTGAGAGCTTCAAAAGGAAGCGCTGGTAATGACCACTGCTTTTATTTATCAGTGACTCATCCATGAATTTATGCATGTCTGCATGCATCTATCATCCTTTCAATTGTGTTTCTAACACCAGGAAAGAGATTTTTACAGTATCAGTTTTCACGCATTGTCTTATGAAAGACGTTTTGTTCAAATTTGCACGTTACACTCAAATGCTTGTTGTCTCCGGGATTAAAAACATCAAATTTGTAACATGTTCAACTCTGAACGAACAAGTGGCGCTCAGGATCATTATCATCCAATGAGGAATAAAGATGTTTCTTTGTATTTCCCGAAAACGCTTGTGCGTCCACGACATTGGTTCATGTGAAGGGCTGGAGTAAGAGGCCCTTGGGAAAGAAAGGGAGCCTTTCAGTACTTCTTCCCTCATTTCCTCCCTCTCCATCTTCCTACTTGTGAAGTGTCACTTTGCTATCGGACCTCAAGGCCTGATTGTCAGGGGTCGGGGGAACCTCTGGGATCAATGGAAAAGAGAGCGGGGTGAAGAGTGGAGACTGTGGAGGGTTTTAATGTAAAGACAACTCAGGACTTCAGCACAAAGAAGTGAATTGTTGATGATGAATGTCGGTGTAATTTACCAAAAGTAGCCAATTTTTTAGATTTGTTGTTTCGATTAATTCAGCCTCTACTTAGAGCACTGTTCAGTGTACGCTGTTGTTTAGTGTGGTGTTAGCTCCCATGAGGAGATAACACTCGCTCCAGGGTCTTCAAGCCATGGAAACCAGACATCTTTAGCTCTAAATGCCCATAAGAGTTAAGCCACACCCTCCCTTTTGCTGGTGGATACAAAGTGCCCTCTGATTTGTCTGTATTCAAATAAACAAACCCTAATTTGAGATTCAAATGCTTTCAACATCCAGACATGTGAGACAATTGAAAACCTTTTGTATCGAACAGAAAAATCGGACAGACACACGCCAAATAGCTTTCATCCCTTTTGTCTATGGGCAAACTAGTCATTTTGTCAGGGATGCTGGTACACAGACAGCTCAGTGGCAGCCCGTTATCATCAAATCAAACATGACAGGCGGGAGGCAGAAGCATCAGACAGAAATAACCCTTTTCCTGCCTGCCGTTTATCTCCACTGGGATGAGGGCTCTTTAAAACACAGGCCAAAGGGCCACTCCGCCGGCCCCTGTTTGATGCTGTCGTGTGACAAGGGTTTCTGCTTTGTGTCTTATCGCTGTTTTTGGCATGTCTTTTAACTTGGAAATATTCTCAATGGACAAAGGTGCAGAGAGACAAGGAGAGAAAACAGATATATATCATGTAGAAGTACAAGCAAGGCAAGGAAAAAGTTTTGCCTAATGACGTTTATGGTCAAGTTAGTTATTTACACTTTTTACTATTACTGTTACCCATATTAGAAGTCAGTGGAGTCCTTGGTATCTAAGGGGGACAGGGTGATGTTTGTGGGGCAAATTTGGCACACGTTCCACTTAACGGCTCTCCAAAAGGCTTCTCTCACTCGAGGTTGAGAAGGACGGAGAAGTGCTCCACTCAGCCGTCGATAAGCACCCCTCCCTCCCTACTTCTCCTCCTATCTGCCTCCTCTCTACCCTGCCCCCATCCCCCCCCCTGCCCTGACCACTGCCCTGCTCACCCCTCCGCTCATGGACAATGGCTCACTTTCAAAGAAAAGCAGGGAAAAAGAGGAGCCCGGTGTCACAGAATTGCCTGTTTGCTGACAGAATCTTTAAAAGCAGCACCTCATAAATCAAAAAGGAGCATAATAGGCATTGTTTCTCCAAGAGCTAGTTGTCCCACTAAAATACCCCTCCTCTCTTCTCTTTTCTCTCTTTCTGCCTTTTCTTTCTTTTTACCTCTTTGGCAGAGAACGGGCAACCAACTCCTTGTTATATGTCTCCAACCCCCAACGCTTGATTTTATTATTTTTTTTTTTGTTGAAATCCCTGAGCTTGGATCAGCATAATCTATCACTATGCACAACTCAGGCCTCCTCCCTATCTCCATGCCGCATTGTCATGTTGAAATCGGATTAGATGGGAAGCCATTTGCCTCTTTCTGTGTCGGCTCTGGACTGTTTTTGTATGTTAGCACAAGGAATGACAAAAAGCTTGCAGGCAGTATCACCATTGTACATCAACAGAATGACGAATAGCGTGCAGTTTAAGTCGAGCATGTTTGGTTTATATTCCTTGAAGACATTCAAGTGGGCGCTGTATAAACACCTTTAAGTTGTGGCAGATAATTACTGTATGTGCTCATAATGTGTTGTTTGCATTTATACCTCCAGGACTGGTTTGCTGGCGGAAAGATCTGTCATGCTTTTGCACAAACCCACATGCTGTGTCTGTTTAGATTTAAATAGGCTATTAATGAGCTTGGGCCGGGACTGGCCATCAGGAGCACCTGGAGAATTCCCGGTGGCCTGGCCAGATGATTGGCCCGGAGTATTAAAAATGCTAAATGGAATGGGTAAACCAAAGTGAAAACAACACTGGCCAGCTATAGTAACTCAGAAATGTAGACAGTCAGCCCTCCGCCTGCTTTTAACCTGATGGTATGATCTCTGCTTGTCATCACATGTGATTGGTTGCACGCACATAAGACACATTTTGTTTTGTTTTTTTTAACTATTTTGGATGTTTTTTTAAGCATTTTTGTGTGTAGAAATAAAACCAAAAGAGCTGGGCTGACGTTAGATTCCCGGCTTGTTTATTTATTATCCAGTCTGGCCCTGAATGAGCTTTTGGAAACAGCTTTGCTTTACCCTCATCCACTCCATTCACCCCTCTGATGTGTCAGGAATCAAGAAGATATTATCATAATTAGATCACTGGCACTGCATTACGATACACAAATCTGCCAACACCATTTCCATGAGGCATTTTATTGGTAACCTGACGTTACCGTGAGTATTTTTCTCATTCCCCTTACCATTCCCTCTTTCTTGCACACAAATATGTGCATTGATGGAGAGCCGATGTTCCATGAATTATCCATGAGCTGGATGGACGTGAACTAGATTCCAGCTTTTAGAGAATATTTCTGAGGAACAGCTGAAGCTCTGGGGAGGAGTCGAGTATTACAGACTTCTAAGTGTCCAACATTGTAGTTTCGACATCTTTTACCTTTCTCAGTGTGAAAAAACGCTGTGTAGGATTAAACAGAATTTGAATGGGATGGACTACAATAGTACTGTCTACACAATGGCGTATCAGTGCCCTAGCCTTAACAACAAGGTGAGGCTCAGGGTACAACAGGCTTAACAGGAGTCTTATCTGCAAGAGCGTGTTCACCCTGATAAGTGCCCTCTGTTATCTTGTCCTTTGTTTTTTCCTCCTTCAAGTGCTTTACACTGCTTATTCACTGTCTTTCTGTCTGTCTGTCTTAGTTCTTTACTTGTGCAGTTGTCTTAGCACCAGAAACACATTGGATCCCATGTACATTACACATATTTTTCTTCCTGGTGCGGGTCCCAAAGAAGGAAAGGTGATCCACATCCCAATGTCAGTCAAACCGCTCTTATCGCCTCCACCATAATCGAGACTCTGCGGTTGGCCACCAATTGTGAAACCTAATACTGAGAGAGCAGAGTGCGTTCACTTTTCCTTCAAAACCAGTTGTTCTCAAGTGCCTCTTGATTATATGTCTGCATGTAACATATCTGTGTAAATCTCATCAGCCAGCCCCCAAAAACCAAACCCACTCTTGTCAAAAAACAGATTCCCTTTCCCTTTTATCTTACAAGCCTCATCATCTTTGAGCACTGTAGCGCTTTAAAGTTTTTTTTGCTGGTCGGATGGAGGGCGAGGCACTGTGGCAGAGCTATGCCTGAGTCAGCAAGGCAGATCAAGTGTTTTTTGTTTGTTTGTTCCTCCAATGGTATAAAGAGGGGAGGGTGAATTTTGATTAAGTCTGAGTCTGGAAGTCTGGAACATCCAGCTGGGAGGTTTGAGGAAAGACCAGCTCAGTGAGGACACATCAGATAATGGGATTCACACATGTTGTGAGCTAATTTATAAAAAAAATGCATTGTAAGGCTAATCACAATGACCATTATTAAGAACAACACAGAAGGTTAGTTGCCAAAAGATAGGGGGAGGATTGAGTAGTCTGCACAGACGTGGGAAACGCCAGCTCCTAATCCCTGATATGGTAAAATTCAGGGTCGGTAATGTTTAGAAATTTCTGTAAATGTTTCCCTGTGTTTGATTATGTAGTAAATAAGGGTTCTCTGTTTTCTGTCAGAAGTGAGATATCTTATGAGTGAGTGAGTGAGCATGTTGATGTTGGATAGCTGCCTGCACTAATAGGTTTTTGAGCCCTATAATAAGGCTAAACAGGCTCAGTGAGTCATTAATTACAGAACACAGTCACTCCGTCAACTTGATTACATTATGCAAGACGTTGCTCCACCTTACCCTTTTTCTAACCTCCTTTTTGTATCTTTTTTTTCTGCAGGGAGCTGATGCCCAAGACCCTGGAGGGCCAGATCACCATGGAGAAAACCCCCAGCTACTTTGTGACCAGAGAGGCTCCAGCCAGAATATCCGCCATGTCCCGGGACACCAAGCTGATCGTGGTGGTGAGGGACCCCGTCACCAGGGCTATCTCGGACTTCACACAGACACTGTCCAAGAAGCCTGACATCCCCTCTTTCGAGAGCCTCACCTTCAAAAACAGGACTACGGGGCTCATCGACACCTCATGGAGCGCCATCCAGATCGGCATCTACGCCAAGCACCTGGACAACTGGCTGCAGTACTTCCCCATGAAGCAGATCCTGTTTGTGAGCGGCGAGCGGCTGATCAGCGACCCGGCCGGAGAGCTGGGCCGCGTGCAGGACTTCCTGGGGCTCAAGAGGATCATCACAGACAAACACTTTTACTTCAACCAGACCAAGGGTTTCCCATGCCTCAAGAAGGCAGAGGGCAGCAGCAAGCCCCACTGCCTGGGCAAAACCAAAGGGCGGACCCATCCCAACATTGACCCTGAGGTGGTGCAGAGGCTACGGGACTTCTACAGGCCCTTCAACATGAAGTTCTACCAGATGACAGGACATAACTTTGGTTGGGATTGATGTGAAAATCATAAAAGACATTTTTGTTTTTGTTTCATTGAGACGTTATTTTTTTCCATCTGTAATTCAATGGCAAGATGTGGAGATATTGCTATATATATGTAAAATGTACAGAAATCTATTTTATAATAATTTATTTTTATTTCTAAGCAATTAATTCACTAAGCTGCCTAACCATATTTGTACATAACATCTGGCCCACATGTTGTTTTTAACATTCCTCATTTTAATTTTGAATTCTCTCGCTCCTCCCTCGTGGTCCTGTAAACTCAGTGGATTTACTGGTGCTTCGTAATGCAGATAATCAGCGATGACTGAAGTAGAAATTAGGGGGGGAAATGTCAAAGCACCATATTACGGGTACAGAGTGCTCACAGAGAAATGGAGAACACCTATCCATGTGCATCCTCATTTATATATGCATCATAACTTTACCCTCATCCTTTTCAAACCCTGTCATTCTGAGTGTGATTCTTCTGTAACGTGTTTTACTGCAACACAGACCTTCCAGTTAAGTTTTCTACAATCCAATTTTCGTGCAATGGCATAGGCCTAAACTGCAGATTTCATGTCCCTTTTCACTCAACAATTAGATCAATAGGCCTAATTGATCCTCATTGTGTCACTCATGCTTAAAGTATACAGCTGCCCTTTCATTCTCAGTGCTCCTGCTGCCTGCTCTAATGAATGACCCATCCATCAAACGTTAAATTCTATCCCGGACCACATAAGGGCCCATGTTAACATTATGCTAATTGGGTAAAGGTAACTGGCAGATCGATCGAGCTCTCGCTCTCTAACTCCCCTTTAGAAGCAGTGTTGGCTGAGAGCCAGGCTCTTTGCCCTACCTGCTCAGTTCAAAGGTCACACAAAGTCTCAATCAAATTTCCTTGAGAGGCATTTGATTTGTTGAGTAGAGCAGGGGGAGTGAGTGCCTTGTTTTCACGGTAAGTTGGAAAAATCTTTGCGTGAGGTAGCAGAGGCATATCTGTCAGAAATAGAGCATAAAGATAAAAAAGATGACAGACAGACAAACAACATCTTGGCTTCGCCTCACTGGAACGTTTCTTCAAACAGAAGTCCACCAGGCGCATTTTATATCCCAGGCTAAGGAGATCAAAGGAAGAGGAAAGGTTTTTGTGAAGCACTTTCACCACAGCAAGAATTGCCTCAGGCGGGCATGGGGGGGGGGGATTGTGGTTTCAGTGTCTAACCTCTCTAGTGTCGTCCGAAAACCTCATGTGCCATCGTCCATGGCCTATATACTTTATGCCTTATTCACACTTGTCATCCTCACTCACTCACACAATCTCTACTTGTTGCCAAAAAAAACTTTGGGTTGATATCACGTTTCACACAGCTTGAGTCGCTATCTCTGCTTTTTCCCCCTGCTCGCTTCTTTGATTTTGTCTTTCTACTTGAATTCTTGATATGCAAGAGGGAGAAAATGCGTAGTTATCATTCTTTGATGTGCTTCCCCATCTCTTTGCAGCGGATGGCATGCTATTATAAGGGCACAGGGGAGGCGGCCGTGCTATGCTGCGTTATGCTGTGCTACACTATGCTATGCATGCTCAATGTGGTGGCCATTATGAAAATGCAGGGATAATGGGAAGGGATTATTAGCATCCAGAGGAGGGCTGTTTAAGCAGGGCCCAGACTGAATGTACACAACCTATCCTCACACTAAAATACCCTCAGATCAATTTTAAAGGTCAGATTGTCACTCCGTTTTATTTAAAAGTTACATTTGATTGTCCCTCTCTTTTTGAAGCTAAGAAAATGTTGTGCCTCTTTATCCATTCAATACAACACAGTTAGCCTGCTCCTGTCATTAAGACAGATAATGACCCCAATTCAGCTATTTCTCTTATTTTCCAGCTGCCTGGTTTAGCCTCAAACCAATGGTAAGTAGCAGGGGAGATGGAGGCTTGTTACACTGCATTTGTTGTAGTGCTATACTTTACTTTCACTCTGCCTGAGCGATGATACTCCTAGTGAGAATACATGTAGAGAAAGCCTTCATCTCCCCTTCTCTCCTTAGTGCAATGTTTGATTATTTAAAAAAAAGCATTTATTATGAACTCTCTCAGCAAGCTGTCACATTCTGGAAGGAAAGTCTGACATTTTCCCTGTAATTGATGTAGAACTGCATTTAAATTCTGTTTTCATGCAACTGAGGGAATAACTGAAAAAACCAACAACAACTTGCACTCATGGGTTTACTCCATGTGGCTGCATCGGTTATGGTTGAGTTTTATTCAACCTGTTTTAAAATCTAAAAATGTTAAAAATGTTTGTCTTACCCACATATAATATGTATTTAGACTAGCAGATCTGTATGTACAAAAATGAAAAGGACATGTAAATCAAGTATTTTGTGGTATATGTACATCAAAGGAATTAATTTTACACAAGGCAAAAGCAAAATGGAACAGATGTTTCTAGATGATTAAATACTGAACATTCAAAATATTTCTTTGTATGAAGAAATAAATAAAAAAGTATATATTTTACCAACTCCTCTTGTGCCTGACTTTTATTTCATTGATTCTCTCCCAGAGTTTTATTATTTAAGTGGCAAACTACATTTAATGAATACCACCTTTAAAGGGCATGATGACTAAGGTTAGAAGGTCATGAAATCTTCCATAAAAGTTGTGACATAAAGTGTACTAACAGAACCAGGCATTAACTGTACTTTTTGTTGGGTTTGGAGAAATCTACAACTCAAGTGTGTCAATTTTCTTACAATCATTTACAGGAAGTATGAGTGCAGATAAAACACAACTTGGGGATGTTCAACATTAAAGGGTTGGTTTGCCAATACAAAACAATAAAATAAAAATGCATCCACCCTAATAATTTGAGGAGAATGGGATTTTATTTGTGGTGCCCATGGAGTGTATAAAAGTAGTGGACGTAGCCACCATGACGTCACCCATTGGTTTGTATAGACTACTGTTTTGAAGCCTCAAGTTTGGCAGTTTTACTGTCGCCATATTGTTGTTGTTTTTTTAAACCATTTGGACGAGAGGGTGGAGCTAAGATTTCCAATATGGTCGCTGGTTAGCAAGATGCAAAAATGAACAGCCGACTCCTTAGCCGACTCACTGGAAATACAATTTTAAAACCCATAGAAATGTTATTCAAAAAATCTATAAAAATACTTGTTCAAAAACCTTTGTCATTCCATCAGTGTAATATTTTGGGAAAATACAATATGCTCAACTTTGAAAATTGTATTCATTTTAAAAATAGTTGTTTAATTTCTAAAGTTTTTCATGGACTGGCCCCACCTTCACTTTCTACATACATTAAACCAAGGTCTGACAGAGGTTGTTGTACCAGAGCTTCATTTAGAGGAGATATAGAGATCCCGCATAGAAAAACTACCTTTGGATAAACTGTTCTGTCTATCAGAGGAGGTCATTTTTGGAACAGCATCCCAACAAACATTAGAGAATGTCCAACTTACTGCACATTTAAAAAGCATCTTAAACAACTTCTTAAAAGTTCCCAGTTATGTCATCATTTTGACTAATTTTATTGATGTAATGTAATCTGCCTGAATGTGAGCTAATGTTTTTCTTGCTTGATATTGTATATTGTCATATTCTTTTGTGTTGTATTATCTTGTATGTATGTCTTCCTGCCTCGGGACTACAGGTGAAAATTAGCATTTATGCTATTACCTGGCTCATTTACAGTCTGTACAGAAATGTTAGATTGTTCATTAATGTGCACTGTCCCGAATAAATAAATAAAAAAAAAAATAAAAAAAGATTAGCAAGCTATCCACCAACAAATGTGATTATGTCACTTCAAGAGGACTTTGTGGAGTAAATAATGCGGTTTAGACACTCTGTTGCTGCTGCTTGGATCCCGAAAGATTTTTATACCTTCATTCACATCAGCTGTGGTCCACACAGGTGCATTTCAAGTCAGAAGTCCATGATGTTGCAGCTTCTTCCCAAAGGAGAAGCCAGGGGGACCTCTGCTTCACTAAACCAAGGCAAGCTAAGTGCTAACTGCTTGTGCTAACGTGCATGTTTCGAGTTGGTGTATTAGCTCTGTTTAGTTAGTATGTGCATGTTAACGTTAAACGTACAATATGTAACTTTCTGCCGCTAGGGGTCTCTCAATCAAAACAATGGATTGTAAACACAGACGTTTGATGACGTAGGGAAGTTGCGTGGAATTATGGGAGTTTTTATTGCTAAACGCTATCGTTGATTAGAATGCTGTTCACGGACGAGTTTACCCATTCAAGTTTATTCACGTTGTGTTTAGTAACGTTTATTCATATCATGCTAATAAAATGGCTGCAGTTTCCCCAACATAATTACGTTTTTCTTGATTCAGTCTGTATTGGTAGCTGGCTGACCAGTTAGCCAGTGAGCCGGCAAGCTAATATTAGCGGCTAACGTTAGCAGGTTTTACCACACTATCACAGTCTATTTCACATGCCAATGTCACCTTTTGGATTTTACTGGGCGAATGGGGTATGTTGTAACGCTAGCTAGCTACTCAACGAGGCTGAGAGACGGGTGTGGGTGGGGATTCTCCGTGATGGCGATGATG
The DNA here is from genome assembly GCF_031162955.1 of Sander vitreus. Taxonomy (NCBI): domain Eukaryota; kingdom Metazoa; phylum Chordata; class Actinopteri; order Perciformes; family Percidae; genus Sander; species Sander vitreus. The sequence goes on from NC_135875.1 coordinate 6,825,377, forward strand.
TTTGATGCCTGTTGTGCAGCAGCAGAACATCTCCCGGCTGCCCGATCTCCCCCTTCACTTTTCGTTTTGGTGCTTAACACACCTGTTGTCGGGTTAATTTAGCTAGCTAACTGTAAAGACAGCTAAACGCGAAGGGGGGAGAAATTCGTTAGGGAGGAGAGTTTTGGTTGCCTGGGTCTGATATTCTCTGTTTCCTGACGCTTCATTAAACTAGCGTTAGCGTCGTAAGCACCGGCTGGGGTTAACGGTAACTAGCTATTGCTACATGTCCCGGCTGCGTTGTCAGCTATCATCCTGAATGATGTCTCTTTGTGCCGGGGGAGTGAGGCAGGCAGAGCAGAGTATGCTAGCTGGCTAAATTAGCATTAGATTAATCGTCTATCTATACAGCTAATGTTAACGTTCCTAGTGAACTTATTCGTGGGTTAGCGCAGTGCTGCTTTTATCCATAGTCAAAACAATCATTTTACTAATAACTTGATGAGCGTGTTGAACTATGTTGTAACCCTATGATGTTATCCACCAAGCATTAGCTAGCATTAATGTTAGCTACTTGTCAACCAGCACATACAGTGTAGTAACATTAAACTGGATTAATATTGATATGTATCAATAAATAAGGTTTCTGCTGTATTACTGTGTTGCAAAGTGGCATGTTATTATTCACAAAATGATGCATTTTGGCAGAAAAAGCAGTGTTACCAGTATTTTTTTCTGTGACATTGTATGATTTACAATTACTCTCGGAACGTATCATCTGGGTGCCCTTGTTTTGACGGAAGTTACGAGTAACTAGATGGTGAAAGGTTATGACGCCACTGACAGGCGACTAGCTAAATGAAACGTGACGTGTCTGAAAATAAAATAACAGATCTCTGGGTTTGCCATTTGATGGAAACATTTGGGATAGTGTAACTACACAACTCAAAAAAATATATAACATAGGTATGGTCGTTTTTAGACATTTTAATGCAGAAAAGTTACATATTGTACCTTTAAGTTGGCTGCTGGCTGATCATTTCTGCTGTTTGGCATATTATGGGACTTTCGTGCTGTTCATTTAGGTGCTGATAAAATATGAATAATCATGTTTAAAGTATTGTGGGCTTAATTGTAACATGTTTCTCCCTTGGTTGCTGCTGTTGTTTTGGGGTTTTCCCTTTTTGGCTCCCTGCAAAACCGGTTGCTAGTAATGTGTCTGCATGTTGCTTTTAGGGATTTAAACATGACAGGTGTCTTGAACGTAGCCCATCTGCTTAACTATTTCCTTGTACAATTAATTTCTGGTTGGAAATTCAACTTGGCTTGTCATACATATGCTAGATGGTAACATTTAGGCCTATATTTTCTCCATACGCTTTGTGTTCAGTTCAACATTACAGAGATGTTTCACCTCAAAAGAAATGGCTTTTGGGTCAGATGGCTGTAGGCTACTATTCTTCATGCAATTAACTGCTGACCTTCCGTTCTGTGCTTTATGCTGCTGCCACACTCCACACTTATTGCAAACCTGAAGCTTATATACCGATGGTCCTCTCCTGCTTCATTATCAACACTACATCTGTCTGCTACAAGCAATGTGTTCTTGTAATTTTAATGTACATAAATGACTATCTGCTGCACACCTAATGAATCTTGCACTGCTGCTGTGGATTGCTGGGTTAATGTTAATCCATCTCAGTTTAGTGCATAGTACATTGCAGTGATTCCCAACCCTGTGAGTCATAAGATAAAAACAATTTATAGGATATAGGATAAGAAAGCAGAAAAAACATTTATGCCACATCAAATTATCTTTATGCTGTCATGTGTCTAATGCAGTTTAGTCAGGAAGGTTCATCATCATCCCCATTCTCTGCTGTGCTTAGCTTGGTGTGTGCTTGCTTGAGTATCAGCTTTGTATGGTACATTGTCATGTAATAATTCACCACGTAAATTGGCTTACTGAATTGTACACATAATCCTTCAAAGTCAAATCTTGATGGGGTAGGAACCCCCAAAACGTTTGTGTGTTCTCGATACACAATACTAAAGTTTCAAAGAGGATGTGTGTTCTCGATACACGATACTAAAGTTTCAAAGAGGATATTTGTCATATTTGTTATTGTTATTATACCTTATCTTGATGTTGTGATGTTTGTGGTTCTTTTTTTGTAGGACATTTAAACTTGATGTATTGGATTGGCATTAAACAGGAACCACAACCCGAAACAGATATATTAGAGTAACTTGTGTACCTCCTAACTATTTGCTTTAAAACATTTATAATTAAAAGGGTTTCATGTATCCAGTAAGGCTTGTGTCTGTCTGTGTCTTTGCTTTTTGCTGTTCACACTTCAGAATGTTGTGAATGTGAAAACAGAATCTTTGTGAACCATTTGACAGTTCAATATTTACACTTCTTATACAGCGTGCACAAACAAGGTTTTTTTTAAGCTAGCCTCCTGTTTAATACATGTGGTGTGATTGAGTAAGCAGTGTAGGCAGACAGTGTGTGTGATGTGTAGAGTTGGTTTTCTGTGGCGTGGTTGCAAAAAAACAAACAAACATCCTGGCTATTTTTTTTTTTAATTTTTCTGTTTCCTGCTCAGCCTTGCAGCGTGGTTATGGAAGTGGGGGGTCTGTGTGGTTTTAGGTGACCCATAGCTGTGTGGGAGGTTTGGTTGCTGGTAGTGGTGGGTCTGCCTGCTTATCGGAAATGCCACCACCCTCACTCCCTGTAAAAGCAGCCTATGTTTCCTTATGGCTCATAATGAGATACATCCACAGGGCTGTTTATTTACAAGCCTCTGAAACACCTCTGTGTATTTAACAGGGCTCCCATTCACAATATTAGAGGTGATGTATTTACAAACCTGTCCATGGACGGACAGGGATGTTGACATCTGCAGCAAATTGTGGGTGAAGTTTTCATGGTCATGGGGATTTTGGCAATTCTAATGCTGGTATGTATCCCAGCAGATACATTTCGCACCAAGTTACAAATCACAAAATGGTGCAGTGCAAGGGACTTTTTTCTGTTGACAGTTATGCCACAGTTTTATATTCGAGTGCATGCGCACAGCTAAAATCAAGTTGTAATGCATGGCTGTACAATATTGGGGAACATGCCGTTTTTCTTTTTGTTTGCTGCAGTTGTGATATGATTTCAGAATATGATGGCATATAATTGCTTATTCACTTGTTCAAAACTTCTTATACTTTGCTTATTTTTAATACAATGTTCCTGCAACTAAACCAGTAAACTGCATTTTGCAAGAGATCAAATCAAGTTAATACAATAAGAAAGCATTTGCAGTGTGGAAATCAAATTAATTAAAAAGAAAATAGTCAGTATTTGCATTTTAACATTTTTTTTACACCCTGCAGAGCCATATTTAAGATATTTTACAGTATTTTTCATCCAACCAAGTAAAGTGTGGACTGGTCTAGATTTCTTAAGTTATAATTAGCTCTGAATCATTGTTTTCTCTTTGTGTTCTCAGGAGTATAGATGCTCTATATTTGACTGACACATCCTGCTCCTTGTTTGTGTGTTCCTTTTTACGTTGCGCATACAAAACCAACAAAAGATCCCTTGCTGCAGTACACAACTCCAACCGGAGCTTATTCAAATAAGGAAAAGTTATAAGTTGAAATATTTTGGATGGATGGATGGATGGGTATTGATCCCAAAAATGGGAAATTATAGTGTTGCAGTAGCAAAATATCAGACACACAGCACACATACAGAATATACATGAAATAATAGGATACAAAATACATGAAATAATAAATAGGATAGAATACAACAACAAATTAATAAAAAATTAAGATAAAAAACCAAAACAAAGTGGAGAATGTACAACATATATACAAGTTAGGAATAAAAATGTACAACTACTTAAATAGTATTAATAAAGATGTAAGTAAACCTATGTTTGTGCAGTTATGATGTATACTGATGTCTATGAGTCTTATCTAACACTCGGTGATGAAGTGTTATAAAGTTTTAGTGCCGGTGGTAGGAATGATTTCTTGTAGCGGTCAACGTGACATCGAAGCTGTCGGAGCCTCCTCTGTTGGACCAGTGTGGGGTGGAGAGGGTGGTCGGGGTTATCCGTGATGGATAACAGTTTGTTCAGTGACCTCCTCTCCACCACAGCTAATGTAAACAATATGCAACAGTATACTTTATCTTCAAGTCCAAATTCACTTTACTGAGGCAGACTCGGATGGAATAAAACATTTCATAATGCAATTAAACTTCCCATCCCAATTTGTAGTGGTTAAACCCACTAAATAGTCTTGTTCATGCTTTCCAACCCCCAAGGACGAGGTGGGCTGTAATGAGTGGAACATAGCAGAAATCCCCACAGTGTGCATGTAGTGGCAAATAAAAAAGGTGGGTAAATTATTTCCTTCTTGTCAGTCACAGACATCCTAAGGGAATAAAAACAATAATATATAAAGTAAAAAAAAAAGCTATCAGTGGTATTTCCACATAGCATTTACTTTATAATATTTCCATAAAACCCAAAATATATTCATAGTTTAAATCAGTTTTTCTAAAAAGCATGCTGTGGTTAAATGGAGATTAAAATCCTATGTATGCCAACTGTGTTTCCATAGGGAGAGAAGACTCAAGTCTCCCACAACAGACAATGCAGATGTCCAAACAAGGACACAGATGTGGCTGAGACATTGCCAGTTGGAAATATCGGCTAATGCTGCTGTGGGGGAGGTGTACGCTAGTTGCACTGCTCCTCCATAGAGCCACTTAACCTCAATGGAAAATGTATCGCACAAAGTAAACAGCGGCCCATATTACAGTACAATATGATGCAGTGCAAACAGAGCTATCAGTATCCACTGAAGTAAAGCATGTGGTTTTCAAGCCCAGTCCACATGCAGGTACTGACTTGCTTTTCATCAGAAATCATCGTTGATATTTACAAGTCTAGAGCTGGATAATTGCTCAGCTGGAGCATTGAAAGACACACCGGAGGGGAAGACAAACAGGATGTGGTGTGAATGACGATAAAAAGAGTGGAAAAAAAGCCATGCTTGGCAGGTTGAAGTGGAGCATGTTCTCTTGGCGAGCACCCAGCTTGTCCCCTGAATCCAAGCCACCTGTATTAACTCATGACTAACCTGATTAACCTGTTCATGGATCAGACAGATGCAGATACAGTAATGATAGATTCCCGGGCTGGCAGCCAAGCGAGCTATCTTACAGAAAATGGTTTGTGTAATTAACAGAGAAGCTCAGCAGAATGACAGGGGGGTAATTGTGGCGTTTGCAGATGATGTCTTATTGTCATCGTGTGTGCCTCCTGGGCTGTTTGGGTACAGGCGGCTGCTGCTTTGGGCTTTGGGATGGGAATAGACACCTGGCAGCACTAGACACGCAGACCCCCTATTGACTCTTCCCATTCATCGCCTCCTCCTTCCCCGATCCAAACCCCCTTCTCCCCCACCTTGACACAACCTCCAGAGCAGGTTGCTATGTGGTGTGTTTGATCATATTAGCTTCAAGCTGCTGCAAAGCAATTGCACAATATCCAAACAGCCTTGTCACAATGGCTGGAAACATGGCAGAGGGGTGCAAGGGGGGCATTAAAGATTTAACTGTCTACCCTGCTCTCCTTTGAGAGCGCAACATGGTGCAGCTCTTTAAAAAGGAAGTGATGGCTTGGTGGATGGCTTCACACGCAATCTGGCCTGTGCTGTACCCCTTGTTTAGTCTGCACGCTGCACACCCATATTACGAAAGAACCCATTTTCTCACTCAGTTAGTGTTATATGGTAGATATTTGTTTTTTTCCACCCAGGTTTTGAGATATATATATATATATATACACACACACACACACACACACACACACACACACACACTTTCCAATAACAATGTTCCTTGTCTAGATAGGGTCCTGTTGTTTCGCTGCAGGTCTTGGATCTGTGTGTCGTGTATTTCTGTGTAATACCCAAGTACATTTTGATATGAGCTCTGATTACATGGTGCATCGTAATTATCACAGGAGAAAAAAAGGTGGATTTTGATGCACACTGCTGCCATTGTTGCTGTTCTCTCTCTGTTAGGGAATGTTCTGGTTAAACACACTATGTATTGGATTTAATTATCTGCAGGTCCCTTTCTGATCCACACCTCTGGTTCTGGTTACTTTAGATATTCCATAGACCTTGGCAATGAGCAACTTTCATTTGAGCTACTATTTTACCAAAAATATATTCCCTTTAACTGTTACAGCAAGTTCTGTGGATTATTCAGGATAACGGGGGACACTGTGGAAATAGTTTTTGCTGTTACATTTATTTATTTATTTTTATTAAATTGGGTGGTGGTGGTGGTGCAGTGGATATGACACATGCCTTTGGTGTGGGAGATCTTGGTTCAATTCCCATTGCGATACATCAACCAATTTGTCCCTGAGCAAGACACTTAACCCATAGTTGCTCCAGAGGCGTGCGACCTCTGACATATAGCACATAAGTTGCTTTGGATAAAAGTGTCAGCTAAATGTAATGTCATGTAAATTGTTATTAAGCACCAAAAAGGAAATATTCCATTCACAACAGATATCTCAAAAACAAAAGTTAATGTTTTTCATACATTTGGTGAACTGACTCTGGATGTTGGACCTGGACCTACTGTAATGCTGCCAATTTTAAGTATTTTAAGTTGGTGTTATATTCCTGTATTGTGTATGCTACCTCTCTGGAGGTTTTAATTTTAAACTGAATCAACATCATAGGTTTATAGTAGATGTGAGATTGGGTCAGAGACATTGGCACAAGAATTTCTTTTACATTCAGCAAAAAATAGAAACGTCGTACAGTAAATTTAGACTCCCGTATACACGTGTCAACGGAATTACGTGAGAAAGGAAGATAAAGAAAAGACATCACATCTATAAAGGCAGGGTTGTCTCAGTGGAATTCCCCACAGTCTACAAAACAGATCAAAAGTGACCTACTGCTTCAATAAAACATATAATTCAGTTTATGAAAAAAATTGGTGTGTTTTATGCTGGATACGGAACTTAAATCCATATTTAGATCATAAAGACGACTAATGCTTTGAATTAGCATTTTCAGAAATGAAACAGTTGACTAAACTGATTTCAGGTGGATGTATAAGTTCCGCTGCCAAATATAGCCCCTACATCTGGGGCCTCATTGGATCATGCTTCGCTCCCCTCACTGCAGCCCCCCTCCTTCCCTTCCACTGTTTCCTCTGTCTGACAGATGTCAGACATGTTGCGACAGGCTCAGCCCCAGAGATGTTACGGCGAGAGGAAACGCAGGGATCAAGAGGGAGTCTATCTTATCACCGCAGGTATAAAAGGAGATTAGCCAACGCACCTGAGGAGAAGCCCGTGCTGGTTTACACGAGGGTAATGACCGGTTAAACAAAGGTGGTGTTGCAGTGGGGCCCTATGCAGCTGCCCTATCAGGTTTGTTTTCCTCAGATCAGTCAATTACACCTCACCTCCGCCGCCTTTATCAAAGCCAGGATCAGGTTTTGGCTTGTCCACACTTTTTTTTTTTTTCCTTCTTTTCATATAGAAAGACGAGGTGAGTTTGGATACCTGCTCCCAGGAAACTCCAGGGTCATGTTATATGTACAACTTCTCATTAAATATGAATACAAATATTGAAGATTAAGAGATTGATTGGCATTTGCATGTTTGGAAGCCCAGGAGAACAGACAACCTGTTCACAACGTTATCTCCCAGGCTGTCAGATCCTCTTATTTATGAATGCAGATTCATGCTTGCTTGATGTCTCCTCCATCTGATGACAGGATATCTGACAGGAATAGTGTGTGCTACACAAGTGTGAACCCTCCCCTCTGGTTACATGAAGCCCCTGCTGGCTCTATAGACATGTCTCTATTACCAGCAGACTCCGGAAGCAGCAAGCTGGCTCACACACCTGTCTGTCTCATGGTGGCCAACAGCGGGGCTGTTCTTTAAAATGAGGAAATGTAAAGGTAGAGGAGATGGCAGGTGGCTCCACTGATTAAAGAGAATGAATAAAACAACTGTATGTTAGACAGATGTTTGGACTGGTGTTCATACACCAGCAAGAGCTGCCTCAGTACGAGCGATCAGTACTGCTAGTGATTTTTATGGCGTCTGGTTTTTCTAATTGTGTTCGAGTGATTTTACGGTTCCCTCTTTATGTTTAGCTTCAGTGTGCAGTCCATTTCAAAGCATTGCTTTTCCGACGTGTGATTTATTTGCCTTTTTTTAAAGCATTTTATAGCTGCTACCTTGTTTTTGTCAGCTCAAGTGCTACCCTAGTCCAAAAGTAATGTTGTTGTGCTGTTTAGGTTTATACATGCTGCGCACATGCTGTATCCTCAGCAGATGCTGCAGCTCTCTGCATCTACATATGTGGTTGTACAATGTATCTGTGACACATAGCACACAAACATATGCATTTGTTTCCTGTGTATGTATCCCTGTGGGCAGGAGGGAACCAAATGCATACATTAGCAATAAATGACCAAAAAGTTAGTTACTCGTTAAATACAATGCACATCTCAAATTTATGCTGTATAATTGTGTATCTGTGCTATGATAAACTGCCCTACTACAACGCCAACACCAGCTTGACCGAATGTTCCTTAATGAACTCAAACTGCTTTGGAGAATAAATAGTTGGACTGGGACCAGTCAATATACTGTGCATCAGAGTCTTATTAATGATGTTATCTTGTCACATCCTTTTTGTATATATTTGCATAAAGGTAGCTGATGGGAACATGCACTGATTCAGTATTTTATTGTTTTCAACTTCTAAAAGTTGCTTAAAATTTGCAGAAAACATTTAAATGGAAACATAACTTGACTCAACATGCAGACACGCAAAGTAAAGAAAAATTAGCTTAACATCAAAAAACACAATTCTGCCAAATCATATACAGTGTAAATGTGTCAGTAAACAGGTCCCTATGTACAGCACATGCCTGCATCCTTGTGTGTATTTGTTTGTATGAACACATCACTTGTGAGTGCCAGTTTCAATGTGCCAGTGCACACTTGATGATGGACTACATGAGAGGGGGAGAACGAACTGGAGACAGCGCTGTGTGTATGTGTATTTTGATTACTGCACCCCCCACCCGCTGAGACACTTAAATGTGGTCAGACACACGCCGACCGATGGCCATCAATAATGCACATGGCAGGGAGATCCTCCAACCCGCGTTATCATCAGGGACAATTGGTCTGTCCCTGCTGGAAGCCCCCCCGTCTCTAACAGACGGATGGCTTCAATTTCTGATGAGAAAGGAAAAGTAGGGAAAAAAAGATTCCTCCATTGCCAGACTAGCCTGGCAGTCGGGCCTAGTCTATGAGTGAGTATCATCGTCCCATCTAATGCGTGATTATTAACATTAAGTCCCTGCATGAGACAGTTTGGGTGTTTGTGCTGGAAAAGTGGGTCTTTATAATGGTTAAAGCATTCACTTACAGATGAGGCAATATCTCACAGTTGGTCAGCAGGGGTCTTAGGCCAGCTGTTGGCATGATAATGTGTGGGAGAGAAGGATGTTGTGTGTGAAAGTGGGAGGCAAAGAGGCAGAGTTAGGGAAGTGTGGTGTCAGTTTGATGGTGATCAGAGCGAAGAAAATCTAAAACGATTCTGTATTCCAGCACATCATTTCAGCTTCAGCAGTGTTTATATGTAATGGTTATCATTCTGTCATCAGGAATAATGCGTTTATCTAATGTCAAAGAAAATGGAAATCATTTGAAAGGAGATTTTAGAAGTCAGACTGTCTGAATGTCTGAGAATCTTTTAAGCTAGACTTGTGAGGCTGATTGTTTTTTTGTTTTTTTTTTCTATTCCAAGATATTTATTTTTTTTGACAATGCTGACTGTGGTTGCATGTTGCGTGCGTCTGTGCATCAAAGAAAAGAGGAAAATGTGGGCATGTCCACACGTGTGTGAGTGTGCACGCGTGGGCACATGTGTGCACAGCAGCGTTTCCACATGCGGCTGCGCTGGCATCACTGTAAACCACTGCCTCTGCCTCAGGGAGAACAGAGCTACATTTCATCTTTCTTTAGGTGATGTCACATTCAGACTTCAATGGTAACGCTTCCAGTGCTGCACAGTCAATGGCTACCAGTCTTTAGTCTGGAAACCATTGCCCTGCCACTTCCTCCTACTGGTCCATGACCGACGGCCCACTCACAGCCTTAATCAGGCCCTGATGAGGGAGACCCGGCCTACCGCTCAGGGTTCCTTGATGGTTTGAGGTGGTTTGCTGGTGATGGAGGTGGTGGAAAGTCCTTAGCCACCATGCGTTCCCAGTCCTGGCATGGAAACGGGCCCCATTTGGGGTTTTCCTCTGGAGACGTGTGGACCAAGCTGACGCGGTGGCAATGCGGAGGCACATGTGGTGAGATGGTCAATGAGAGAAGAATGGAGACGTAACACAGGCTGAGGAAATTCTTGCCTGCAAACATTTCCCCCTATCCTTAATGACTGTTACATCAATTGCCTGCATCACTGCAGCGTTTGAACGTCACTTACAGTTTTAGGGTCAGTACATTAGTGTAATAAATTTATTCATAGCCTTTTCCCAGCCCCAGGGGCTGACGGGCATCTTTTTTAATAAGGCGCTGACATCTGTCTGCGGAGATTGCCCACTGAGCATCATCTCTCTAAAATGGGGGCCAGAGACCCTGAGTGTGTGTGTGTTGTGTGTTTGTCATTGTTTCTGGAAACACACATAGTCACACACACTAATATTTGGCTTCATGCCATGAATGCACCATGAACACGGGAATGAAATAAACATTTTAGCTCAAGTCATTGAGCAGTCTCCCACCCGTACCAAGTCATACCTGTATTTAGTGTATTGTCCACCGTGTGACTGCCGGTATTGAATACTAATGCATTTTTTTTTGCTCCAGCAAACACATATGTAACTCGCCATATCAATTATTTCCTCTTTCTTTCCACTCGCTACATCTTTCCACTGCTCCCCTCCGCCATTATAACTGCATAGGCACTGGATGCAGCGTTTCTGAGCAGACTCCAGAAGTCTATACGTGAACTGCACAGATAAAAGACAATTCTTCCTTTTTCTGCATCATTAGGTGACATTCTGATAAAAAGATTAGAGTCACCGATAGTTCACCAGACTAAATTTGTCCTCTCCACTTTTGAAGCCTGGTTCAAACGTTCATTTTTTTCTGTCTTCAGGGCTTTGGCTTCTTCATACTTGTTCAAAGACAAAAAGATAAATCAAATGGGGGTCATGCATTCGATTATCATGCTTTTGGTAGTATCTGCATCAGAAAATTGAATCATGTCGTGCATATATGTGAGTGTGACAGCTGAGAAAATGTAAAAGGAACAGACAAGGAAAATGTAGCGTAAAGGAAACAGTCAGTGATGTCAGTTAGCATGTACGTTATTCTGGAGATTTAGCAAGTATAGGAAGGTTAGCCAAAGTGCATTTCTTTCTTTTCTTTCATGGGATTTGGTAACAAAAAAAAATAAATAGAATACACCATCCTCGTCGTTGATTTAGAAACACGCCAGCTGTCAGTCATGGCTGAATCCTCAAGATAATGTGCTTTGCAGTTGGCAGCTTGTTCATGTTTTTGCACCCAAATAAACACTCACATTTCTTGTAATGAAAAAAACAATTCCCTTTACAATAAGAAGACCCAATGATCTGATTTATTCCTTTTATTGGAACAGATTTCGCCAGCTTTTCCACCAAATGCTTACCCGGCGCAGTGCTATGGTGACTGATGTTAATAAACCAGCAAAGAGGAGCGTTCACTTTTCCCCAATGGAAAGGCAGTCACGTGGTGCAAAATGTAGCTGTGCGAGTCCCATTTTAGCAGCATGCTAAACATTCTATGCGCTTATATATACTAGATGGAATCATGTAAATACAGACTAAATATTTGCATAAAATAGTATCTGTGTACAAGATATAAAAAGTGTGATAGTCAAGCAGCAAACTTGGGAAGGACAGCAGGGAGAGCATACTAACCTCATTGCTGCCGAATGATGCTCCATGTCCTTTTTTTAATAAGCCCCAATAAAAGCAAACGGCCAGACTGCTGATATAACTGCTTCCACTAGACTGTCCCCTAGCAGGGGAAGGACAGATGGGAAAAGTGTGGCTGATCTTTTTGTTTTTGTTTTTGTTTTTATAGGTGTCAGAGGGTGGTACTGTAACCTGCATGAAATGAGTCGCGGGCAAAAGAAAAGAAAAGAAGAAAGTCACCAATGTCCAAAGATATGCTGCCATGCATATTTTACAGCTGCTAGAGAGTGCAATTTCCATGGGTGCAAGTGGTGAGAAGACGTGGTAGAGGTGCCTCCTGACTTCTTTCTTCCCGAGTGAAGTAGATAGTATGAGAAGTGTTTTAAACCAAGAAAAAAAAAGGACATTAAATAAAGTGCAAAAAGAGGAATAGGAAATTAGGGGTGAGAGTCTGGAGGAGAGAGTCTACAAACCCCTTCCCTCCTTGCTACCATATTCTGTCCATTAGCGTGAGTGGTGCTTTTCCACACTGTGGTTACCCCTCTCTTCAGGTTGACCTGTCCCTCTTGAAGCATGTTTGAGTGGGGTGGGGAGGCAGTAGATGGAGAGGAAAATGGAGGTGGAGGCAGAGGTGGGTGGTAATTAGAAACATTGCTTGTCATCAGAGGGTTATCTGTCCATCTTTTCTGCCGGTCTGTTTTTTGATACTGGCAAGTTTTACGGAGAGAAATTACCCCCGCAGCCAATTAAAGGGTCTTTCTCTCTCCCTGATAAGAGATCTATTAATACTGTGGCATGGTTGGCACTTAACTGGCAATGAATGCCCATCGACGAGCATTGAAAGTTTAACAACTCCTCCCTGGGCTCCAGTTCTTTCTTTCTTCTGGAGACCATTAACTGATACAGCGAGGGGGCTAAGCTCCAGGCGTCTTATCAACTGATTACTCTCTAAAACCATCAAGTGCATTTTTAATGGAAAAGGGAAAAATTGTTTCTGCTGTGAAATATAAAAGCACCTCTGGGCGTGCAGTGTATGTGCTCTGTCATAAATTCTAGCAACCGCGTTGTGGAGTCTTAGTCTCACGTCTCGTACTCGGTGAAGGATTTTCCCTGCCTCCAGGAGAAGGACGGGATTGTTCAACAAGCTGTCTCCTTTAAAGACTTTTTCTTAGATGTATTTTTCAGATTTTGTTTTTGCCACGGAGTAAGGGTGTGTAGGAGTGTGCAGCATAGCTCGCCAAGAATTGGATGCATGCCAAATGCTAACACCACAATAAATAACGTCAAAGCCTCCTGCTCCCATTGTGTTTGATGGACATTTCTATAGTGGCGTCCTCAAATGCTATCAAGTGTTATTCAGCTTATAAATTATATAACTTCATTTATTTATAATAAAACATTTAACAGCAAATTTTTGTGCACAGTTTTAAAGTGCGTTCAGGAACAAGTACAGTTTGCACAGACTTTGGTGAGCTAAGTACACATCATGAATGCAGCCCAAAGACTGGAGACACAAGTGGCTTAAGTTTGTCTTACGTTGAACTAACCTGGGGGGTTTTGTTTAACCTGTTGTGCCTATTCTTAATAATATCGCTGCGTTCGGAGATCTCAGCAGATCTCATATCATAACTCAAATAAAACCCAAGTTGAAATAAATCATGATTTAGTTTAATGCTTTAAAAAAATAACCATGTTTCCCTAACCTTAACCATTCCTTGACTATACTTGAATTGTCCCCCAAAGTAAACAAAACCCAAAAGCAAACAAACAAAGCAAAACAGAACCCTAATTGAATATAATCTGGGGATTGCAGAATTATCAATCAACATTCCGTCTAGTTGTAGGGTTGTACTAAATTTAGGTTTAGGTCATTTCTGCAAGTTACATCTACCAATATGATGCAGAATTGAGGAAGTAGCTTGCAATTATGGTTGTTACCGAATGCAGATAATAAAATCTTAGGGTGTGATGTTAAAATGTCCTTTATTACATCCAAGCTGGGATGCGCAAGTGTCAGTGTTTCAGTGTCGCTCATGCACTCACGTGACACTGACACTCAGTTAGGATGTTGATTTCCTGTGGGAACGTCCACACTAAAATATCCACTCACAGTTGTGTAAGTCACTTTGTACTCATGGGGTCCACTTTCTCTCCTCAACTGCTGCAGAGATGAACAAATGACTCCAAATGTGACACAGTAAATCACTCCATCAAGATGCAGCAAAGTGGAATGTCAATGTGTGCTGTCTCGCTCTCTCTCTTTCTGTCTGGCCCTCTATTTATGCCTGTGCGTGCGTGTTACCTGTCGCTGTGCATGCCTGTATATGTTTATGCTCATACAAGTGTGCATGTGAGTGAGAGAATGAGGCTAACCATGCAAACTTGGTGGGAGAGAGTTTTTTTTAGTAAAAGCAGTACCAGAGTGGCCCTTAAAAGAGAAAGGAGAGGAAGGCGAAAGATGCAGCTTGACTGTACATTTACGAATGAAAATTTAATGACGCTAAATCTAGACAGACTTTTAGTGTCAGTCAGGATTACGGCAGCAGCCCGAACATTCATGAATTATTAAACCGGGAGAGAGATCCCTGGGTGCTTGGACCAGCCGCAGATGAGAGGAGAGAGAACGGAAAAGGCGAGAGGAGGAATCAAGCTCAAAGTAAATAAATAAATAGATCAATACATGCAAAAGCAAATAAAGTCAACACGGGGGGGCCTTTAAAGCTGGATTGCACCTTCGTAGGGGGTATAAGGGCACATTGTTTGGTATTAACTCTGGCTCCTTGAAGATGTCAGTGCTTGTCTGTGTCTGCTCAACTTTCAGACTATAAGCTCACTGTGACAAGATGAGGAACTTGGGAGTGCTTGTGCCTATAAATTGGGGGGAGGGGACCGGCAGGGAGAAGCCTCTAATACAAAACCCTGTGCTGTAGAGGAGAAGATTGCAGTGCGGTGCCATGACAACCATCCAGTTCTCTGCACTCTATAGCTCTAAGTATATTTAAACACAATAGGGAAGAAGTACTGCAAAGGGGTTAAGTGTCTGTATGTCAGAATGCAAAATGCCTCCAGTGATGCAACATGTATGTGATTCCAGAAAGAATTTGTTTGTTTTTTAATCATTCACATACCTGCCTACACTTTCACTGTGTACCTGGAGGTTTCAGAATGTATATATTAAGCGACAGAAAAGGGCAGAACCAGTGAACATGCAGCATTATTTTCTGCAGATGTGCACAAGCATTGCTCCAAAGGAACGCAGGATAGCCATGATGTGCATACGAATGTGTATTTAAAAGAGCTGCAGGTAATGTCCACACTAACAAAGATTGAAAAGGCTGTTGAAATATTGTTTGTTTTAAAATAACTATATCTATTTTCCATCTTGTGCTGGCTGCATGAGTCAGCTGCCCAGCAAGAGGCTTTCCAACATTTCTGAAGTGCTTTTCTTTTGTCTGCACCATAATCACGAAGAACAAGATGTGCCACTAAGTCGGGATTCTGAGAAACGTATGACTCAACAGACCTATTGAAATCTTCCATCAAGCAAAAGTTTTTGCTGCTTCCAGCTTCTCAAATGTGAGTATTTGCTGCTTTTCTGTATTTAAAAAAAAAGAAGGATTTTTTTATTCTTGGTATGCAGTTGGAGGAAATTACCTTTGGCTTTTTTCATACTATACGCTGACATTTTATTGACTAAACAATTAATCAATAAATCAAAAACATAAGTGATAACGATAATTTATTGCAGTTCACTCCTGCAGACCTGCATTTTGTTTAAATGCATCATTTTTCAAATGCATCAAGCGTTTTTTGAGCATTTTTGCGCCAGTGATTGAAAACACCAGGCCAAAGAGCAGCAAAAAAAAAAAGGTTTTTATATTTAACTGCTTTAGTGTTGGCTGTGGCCTGACTTGCAAGCTCTGCAAACAGGACGGTAAATTAAGACATCACTGATACCATGAACAGCTAAACAAATATTGTGGACAGCCGCACTGCTCCCCTACTGTCCTCTGTATGCCACACAGCCAAAACCAGGTGAGCTGACACCCCCATATCTCTCTCACTGTTGGAATGTCAAAGGGTGCACTGTTGACCCAGACGGAGCTGCCACTCAGTGTGTGTGTGTGTGTGTGTGTGTGTGTGTGGTATAGGGGGTTGGGGTTTTATGGGCATTTGGCAGACTTTACCCCCGTGCTCCCCAAGCCCCGTCTGCTGTTCCCATGGTGGCCTAGGGACGCCAGCAGACGGGACAGACGCAGGGTCTGGCTTCTGGTTTGGTGTATCCACTGTCCCTACTGTATCTTTCTCACCCTCCCCATTCAAAGACATTCCTCCCATTCCCCCCACAATGTACTCCTCTTGAGCAGGATTTATCTCTTTTTTCACTCCTTTCCTGCTCTTCACTCTATGTGCTGCAGGGATTCTCCTGGGAAAGAAAAAGAAAAATGAATCAGGTTTCCAAAACAAATCAGTGCCTTGCTCTGTTTTGTTTCTGTGAGTGTGTTGGTGTGTGCATCTTGAGAGCCAGAGTACCAAACACTTCAAGTTGTGGACTCCGTTAAAACATGGTGACCTTTACCCCTTACACTTAATATATGCTATCATCCTAAGAGATAGAATGATGTTAACAACAAACAAACACATTACGTAGATTTTGAGGAAATGTGTCAGCCAATATTTCAACATGTTGATCCTAGGGCTGAAACTAATGATTATTTTCATCAACAATGAATTTGTCAATTGTTTTTACAATGTCAGAAAATAGTGAAAAATGACCAATACCCAGAGCCGAACAAAAACAAAGACCAAAACACAAAGGTAATAAATGTATGATGATAAAAAAAACGAGAACAGCAGCAAATCCTCATGTTTTGGGAAACATTTGCCGTTGTTGTTTAATCGATGACTAAGGATTAGTCAAAAATGTTGATGATGAATGAATGATGAATGATGTATGATTCATGATTTCCCATAACCTGAAGTGTATAGCTTTGCCAATTGTCATTCTTGCCTCGATGTTCACCGGTGGAGTTCAAAGTGTATTCTATATTGTAGCATATGATAGGAAATGATAGTAGAAGTAGGGATGCACCGAATCCAGGATTCGGGTTCGGATTCGGCCGAATATTGGGCTTTTTGACGGGGTTCGGTTTCTGCCGTTTGGTTTCTTCCACCGAACCCCACGCTTGCACTACTGCGCTGGTCGACGTAATGACGGCGCCGTTGATTACGGGAAGGTGTTTACGTAGGTGGACCGTTCATTGCAGTAGGCTGTGAGAAAGTGAAAATGGAACTCGGGAGCAGAAAAAGCGCCGCCCAGCAGCACCCCCAGCCAAAAGAAGGCGACCCAAGCCGAGCCACACACCCAACCCGCAATGCCGACCTGTCCCGCGGCGGCAAGGACCCCAAACAACACACAACATCGCCGCTGCCAAAATACCTGCGCATGAAACATCCGAAAGAATACGAGTCGCGCATGAAGGAATCCACAGACAGCAGCCAAAACGCAGCAACCCGGCAAAGGTACGGCAAAGGAAGGACAGTCACATCTAAAAACTTGTGTTAACCAGACAGCCTCTCCCGGGCTGTCAGCTGTTCTCTCGGCAAATGACAGCTCCCTACAGTGGGAGCGGAGCGACCGAACGGCCGGCTGCTGCTCGTTAGCTAACGTTAGCTTTCTAATTTCACCCACCCAACATGCCTTCATCATGAATTGGTTAGGGAAAAAACTAAATTGTCACTCATCTGGCGATAGCGATGTGCTTTCCTACGATGTGAAAAGAGCGTGTGAATTCACCATTAAGTTGTACACCTTTTCAAAGATCAATAAACCTTTATTTCTATAGAATATTTAACACTGGAACTGGAAGACATTGTAAGGCGATTTCTGGCAGCCAGCCTTCCAAAAGAAAACACAATGAAATTAAATAACCGATCATTAACCGTTGACCGACAAGCAGGTAACGGAGTCTCAGTTCACCGTCTGGGAGCCTCTGACACACTTTCCGCACTCCGTATCCGCGGACAGCTGTAGGCTTGTACCGGTTAATGTTCTGTGCATTGTCGGACACATGCAGCCACTTTCCTGAAACTTGCGAGACTGACAAGTCCACAGCGGCGTGTATGTCCGAGCCTGTCTCCACCTGCAGGTTGTCAACTGTGTGCTTTGGAATGAAAGGGAGAAAACAGGACGCTGAGTAACACGGCGGATATCCGGCCGCCTTAACTGCAAAGTGCTGCGGGAAACCCTGCTCCAACAACTAGCGTTTTCTCTGTCTCTCTCTCTCCGCCAGGAGTCCTGCCCCCCCCCACACAAAGACCATGCGACTGACAAGAGGGTTCACTCCTTGTTACGCTAAGGAACCGAGAGTGGTCATCCAGTCGGCAGAATCTTAACCAGTGGAGTCGGTATTCGGCCGAACCCCAAAAATCTGGATTCGGTGCATCCCTAAGTAGAAGCGTTTTTTGTTTTTTTTGCAGGCCTAACGGGGTTTGTGCAGGCCTAACATGGGTTTAATCCTGCAGATAAATTCAGAAGCCAACCAACAGAGTGCCGTTGCAGCGGGTGACAGTGACACAAGCCTGAGATGCATGAGGCACATATGTGTGTCTCTCTTGCCATCTGCTATGCCGATCATTAGAAAGGATGTCACACTGAGTTGGGACCCTCCATAGATGCATGTGCCCCTCTTCGTATGCCTCTCCCACTCGGTTATTCCTTTGTTGTTTTCAAGCTTAATTTCAGGGCAAATATGAGATGGGATCTGTGGGGGAGTTGATTGTTTTTACTCAGCAAAGGAATCCCCATAAGATGCTGAGTTCGTGTCACAACACCACGGGCCTGGTCCCTTGTGGCTTGGCATGAAAGGTCAGATGATGCCCGTCCATCTTTGTGTGTGTGTGTGTGTGTGTGTGTGTGTGTGTGTGTGTGTGTGTGTGTGTGTGTGTGTGTGTGTGTGTGTGTGTGTGTGTGTGTGTGTGTGTGTGTGTGGTTGCAAACGCTTGCATACGCTTGCATATTTATTTTCATTTACACTTCTTTTTAGCGTACTTTTTGTCTCTTGGGTCATTTGCATCTCCATAGCGCAGTCAAGGCCCCTCCTGTTGTTTCATCTAAGGACTCTTTCCCTTCCTCCCTGCATGTGTTCGCTGAGCTACCCACCTTCTCACAGAGCCTTAACACCAGGACTCGCATGTACAGTACAACACTAATGTTGTGCATAATGTACCTAAAACAAGCTCTGGTGAGAGTGTGTTGCAAAAATGCACAAATGTTATTACAAATATTGTAGAATTTACGTCTCATGTAAATGAGGCGTGGAACCTATAGACCGTGATATGTTTGCTCATCAGTGTTAACCAACACCCTGGTGATCAACAGGCGTGTGTGTGTGTGTGTGTGTGTGTGTGTGTGTGTGTGTGTGTGTTGCTTGTTCAGATAACAGAGATTCAATCTGTGACCTGAGGGATGGGGGCCCTCTTCTGCCTTGTGGGGCCCCTGTTCTTCATGCCCTTGCAAACCCCAGCCAGGACCCCTAACAGCTTGGAAGATAAATATCTAATCAATATACAACTGCGTTTGCATAGAAAACACAACCTATAGCACAAAGCCAGAAAGCTGTAGAAACAAGTATGTTTAACATGAAGGATTTAGACTCTAATTCTTAATTTAATTCAGATTTTGCCAGGGCTAAATGCATTATGTTTGTTGATTGTCTACAAATAAGAAAGCTATCTTTGCATTCTTCACTCAAGAAAATCATATTCAAGGTGAGGTTCAACAAGTCGTGTCTTAACCACATCAGGGAGTTTGGAGGAGATAAATGTGAGAACGTAGCAAAGGAGAAGAGAGGGAAGCAAAAGGGACGATGAGAAGAGAAGCTCAAGGTGACAAAGCTGCCTAGTGACTAAGTCTTAAATAAACAAGCCAGCTGTTGATGTGACCAAGCCACAGGACCTGCTCAATAAATCACCATCTTCTGCTCCTGAGGTCAGATTTGGCTTTTGTCACCCTGACCACAGATCTAATATGATATACAGATAGGAGGCTGATGGAAGTAGAGACTGTACTGGTCCACTTTAAAATCTTAGCTATACCCTAGCTACATTCGTTCACTTCTAAAAGGACTTAACGGTTACGTAAATAATCATTAATTGCCCCCCCCACACACTCTATAGTTCCTAAAAATTTGGTCTCAGCTTGCCGTGCCATGTGTGATCTGTGACGGCGGTGATCCTGTCTGGCCCTCAGAGAGCTGCCTGAGTGGCGTTGCTTGGACGTTTAGCCAATATAAGGTCAAGCGAGAGCACATAGTCCACGCCCCATGTGTCAGCAGTTCAATCTATCCTGTCAAAGTTGAGGTCCTTCTTGATCCATGATGGATATGGATGTCATACAGGCCCAACACGAGGGATCTCTATCCATTGGGACAACATAAGGAGCAGAAACAAAACAAAAGAAGCTAACGTTAGCAAACACTGTGGTCCCTCTGCCTCTTACGCCCCGCTGGCCGCTGTAGGAGACAAAAAAGAAAAAAGAAAAAAAAGAGACGCTGTATTCCTCCGACACGCTGTACTAACGTTACTGTTTAAAACGCTTTCTAGGTTAGTGGGGATGCATACCGCTCAAAACAAACATTAAAAACGTAGTAATCTTCCCTCTGTGATTAGTTTTGTTACTAAACTGTGTGTAAAATGAGCGGTGACGTTAAATCATCTGTTTCAGGTAACGGCACTCTAGGGTGCCGTCTATTTGCTGGATTGTTCCGAGGTAACCGTCGGTAGCTAACGTTAGCAGACAAGCCCGTTGACAGCAACGGCATTGTTCATATTTATGCACAATGACACATAAAGTAAACTTCCTAAAAAAAGGAAATACATGCTGTTTTCAGGTAACTGATCAGGTTTCTGTTGACGTTCAAACAGGCCTGTGTGTTTTTTGAGAAATATCTTCATACTGCAAGGCTATATTTATTTTATTTTTGTTATTTATATATTATTTTATTGCCATTACCTGTTTTCCCTGTTTTCATACATACAGAAGTTTAGTTTGCTAAATATATCACATTTTTTTAGTTGGATATTGGATGTGAAAAGAAGGAAATGGTTCTTCCATAACATTGTACTTTAGATGTGTGTTAATTTCCCACACCAGGAGTACTTTATATAGTTCTATTTTATAGTGATTGATTATCTATTCAAAAAATGTTCTATGCAAAATGTAAAATTTTCTATTAAAGAAAAGATAGAAAATAAATATTTGTGTGTGCTGTAAAGTGGTCAATGAAAAATCGGAAATCGGAATAGGCCTAAAAATTGTAATCGGTGCATCTCTATTGCAAACTTAAAGGACCCTGAAGAGTGTAGAGTGTAAACAAACAGTTCTGTTTACATTCAGTGTTTCTCACTGATTGCATTTTTAACATCAAGAAAACATTTGCAGCACACATTTGTTATGAATGTTTTCAAATTGTTTACATCAGCTTGCAGGCTTCTTATTCTTCTTCTTTGCAACCTTTTTATGGCACAACCGACCGTCAATATGCATTACCACCCGGTGCAGATGGCAGACGTGGGTATCACTTCAACCCAGTGATGTAATGTGAATTGCATCACCACTGGGAGTGGCATGCATGTGCCGAAAGGACATGTGATACAAACCATACAGGGAGGGACACATCAGAACATTGCTCTACAGTGCCCCTAGTGGTCCAAAAAACCTAAACAATACTTAAAATTTTTGCTCATTAGTCATTTTTTAATCACACCTCAGTTTGAGACCTAATCAGAGCTAGTGGATCAATCTTGTAGTGTGACACACTACTTTTTGCTTCAGGCAAAAGATGTACCTGTTTTCTGGCAGATTCACTTTATTTAGCAAAGTTGAGTGCATTCTTTTTTTATTTATAGAACTTGTTCTTTTCCCTCTCAACAACTTATCCATTATATCCTCAGTGACTTTAGTAAGATTCTGTTTCTCCCTTGCTGAGAAACAGAATGGGGCCAGGAGGAAGAGCTGGTGTTTATTTTTTGAAGTGTCCCCTGATGAAGGTGCCAGAACATATGACAGGGTGCGAGAGAGAGATGGAGGGAGAGAGAGGGCGACGATGAGGAGAGAAATGGGGGAGAAGTAAACTACAAGCTGGTTGACAGTCCCGGGGCTTCTCCATCACTTTACAGCCATGTATGGAGTTCTCTCAGGGAGCCGTGCTGTACCCTGCGGAGCTGCCCCGACGACAGGCACCGGGAGAGGTGTTATCACCCCTTTAAACACAGAGAGAGGAGGCATTAATGTCTGAGGGGAGGAGTGGTGACAGCTCTCTCCATGACAGGAGACAGGAGCAGATAGCAAGATATATGAGCTCTTCCTTTAGGATTTCCTCAGGTGGTGGGATGGGGTGCAAGGTGATAAGAGGTTGGGGAATTGTAGGAAATTTCATATTGCCAAAATAGTCCTGGAAAGTTATCTTCTCTATTGGAAGAAAGACTAAAGACAAGAAAAGGAAGAAGGATGAGAGACGGGAAGAAGTACATAGGACAGAATAAGGAAGAAAGAGCCCCTCGTTGAATGTATGTTCCATGGTGTTGATACCTTTTGTGGCAGACGAGGACACTTAAAGAGACAAATTCAGGCTAATTGCTGCTGCATGTCCAGGATCCTTGGGACAGGCCATGGCTGGGGTCAGGCCAGCATCAATCATAGAGGGGTGGCCACACAAATCTGGTCTCTCTCTGGGGACCATTACAATGGGTCCACAATAGCCTGTGGTCAGCCTCCGTTGTCTTATAGGAGGGGGTGGACGGGGTCAGAGTGTCCTGAATGGACAATGGCCGACAGTGACCCACTCTTTATTGGTATGCAGAATAATGGACAGTGGTCAGTGATGTGGGGGGTTGTGGGAATGGATTTAGTAATATAAAGAGGTGATCATGGTCACGATGGTTTGTTTCACAATGAAAGGGAGAAGAGAAAACACAGTTTTGTAATATATTTTGTGTGGGCATATATTTTGTGTGTCATGCCATTATCTGATCTTTTCCCCCCCCTTTTGCACATAAAATACCCGTCACTTCACACCTTTTACTGCTCTACACATTCTAAAAGTATCTCGCGGAATAAACACAGATGTAAAACACATGTTGTATGTAGTCTGTGTTAACTGACTTCCAAAATCCAACAAGCAGTTATTCACATGGACACAACATTTGAGCTCAAAAATGCATATTATAGTGGCTGTAAAGAGGATATATTTTAAATGACCATTCCTTTCCTGAACCATCTTTTTCGTAATTCCTTTCCCTGCCTGTACATCTCCGCTCTTTGTGATGAACCGTCTCATTTTTAACTTCAAACTCACAGAACGTCTCCTCCAGATGTTCAGCAAACATCTTACTTTAATTCAATTGGTAGTCTTTAGAAAGCACTGTACAACAAATCATTTATGAAATATTAGCCTTGATCATACCATGTAGTGTTGTGTAGGTACGATCAAAACTAGGGCTGAAACGATTCCTCGAATAACTGGAATAATTCGATTACAAAAAATCCTCGAAGCAAAATTCTTTGCCTCGAAGCTTTGTTAAATAATGTAATTAAGGTTGTACGGATCACTGTGTTTCCGCACGGAGGATTATTACTAGCGCACAACAGGTTGACGCTTCTGTGGAGACAAGACTGACGGCCCAGATTACAAATGAAGGAAGACGAAAATAGCGAGGGTCTAAGAGAAGAGACAGGCGAGAGAAAACGACAGAAAGTTTGGGATCATTTTAAGCTGCAAACATGCTGCTACATCATCTCTGTAGAAAACATCCAGTCTACTCATCCATTCCACGGAGCGAACCCGACACAAGGTAGCTAACTAACGTCTGCTGCTCTCGTCCACCGCGCTGTTTTACACAACTAGCCTACAGCATGCTACTCTGCAAATAGCCATGTTTTACCAACGAGCTAAAACGAAAGCTGTCGGTTTGTAGTCTAACTGTTTATTAGTTTGCTACTAATCTTTGGAAACTTAGCTGCTGCCGGAGACAAACCGGCTCCTCCCCCCAGCATGGCCACTTAATATGCACGTGAATGACGTCATCATGCCGGTGATGTCTGCATTCTTTATTCTTTCTCCTCACTGTGTATTAGGCTTCTGAAAATGTGTCCCCCAGAACAGTGTAGTTGAATAGCCCTGCTGTAAGCTTTGCACCGTCACATTTACCCTCGGCTTAGTGAACAGCTCTTTTGCATATCCAGTGCAAAGAGCCAGAGGCAAGAAGGGGACGGGGGTGAAAAATATTAACATTTGGGCCACCAAAAATTTACCTTTTTTTAAATGTCTTGGAATTTGGCAATAAAAAATGTTGCTTTTTCTAAAAAAGGAAACAGGTTAACTTTTTTTTAAGTAAACAGCAATAATAAATATTTACTATTGCTGTTTACTAAGTATTTCTTACTAAGTATTTATTATCCAATTACTTGATTAATCGATGGAATAATCGGTAGAATACTCGATTACTAAAATAATCGATAGCTGCAGCCCTAGTCAAAACTATTCTAAACTTGTCTCGGATGGATTAATCATTTACATTTTGCTACACAATACTATCAAATAACCACTTGCATATCTATGTTTATAGTTTCCAACAATTATACGTGTTATTGTTGGAAACTGTGAACATGAATTCGTAATTGCAAATTCTGACTTTGTGATTGTGTTCAGTCACTCAAAATACAGTCAGCTTCACTGGACTCTCCCACACTGAGTCTGTCACTCCTGATGGGAATACCAAGTCATGCTTTAATTCCCGCCGTTTCACCTTTCCAGTCTTCGAGGACTCATAATGGATAAACCACCTGATGAATCCCCCAAATCCTTGCTCTTTGGGGCCCAGACGTTTTGGTCACAGTACAATCTTTCACTGTACCCCCTTTGTGTTCTTTGTATTCTTTAAATCCGTGTTTCCTGTTCTGTCCAATTGACCTTAACATCTTTTATGTCATCCAGACAATGCTTTATAATCGCTAATAAAAAAAAACCTTTTCCTTATGGCCTTATTACCTCCACCCAGGAAGTCATGTTTTCAGATTGGTTTGTTTGTCCGTTTGTCAGCAGGACTACACTACTGCTGGTCCAATTTTCATGAAACTTGGTGGAAGTGTGTAGGTTTGACCAAGGAAGAACCCATTCAGTTTTGGATCGGATCCCAGTCACAGGGCGGATACAAATAGTTTTATACTTTCGTTAACATTGCGAGATAGGGCATGGGCTTATTGGAGGTCTGCGAGTGCCCTTCTACTTTTGAGCGTGGTTTAGTTGATCTCTGTTACCAGTGCCTTCCTTGTTTAGACTGATATTATTTAGACCAATATTGATCTACATTCTTATACATATTCAGTAAAATCATATAATTCTAATTTTAGCCAGTGTACAATATACACTACAGTACACGTACAGATGGGTCGAATGCTAGATTTATGAAGTGAGTGTTTTCATCATGCAAAATAAGGTATAGCCTATACTGTAGGTACATTCTGCCTCCTTTTTATCCTTGCAGAGCTTTGGGTTTTTCTTGAATTGCAAACACCTACTATAGCGGATAGCTGGATTATTATTACTATCCAGCGGATAGCTGGATTATTATTACATTATCTCCAGTGTTCTTTCGTTGCAGTTATCAGTTGTTTCATCTTCATTGGCTGTATCTACTCTATTTTTATCTGTATATAATTTTTTTCTGCTCTCCAATTCCCCCAAAGGCATCATTACAGTTTGATGTAAACCATACTAAAATCTAATCTCATACAGCAAGATGAAGGTAGAAACTGTAACATTTCCAAAATGTGGCCTGTCTGCAGACAATGTCACTTTAAAGTCTCTCTATACAGTATTTTCGGCAGCTAAAATCAGACCCTTCATCTAGTGTGAGGGTGGCTTTTATGTGGCACTTTAACAGCTGGCTGTGTGAGCGAGAGTTACACAAAGAGTTGTTTAATGGAAATGGGAATTGGCTACACTGTGACTATTTTCCATAATTAGTTGTACCAGACATTGGAATCATCTGGTCATCTTCGACTGCCTTCAGCAAATAATTTCTGACCAATAAAGCAAACAAAAAAAAACAACATACAAGAATAGTTTTTTAACGTGGTTCTGATTTTCCAGCTCATTTCCCAACTTGGAGCTAATAGAGTTGGCAGTTTTATCTTCAAGAGGAATACATGTTCAGATTTATTAGTGTGTTGATAGACAGACCTGGACTCTAATCTGTTCCTTACTGAAGATCTCATTGCTTCGTTGGCTTTCAAGTTGCCTCCAAATGTCATCATGGGCTCATTGTGTTACGAACATTTGTGAGCTCATTTGAAGAATAAGTGGAGAAATGGGGTTTAGTTATGAGGTTAAAACTCTGGCCCTTGATTTCTTCCCTTCTGAGTTGATTGCATTAAATACGCCAAGGTTTAATCCTAAAATTTTACAGTTTGAATTCTTTACCATCAGTAGAAGAGAATGATGTTCCCACAACTCATCCATACACCAGTCAGCTCATACACAGCTGCAAAATGCATCTGCATGAGGGAAGTGTAGCATAGCCAGTGGGCTAAATGTACGTATTCAATCATAATTGGCCTTGTAGCTGCTGGAATACATCAAGTATTTTGCTTTTGTAGATAGTAATACTGCAATCAATTTATTAAAGTTCAGCATAAGTTCAGTTTACAAATTTAAAAAGAGGAAGAAAAAAAAGCAGGAGCAAGCAATACATTTTCATCTGAAATTCATATATGCCATTAACTTTAATGGATCTCAGCTTATCTGCATTCAGACCCGTCAACGCAAACTTGTTTGCCTCTCAGTAAATTTCCATGCAAGGTTTTGATACTTCACAACTTGCAAAGGAAGTGAGGCTCAGTGAAATATTTATATAGAGCATGCTGTTACTTCTGCATGAGCGAACCCTTCAAGATGACATACAGTTAATTTAGGCAGAAATACATCGGCTATTAATATGTGTATACTATGAATATTTCAATGCTTCTCTCAGTTGTGTCTGACACTGGGGACAGTTGATGTAAGGCAAACAGGAATGATGGAATCTGAGACACTGCTTCCTTCTATCTATGTAACTAGTTTCTCAGCTTTGACGCTTTGGAGACATTCTCTGTGCTTCCTATATCCTAAACCCTGACCTGTATACAATCTCAGTGGCATAAAGGATTGGATTTAGCTAATGTAAAACATACCAGCAGAGTGAGCCTCCCAAATGAGATTAGAAAACCTCACATATGGCTCCTAATCCTCTTGATTTAAGGGCCATTAAAATGTTTCCAGTTCTTGTTAGATCCAGGCTTATTATGTGTTACTGTTTACTGGAGGCAGAGCTTGTTTCATTAATAAGTGTAGTGTTGATTCTTACAATCACTTGTTGGCCATTTTAAAATCCAAAACTGCTGCCAAAAATATTGTCTTAAAATGACAGTAAACATCATTAACTCAGTCATTAAGGAAGAGAAACAATATTGAAATATTAAGTGGTTTGAGGTCAATAAACAAGTTGGCATGGAGAGCTTTCTTTCATTCTGTTCTGTAATGTTCATCATATCACATTAAAACTTCAAAAATATAACGTGTGTCATATGTTAGCGATGTAACTATTACACATATTGTTTAAGGTACAGATACAATTTTATTAATTTATTTATACATTTGCATATGTAGAAGAACGTATAGAGCTTTGGTTTTATCCAAATCTGGGAATTTTTAGGTATTTATTGTGATGAAAAGAAAATCAATAAAATAAATAGGGTTAGGGTTAGGGCAAAAACAGTTATTTTAATTATGTAATTAATTTGTTCTTTTTTCAAAACTTGTTTGCGGGTGTGTGGGGACATACAATCTGGGTGAAAATCTGTTTAAACCAATCTGCTCCTTTAAAACAATTATTATTATTTTGTGGTAAAAATCGTTAAAAAACAAATATAACATTTCACATTAAATCTTTAAAATTTAAAAGTAACTTATTTTAATGTGTTGTATATAATGAATGCAAAGAAAGTGTTACCAGGATGTATTATTTTTTTTGTATATTTTATGTACTTATTGATTTGATTCTGTATTAATTTGAGATTACTACACACTTGCGTAAGGTGCCGAATCTGAATGAAGCAGACTTTCCATGGATGTGTGTCAATCAGTGAAAATGCTTTCAGTGTGCAGTTCATGTGCGTGTGGCACCAGAACAAGAAGAAAACACTCGTAAACAAATTAAACTGCGCACAGCCACCTCCACTGACACAGAAATTTAGTTCCAGCAATGACACACACAACAAATACAACATCTGTAACATATTACAGTCAGGAAGGAACGGACCAAGAAGCATGCAACGCACACACACAAACACAAACAAGCACACATAAATCAGAGCAGGTGGCTTCCACGCTGAACTGGACTTTTAATTGAATTCATCTCGAGCCAACGGCAATGTTCAGCTCATCCCATCTGTAACACTGTCCTGTCCAGTCTAGTGGAAGGTTTTACTGACAGAATCTGCAGTTTCTTGCACCCTTTCAGTATTATTCATAACAAAAAATAATAAATAAGCATACATCCATTTCTGTCCCTCATACAAATGAAATTAATTGTTTTGCTTTTCCAACTTTCTTGATCCCTTTTGGCGCCGGGTTAGTCATTAAAAGTAACCATGAGAACAAACAGAGGGAGAAACATCAGAGTGGTAAAAAAGTGGTGTGGTAAAGCAGAGCACATGCAACCCGCTTGGTCAGGCGTTTCCTGGCAGGCGGCTGGCCTGATGAGCGGCTAGCGAAGCCCGGGTGCTGACACTGATCATATCCTGGCCACAGGCAAACACTGTCACAAGCTGGAAGTACTCAGAGGTGGACAGCCATCTGGCCAGGCCTGCAGGCACCCATGGGCTTACCGGACCAAATTATACTGAATGTACTTGCTCGCTTACTCTTCCAAGTTCCCAGAGCACAAGGCATCATCTTCTAATTGCTTCATTTGTCCTACCAACACTCCAAAACTCAAATATTTTTTAAACCTCAGTCAAATCGCATCATGGATGCGTGTTATTTTTTGCTCATTTAGTGACGTCAATGATTAATCAATAGTCACAATTTTTGTGTAATCATTCAATGCTCACACTTGCATGCATGTTAAACAATGTTATGTCAGGGAGGGCGAACAGGTTGGAATGCAAACCTGCCAGCACATTGTAGGAAATGAGATGAATGTACAGACGGACAAGCAGAGGGACGAATGTTAATCTTTCCCTCCCTCACATTCCACCCATGCACTGCAATATGTGGACAAACAGCTACTGAATTAAGCAGCAAACTGCGGATTGTTTTTATGGTATATAATAATCAATATTCCTCTCATGCTTCCTCTTCTGCTGTTGGATCAGTAGTAATGGATTTGCTTGGTTGAAGGTTTTTTTTCTCTTTTTCAGAAGACCTACTGTTTGAGCCAATATAATCAGAATTTACTTTTGTCACTTACTTAAGGTAGCATCAGGGACCTTTTTAAGCTCTCTAATCCTCCCAAACTGAACTGAACTGAACCCCCCCACAGTATTTACTCTTCCCAGCCCCCCTGAACCTGAACCTTTAATCCAGGCATTAAGATAAACACTGGAGGAAATTCGGCTTCCTTGTGCAGGCCCTTTGGCTCGCCGATTGGCATTATATCCTATTTTCCTGTAATGCTCTACCTTTTCCGCACATTTCCCCTTGTTGCTTATCCTTCGCAGTCACTCAGTCCATTATCTGTTAACCCAGGTCATCATCGAAATTTGCGGTACCACCATACTCCCTTTTCTTCCTCCCTCCCTCTCCTTTTCTCGTGTCATTTCAAGCTTAATCTGGAGTACAGTCGTCCTCTCCTTCTCTTGGTGATTACAGTGGGCCTGTGTCTCCTGTCTGGCTGCTTCCCCTCCCCAGTCCACCCCCGTCTCCCTACCCCTCCAGCCTCACTCTCTTACCTCAGCTCCCCTGGTTGGGCTGATTAGCCTTCTGCTGAAGGGAGCAAGGGTGTGGGTTTATGGGAGCAGTTTATGGGGGACTATTCAGTCTTATCATCACAGAGAAGCCGTACTGTGGAAAGCTGAGGGCTGTTTCTGGACCAGTAGGTTCATGGAGATTACGGACCAGTCGTCTGACTGACTGGCAGGCAACAGATTGCATGAGCCTTAGTGGGTCTTGGTTGATGGGGGCAGATGGGTTTTGGTTGAGTTGGAGAATTGCCCTGCAGGATGCATGCATGCTGACTGCATGGTGTTAAGTCCAGCTAATGCACTTCAACAGTATTGTGCTCTTTTTGTTTTGTACTTTTTTCCTCCCGCTGTGCACCATATGAAACTGTGACCTGTCATTTGTCAAAGATGTTTTTTTCTGACATGCCTTTGTGGGAGAGTGCACAAGAAAAACCACAATTTAATCTGGGTCATCTGAGACTGAGATAAAAGAGCAAAGATTTTAGATTCATGAAAAAAACCCGCTTTTATTTAATACTGTAAATACTTTATTTGTAAATCTAATCCTGCTGGTTTTTATCAGATGTTGACTCTCTGATGTCGTAATATGTTTGTTCAATAAAGAATCAGGATGTGTCTGATTTAAAGAACGGGGAGACTACATATTGATCTGTGCTGCTGGAAGAGACGGGTGAAATCAGTCAGGTGTAGTGCAGCACCAGGGCATTAAACAAAGACTACAACATATCTGTAATCTATCAATGTGGACAGATCTATAAACAGCATGGCGGTCTGATCTCTGCCAGCTGGAATGTTTTCAACTGAGTGTGGATGGACACTCAGTGGAACAAGAATTGCAATCTTTTACTTAATTAAAGTAGCAATAAAACAAAGTAAACATAATCCACTACAGATAAAATTCCTGCATTCACAATGTTACTTAAGTAAAAGTACAGATGTATTGACAGCAAAAGTATCAAAAGTACTCATTAGGTAGCAGGATGGCCCTTAAATGATGAGGTTAATTTTGGGTTCATTCATTTTTCCTACTTCATACACAGTTGGGAATTGTAATCTTCAAAGTAACAATTGCAGTCAAATAATGGAGTAAAAAGTCCACTCCACTTCATTTAAGAGAATATTTTTCTCTTAAATGAAGTGGAGTGTAAAGTAGTACGTTTTATTTTGGAGATTTTACCTGTGGAGAGGTGACCATGAATAGAATCTGGAGGCAAACACAAGGAGGATCATCCCACTTCTGCCTGAGGGAATCATGCATGGAAGTAAAAAGGCGGCACAGGGAATGTGGGGAATCCCAGACTTTGTTTTTAGCAGGCAGGGAGGGCAACCTGAGGGTTTCTACAGGTGGCACTAAAAAGCACCACACCTGGTGAGATGGGTAAGATAGAAATTGCACAGCGGAGGCAGTTTTAAGGTATAATAAAACTAGTGTTTCTGGAAATGCAGATGTGAAAATCCCTCACACAGCCTTTTGCATGTATGAACTCTGGCTCTGCATATTGTATGATTGCATACAATCAGATGTAAATGCCTGACACATTGCACTGCACATACATTTCCACAAGTTAATCATAAAGGCACTGCATGAGTGGCTCCCTGCAGACATGTCAAAAGCCTCATACTGTGACCATTAATCAAATTAGCAGGGTTGGAGTCGGATTTGATGAAATGTATTCATCCCATTCTGGGGAGCAATTATGTTCACATGTTATATGATGTAATTTCATCAGCCTTTCAAAACACTTTTCTTTTTTTCTCTTTTCCAAGCGAGCTGAATGAAAGCTGGCATGTCGACAGCTCAGCACAAGATGAATGTTTCAGTTTCAAAACACCTGTTTCATTTTCATCAGCCATTGAATCACATCGATCATGCATCACAAGCATGTTATTGACTCATCCTGAGGGAAATTCCCATTTTTAGGGGTAATTGCACAGCGCTTTCAGGTGAATGGGGAAATCATCCACGTGTACCTTTTTTATTCCACACCCCTCTCCCTCACCTGATGGCCTTATTATTTGTTTTTTCAAACTTCTGAAGTAGAGTCAGCTTTATGAAAATTGCATGAAGGAAACCATAAAACTGTCATGTTGTTTTAGAAAATGGCTCCATGGCTGCTTTCTATTTGTAGGTTCAGAGGATAAACATCACTGCACTGAGTCCCGTGTAGATCCATCAAATTTCCCTGATTTACATCAGCGTTTATGGATTATTTAGTGAGTTCCCTGGATCTAATTTAGGTCTGGTTTAAAATGTGATCAATGCACTGATTAGGCAATTCAGTTTGTCCATGAAGCTCCCAGCTGAGGGATAGTGAAACATTTCCCCGGGCAGCTGTGCCTGCATTGTTATGGTCAACTCATCCTCAACACACTGTCTGATCCTTTAATGCTCCGAGTCTCTTGTTTGTTCTGTTTTTTGATTTTGTTTTTTTTAACCTTAACGTCACTTTCTGATGACGGGACATTAAAAGATAGGCTTTCAGTGTTTTGTTTTGTTTTCATGAAAAAGTATTTCTCTGCCGTGGCCTGAAAGTGAGCGTGAAGAGCAGACAAAGTATTTTTTGTCACAGTGGGACTTGGGGTCTATCCATCACCCCTGTCAGTGGCCAAACTGCACCCTCGCATGAGTTACCACAGACACATCTGCAGAAAATACGCCATGAAATTGTGTGGCTCCTGCACCATCAGGGCCATCTGCCCCCCTACAACCCACACCCACCTCCATAGCCTTCCCTCCTGCAGTCCGCTGGGGCTCCGTGTCAGCGAGACAGCTTTACCCAGTAGGCTGCCTCTCGCTTCCATGTCATATCTATGCCAGCTAGTGAAAACTACCACCTGGGCACAGCAGTCAATAAGAAGACACACCCAACATTTCTGCTTTCGTCTTTTGTTTAAAATATTTTTCCATTTATAGTATAACAAGTATTACCTCCGCCAAGGAGGTTATGTTTTCGGTTCAGTTTGTTTTCGGTTCAGTTGATCAGCAGGATTACGGAAAAACTACTGTCCTGATTTTCATGAAACCTTGTGGACTGGTGTTTCATGGACCGAGGAAGAACCCATTACATTTTGGAGCTGATCCGAATCACGGGGCGCATACACTTTTTATTTACTTTTGTTAACATTGCGAGATGGCAGAGGTCTGCGCTCTCCAAATGCCCTTCTAGATATTAACTTAAAGGTGCAGTAGGTAAGACTTATAAAACTAACTTTCTGTCATATTTGCTGAAACTGACCCTATGTTCCAGTAGAACTGCATGAAGCAGGTCATTTAAGGCACCACCCACAGCCTGTAGTGCAATTTGCAAAAATCCACAGCTCCCTGTTCAGATGCACCAATCAGAGCCATGGGGGGTGTTTAACTGCGTGTCAATCACTGCTCATGCACACACATTCATTCTCCCTTGTGGGGGGTGGAGGGGCTTAGGAGACCGTTTTGGGCTTTAGCGGAAAGGAAGGAGGGACTGACAAGTTGCTGATGTTCAATTTTTTTGGCTAAGTCCTGGATCTTCACAATCCTACCTACGGCACCTTTAAATCAAGTATCTGTAACTTTTGCTTAACAGTGCTGCTGTGGACATGAGTGGTAATTGTGGGCAAATGGAAAACGCACAAGTGAGTGAGTGATTGAGTGAGGGAGAGAGTACTATTTTTGAACTTTGGAGTGACCCAAGCTGGCTGTTTCCCCCTTGCTTCCAGTCGTTACGCTAAGATACTCAGCTAGCTAGCTCCTTACTTAAAGCACTGACGTGGGATGGCATCAATGTTTTTTATTTGAACTCTTGGCTAAAAAGTCAATAAGTGTATTTCTCAAAATGTGAAACTATGCCTTTTTAGTTCTTTAACTCTGCAAACAGGTTAAGGATTAAAGGCAGTGACACTTCAAATGTGACGATTTGCTTCATAAGATGAAAACATCAAAGTAAAAGTGTAATTTCAATTAAGTGCACCATTTTTTTTAACCTATACTGTATATTTCAAATGTAAGTTCCCTGTTCTGTACATTAGTAATTAAGAAAGGCCTTAGATTTTTTTTTCATCTTTACACTTTTTAGATTTTTCTCACTGCTAGCACACATTCCTGTGTTTTTTTCCCAGGAAGCATTCACTCACCCTTTTGTGCTGGTAGGCATATTTGATTGTTATAGTGTGACAAGTTGTGGTTTGGTCTCATTTGTGATTTCCTCGAAGAAAATCTGCTGTACTGTAGCCATGTCACGATCACTTTTGCAAAAATGGGACTTGAACTTGGAAAATCTTGCATATTTAACCTTGTTTACTGTGTCATACCATATTAGTCTTTTTTTACATACCCTGATCTGCCTTTTATGGAATACAAATTCTTCCTGTGAGCCGGTTGCTCATCTTTATCTTGGCTCGAGTGCAGTGCTACGGCAAATAATTGATGTCCTAATAGAGTGGAGTAATTGAATAATGGTCCCAGGTAATGAATTTAGCACATTTGGTCTGAGACACCCCTCTCAGACAGACAGTTATTATCTGTGCAGAGATCCTGAGGCCAGAGTTGCCAATTACACGCCACACAACTCTCCAAACCAATGAAAAAAAAAAAAGGAAAGAAATAACTGCCAGCCATTTTTACTGCTTGTCTCAGAGGACCATGTCTGTCTGTATGTGTTTATGGGACAGAAAAAGGAAGAGATTGAAATGAAACAATCCTCCCCTTATGTCAAATCATATTGTATCAAGAACATTCTTGCCGTTTCACACCGCCTAGCCTATATTATTTGGGAGGTTTAGGAAAGGCAATCTAGCCTTGCTGCAGGCATAAAAACGCTGCGATGCGAGCTCAGGCCGAACCAATTCAATGACTGAATTCCCCCATGTCTCTGAATGAGAATGTTATGAGAATACTTGCCCTAATACTTAACAAGGTTAGGCATTTTTATTATTCCTTCTTAAATAGTCTGTGTTTTAGCTGGAACAGGAGAGATCTCAGGGGTGCCCACCTCCCCTGCTCAGGTGTCTCTTCTGGGGGCTTTGGCTTCTCCCCACTGCTGGTTCCCCCCGTCCCACCGCACAGAGAGGTATGTGCGGTTTTGTAACAGGATCGAGGCACTTCGGCCAACCAAAACAATGGGGAAAAACCCTAATCCAAATTTACCGTCTGAACAGATAACTCAAATTCTCATTTCTTTTAAGTGTTTCCCAATCAGAGTAGACTACTGTATCAGAGAACTATGCTGTGGGATTTTAAGAGGGGCAGGAGTTGATATGCTTGATATATGATAGATATATATATATATATATATATATATATATCTATCTATATATATATATATATATATATATATATATATACATATATATATATATATAGATATATATATATATATATATAGATATATATATATACACACATACACACACACACACACACACACACACACACACATATACATATACACACACACATATATATATATATATTTATTCAGCTGTCCTTCATTTGCTTAACATTTGAAAACATGAGTTTTAATAAATATATGTGTGTGTATATGTATGTATGTATATATGAATGTATGTATGTATGTATGTATGTATGTATGTATGTATGTATATATATATAGTCATGTGAAAAAATTAGGACACCCATGCTAAAGTTGACTAAAAAGAACAATAAAAAAATCCTGACATCAAATGCTGACAGCTAACGCTAAACGGTGTAAAGTTTGTCTCAGGCGGTGCGTTCAATGAAACTGGTAATTTATAGTGTCATGGTGCATTCAAAGTTGTTGTTAAATGCCCTTTTCCCATCTGGTGGTTGTTTTTGTCGTTCAACAGTTATTTACTAGTGAAATAAGTTATTGTTATAGTGATTACATTATTATTAAACATTTCATTTTGATGATATGGCCTTAGCAATAAACAAGCTATTCTTTAATGTCACCAACTGTTTAGTACCCTTCTTTCTTTATTAAAAAGTATCGGTTCAGGCACCGTTAAGGCACCGGTACCATTTTAAAAGTACCGCTTTAGCACCGGTATCCAAACCAAACAATACCCAACCCTAATATTAACTCTAGATTCAAATGTGTGACTAGATTAAATATATAATAAACAAATACAAATCTTAAAATCAAGTTCATAAAGTCACTTTCTTTGCATTCATTTGATTCCCAATCAAGATACACTGGTAAGAATTGCTTTCCATTGTTAATATGTACTTAAAAACAGTTCTGAAATGCAAAATAATAGAATTTTAATCATGTGATAAAACATGCGATTAATCGCAATTAAGAAAATGTAATCGTTTGACAGCCCTTATATATATATATATATATATATATATATATATATATATATATATATATATATATAATGTCTGTGTGAGCCTACTAGAGAGAAAATAGGTCTTTTTTAGTTCATGGCGCGTGGTGGGTTAGCGAAGTTCAATATTATTATTATCAATACACCATTGGCTGTTTAGCTCTTTAAAGATACAATCCTTAAGCTATTTCAAGAAATCAAACTACATTTTCGATACTAGTTATGGTTGGCAGTTTTTCAGACACTGAAGGAATACTCAAGCAATAGAAAAAAATCAGCAGATTAATGTTGAAAATAATCGTTAGTTGCAGTCCTAATCAAATCTAAAATGCAAGCACAGTCATCATAACTCTGAATCAAACGCACTTTGTCTTTTTTTTTCTTTTTTTTTTTATTCGGCTTCAGTCTAAATGCAGACGAGCTGTTTCCCTGTTAAGTCTGCATGAATAAATTCTCTAAGAAACGCTCAGACTTTCCTTATAGATCACTATCTGCCTTACACACACACACACACACACACACACACACACGCACGCACACACACACACACACACACACACACACACACACACACACACACACACACACACACACACACACACACACACAAAAACAACCTCCTCATTCCCCTTTATGAGTCGGTGCCTTTGAACTCCGAGGGCCCACAGATTCGTCACAGCTGAGGTTATTTTCACCCCCTCCTCCACAGTGCAGCTGAAGTAACTGCAATCCACTTGTTGCCACAATCCCTGTCTGCACCTGTCAATCAAACTCCCTGAGGTATCACAGTGTGCACACCCACCCTCCCGAAAGCACCGCCCACTCCCACCACCCTCTACATCATTCTGACGCCCATTAACTCCACCTCCACAGTGGGCCCTCACACCCTTGCTGACTGATGAAATGCTCAGGCAGGTGCAGGGGCAGCTATTGTAACAAGCCAACGAGGACCCATCAGGTTTTCTGAGCTTTCCTTTGGTAATTTCGGAATCAGAATCAGAAAAGGTTTTATTGCACAATAAGTACACTTATGTGGAATTTGCCTTGGTGAAAGGTGCATACATAAACAAACAAACATATTAAACATTTAAGGTAACACTTGAAGGTATCTACATAAGAGTGACATCTTGTCATAATTCTAACCCTAACCATAACTTGTCATGAGCATTATGCGTTTATGACTTTTTTATAATGTTTATGACACGTTCATGACAGTGTCATGTCACTCTTATGTACAGTTAGGTACGGAAATATTTGGACAGTGATACAATTTTCATAATTTTGGCCCTGTGCGCTAACACAATGGATTTGAAATGAAATCATCAAGATGAACTTGTAGTGCAGACTTTCAGCTTTAATTTGAGGGTATTTACATCAACATTGGAGGAAGGGTTTAGGAATTGCAAACATTTTCATACATAGTCCCCTTATTTCAAGGTACCTAAAGTAATTGGACAATTGTGTCAAAAGCTGTTTCATGAGCAGGTGTGGACTAGTCCCTCATTATTTCATCATCAATTAGGCAGATAAAAGGTCTGGAGTTGATTTCAGGTATGGCATTTTCATTTGGAAGCTGTTGCTGCGAATCCACAACATGCAGTCAATGGAACTCTCAATGCAAGTAAAGCAGGCCATCCTTAGACTGCGGAAAAAGAAAAAAGAGAGATAGGAGAAACATTAGGAGTGGCCAAATCAACAGTTGGGTACATTCTGAGAACAAAGGAACGCACCGGTGAGCTCAGCAATACAAAAAGGCCCGGACGTCCATGGAAGACAACAATGGTTGATGATCGTAGGATCCTTTCCATGGTAAAGAAGAACCCCTTCACGACATATAATGAAGTGAAGAAGACTTTCAAGGAAGAAGGTGTATCATTATCCAAGTCTACCATAAAGAGAAGACTTCACGAGAGCAAATACAGAGGGTTCACCACAAGGTGCAAACCATTCATAAGCCTCAAGAATAGAAAAAAACAGATTAGAGTTTGCTGGACAACATCTAAAAAAGCCAGCCCAGTTCTGGAACAGCATTCTTTGGACTGTTGAAACTAAGATCAACCTGTACCAGAATGATGAGAAGAGAAAAGTATGGAGAAGGCTTGGGACGGCTCTTGATCCGAAGGCACTATTCTGACAAGCCAGACCCACATCAAGATGTTGGGTCTGGGAACTCACCATTGGCAGGGCTCAATCCGAGGGGCGGGATAAACGGTTGTCTTTCAAATTCCCTGTGCACTCATAGCCAACCAGAGCAACGCTAGCTGATAAATTAAACTTTTGCCGTATCCGGTCGGCAAAACTCCGAACACATCTTCCTTTTTTAAGTATGACTTCAGTGCTTAACTCCAAGTCTTCCAGAGTCGCGGCCAAAGCCGATTCGAAAGGCCGCTGTTCGCCAGCAGCAACAGCCATCTTCTTTGTTTTCAAGTAGCAGGGAATTCGCGCGGAACCTTCGCAACTCTGCTGTCATTATGTTAAGCCCGCCCACCGAATCTATACATGATGTGATTGGCCTGACCAGAATTTGGTTTTTCCAGCTCACAAGCCAACGGAGAGCTGCTAGACTGACCCTGGCTGCAAATTACATTTGCTGCCACTAGGATGCGTCTAGATTTCTAGGCTACCGAAGCACACCACATCATCTGTTAAACATGGTGGAGGCAGTGTTATGGCATGGGCATGCATGGCTTCCAGTGGCACTGGGTCACTAGGGTGTATTGATGATATGACAGAAGAAGGAAGCAGCCGCATGAATTCTGAAATCTATAGGAACATTCTGTCTGTTCATATTCAGCCAAATTCAACAAAGTTGATTGGACGGTGTTTCACAGTACAGACGGACAATGACCCAAAACATACTGCAAAAGCAACCCAGGAGTTTTTCAAGGCAAAGAAGTGGAATATTCTACAATGGCTGAGTCAATCACCTGATCTCAATCCAATCGAGCATGCATTCCACTTGCTTAAGACAAAACTTAAGGCAGAAAGACCTGCAAACAAACAGCTGAAGACAGCTGCAGTCAAGGCCTGGCAAAGCATCAAAAAGGAGGAAACCCAACGTTTGGTCATGTCTATGGGTTTCAGACTTCAGGCAGTCAACCAGTCCCTCCAGGATTTTGCGATGATCGCACCAATAACCGGAGTTTCCCACGACTTCAACCAATCCCAGCAGTCACATGTGCCAGACTTTAAGTCAGTATAATGTGACTCTGACTGCCACTGACCAAGCGGGAGTGAGAGAGAGCTTGTTTCCGATATGAAGACGAGACTCAGGACTGCGACCAACAGTCTGGATGAGTACACAGAGGCTGTGACGTCATACATCAGCTTCTGTGAGGACTGCTGTGTTCCATCAAGCACCAGGGTGAGTTACAACAATGACAAATCCTGGTTCACAGCCAAACTCAGAAGGTTAAGGCTGGCTAAGGAAGACGTGTTCAGGAGTGGGGACAAAGACAGATTTAAAGAGTCGAAGTACAAGTTTAGCAAGGCAGTGAAGGAGGCTAAACGACGGTACTCTGAGAAGCTCCAACGCCAGTTCTCAGCTAACGACTCTGCGACTGTGTGGAAAGGACTTAGGCAGATCACCACCAATAAGCCTAAACCCCTCACTCCTTCAATGACCGACACCTGGCCAACAACCTAAATAATTTCTACTGTTGATTTGAAAGACAAAAGGACAGTCCTGACACCATCCCCCACGACACCTCCCTACAGCTACAGCCACTGTGCATCACCAATAGGTCTGTAGACGATGCAGTCAATTTGGCCCTCCACTACATCCTCCAGCACCTGGACTCCGCAGGAACCTAAGCCAGGATCCTGTTTTTAGTCTTGAGCTCTGCCTTTAACACCATCATCCCGGCTCTGCTTCAGGAGAAGCTCTCCCAGCTAGGCGTGCCTGACTCCACCTGCAGGTGGATCATTGACTTCCTGTCTGACAGGAAGCAGCATGTGAAGCTGGGGAAACACGTCTCCGACTCACAGACCATCAGCACCAGATCGTCCCAGGGCTGTGTTCTTTCCCCCCTGCTCTTCTCCCTGAACACCAACAGCTGCACCTCCAGTCACCAGTCCGTCAAGCTTCTGAAGTTTGCGGACGACACCTCCCTCATCGGACTCATCTCTGATGGAGATGAGTCCGCCTACAGGTGGGAGGCTGACCACCTGGTGACCTGGTGCAATCAAAACAATCTAGAGCTCAACACTGTAAAGGTTGTGGACTTCAGGAAGAACCCAGCCCCACCTGCCCTCATCACCCTCTGTAGTTCCACAGTTGACACTGTGGAGTCTTTCCGCTTCCTGGGAACTACCATCTCCCAAGATCTCAAGTGGGAGCTGAACATCAGTTCCCTCGTCAAGAAAGCACAACAGAGGATGTACTTCCTGCAGCAGCTGAAGAAATTCAACCTGCCAAAGACAATGATGGTGCACTTCTACACATCCATCATTGAGTCCATACTCACATCCTCCATCACCATCTGGTATGCTGCTGCCACTGCCAAGGACAAGGGCAGGCTGCAGCGTGTCATTCGGTCTGCAGAGAAGGTGATTGGCTGCAATCTGCTTCCACTTCAGGCACCATCCGCCACTAGCCTTATTAACAAGGCCCGGAAACCACCCTGACTCTCCACCCCTGGCTCTTCATGCCACTGTTCTCTCTCTGCTGTAATGCTGTTTTTTATTTCTATCTTTATTTTTAATTTAATTTAATACATACTGTGTACATATACTTATACTTATATTGTTTATACCTATACTTATATTGTTTAATATTCCATCTAGAGAATGTGTGACGTGCACCAACAACACCAAAACAAATTCCTTGTATGTGTTAAAAACGTACTTGGCAATAAAACCCATTCTGATTCTGATACATTTTAATATCAATGTACGCTGTAACGTTTTTTTCACTCTAAAGTCAGCGGCTGCTGTTTCAATCCTGTCGGCTGTCTGCAGTGGGCGGGGCTGCTGCTCATACAGTTCCCCCAGCTACTGACGCGCACACACACGGCAGATGCAGGAAAAACCGCAGATGAGACGACACGATGACCTAAATTGAGGACAGCTACGCTTGTTATTGTAAGTGCAATAATAAGTTAAAGTCCAATAAGTACTTTTTCAAACCGTATGAATGTGTGTCCTAGGCCAGGCCAGGATAGGAAATTAACTAACAATGTAAAGATCAACAAGCCACTGACACATTTGTTCAAATTTGATTCATTCAATAAATTATAATTTTTTGTCTTAAATCCACCAGCCATTTTCATATTATACCAACATTTGCAGCATCCTGAGCCTTTTTGGTAAAGTTACTAGGTAATCTCAGCCCAGAGTAGTTTTATTCTCCCCAAAACAAGTTTCCTTTTTATTTTTAAAGAACTATACAAAAAAAAATCACAACTTTTTTTGCAACTTTCACTGTCTCCCACAACTTCATTGCAACAAACATACAAAAAAGACATAGCAACTTTTATCGCAATTTCTTACAAAAGCTCCCGCAAAATCAGGCATTTTGGGCTGCAACAATCTAAAAAAAAAGTGGGTTAAGTGTCAGTGTCAGTGCGGGTCCGGGGTCTTGTGGGATAGATCAATAAGAAAATGTGATTCTTAAAACGAAAAAAAGGGTGTTTGCTAAAAACAAGGCAAAGAAAATGAAGTGTATGTGATTAAATCCTCTCCATGCAAATGCCAAAATCCTCCCCTTGGCTCTTTCCCAAAACAATAATGCTGTTTCTTACCCAA
The DNA here is from genome assembly GCF_031162955.1 of Sander vitreus. Lineage (NCBI taxonomy): Eukaryota > Metazoa > Chordata > Actinopteri > Perciformes > Percidae > Sander > Sander vitreus. The sequence goes on from NC_135875.1 coordinate 6,867,445, forward strand.
TGGTTACTGTGCATTGGTGCTACTCTGCGGGCATCTCGTAAAAATGCCATTGAATGCCACTGAAAAATCTTAGGTTTCCACATGTTTTTTTCATTTTTTTTCACTGTAGCACAAAAACACAAGCCATAGAAATGTCCTTTTACCTCCGGTTGTTTGTAAGAGAAAATGGTCGTTGGTCAGATGCATGTAAGGAGCCTGGCAGCACTCATGATAAACAAACAGAGTCTGAATGGTCACGGAGATGCAGAGAAAAGCAGCCAAAACCCTCTCAAATAAGTACAACTGAGATATTCTATGTAGCTCCTATAAACTTGGCAGTGAGTGTAATGTGTTCAAGGTTTGAAGTTTACACTGGAAATACTGGAAATAAGTATTTTTTTATTACTTTCATGTGTTATTCCCAGCTTAGATATGCATACTTTCCAACATGTATATTTGTTTTACTTGAAGTAAATTAAACCAAATCAATTTAATATGTATTTATAGCTCATGTGTACAGTGAGTACAGAAAGTTTGCGTGATACACTTTGCCGACATTAAAAACATGCAAACCAACGGTCACTTTATTATGATCTATTATGTCTCCTGAGCTTTTTCTCAGGTTTATGTGCTTTCTGTTTAACCACAGAGTGGAAATGTGATCTGCAGCAAAGTAAACACAGGTTGAAACGGCAGCTGGAACCCTTTCTGCCTGGCTTCACTTTATGTTTAGTGACACATGGCGAGTGTACAGCAGCATAGGCATGGGGAGTTATGTCATGGTTCTTGTGCGTGCTCTCATGTGCAATGTCATGTGTAGGATCATGGAAAACACTGTGTGTGTGTGTGTGTGTGTGTGTGTGTGTGTGTGTGTGTGTGTGTTCTGATGTAACTGCATGAATGATACTCCTCCTACTGGTGGTAACCAAATTGAAACCAGTATCTTGATGTGCAAGCCCCCTGGAGAGCTATTTCTCTCTCTTTAAAGTGCTCATATTATGCTTTTTGGCTTTTTCCCTTTCCTTTATTGTGTTATAAATCTTTTTGTGCACGTTATAGGTTTAAAAAGTGAAAAAGCCTAAAGTCCACCCAAAACGGACTTACCGTCTTCCAGAGAAAACACTGTTCACAAACTGCTCCAAACAGCTCTATTGTAGTCCAGCCTTTACTTCCGTGACAAATGTGTGTCACTTTGTAACAAGCTTATTATATTATATACTTTATGTTAGCGTGGCACTCCCTCATACTCTGCAACTGACTAGCTAGCAGTGCTTACCTAGGTAGGTACATAATACTTCATAACACTGTAACTCCAGCGCAGCAGTACAGTTCACGTTGATGGTCGGTCAGAACAAGGCAGTGTGCCATAACTTAAGGTCAGCGCACCGTAACTTCATTCGAGTGTTCAGGAGCAGCGTGAAACGAAGGCATAAAACAGTATCTGACTTTACGGGCTTCTACCACAGTTTCCCCTTGGCTTTTTGAAGTTATGGCAAAAACATCATCTTATTGACCCCCAAAAACAACCGAATTGAAACTTGATGTTTATCTACATGATAAAACTTATGTTTATTGTCCTAAAAATTACAATAACAAATTTTTGCCAAAAATCTAAGTTATGACCTTTTGCCTTTAGTGCGGCAGCATAGCTCTTACTGTATGTAATGAACCAGGGATTAAACATTTTAAAGGTGATAATTCAGGATTTATACAGCAACCTAGTTAACTGACAACTATCTTTTTCAGCATTTTACTGATAATTGTATTGAGAATAAACATAATTAATACGAAACACAATTTTGGCTATTCATAGCATTATCTCTTAATGTGCTAAAAACACTAAAAAGTGTTACTATGTATTGGTATGTAATTTACAGTGGTGTAAGGTGCTGGAAAAAGCTTTAAAATGGACCTTGAAAAGTGCTTGAATTAGACCTTGGAAAAGGTGTACAAACCCTGAATATAGCATTTTTTTTTAATTAAACCACATAAACCTATTCTGGTACAACCTCTAAATACAATTATGAACCTGAAAATGAGCATAATATGAGCACTTTAATTCAACTATGCTTTATTTGCAAGAATGGGTGTTTGCCATCGTCAGCTTTTTTGAAAAGCTATTAATGGTTTTCATTTCTGGTTACAACTTTTAGAGTATAAGAATTTGCTAAAACTTTCCTTTTTTTTCTGTGATTGCAAACTGAATTCTTCTGTGTTTTGCACTGTTGATCAGACAAAATAATAATCATGTGATACACAAAACGAATTTAATCAAGAACAAAAATCAGCAGCTTAATCAATAATGAAAACATTCCGTAGCTGCAGCCCAAGTAATGATTCAGAGGAGAATATTAAAATTAGGGCTGTACCATATGAGGAAAATATGTGATATGCGATTACGTTGTTCAATATCGTGATTATGATATTACTTGCAATAAATGAACTGATATTAAAGTGTAGTCAGTTCTGCATTTCTGCTGCTTTCAGTGTTCTTTTAAAATACAAGCAACTGCTTGTTGAATTTAAAACAAACAAAATAATTTCCAACATTCTTTTATTGAACAAATTGAACATTGAATTGAATTTAAAAAGCACCACTAAAAAAATGACAGTTTCATTTTAAAGTGCAGTGTTCTGCTGAAACAAAAATGACTGAGTGTCTCTCGTGATACGTTGCAGCCTTTTGCGGTATGTATATTGTGCCAGTTGATACTAATTAAAATGCATATACAATTTATATACAGCATACTCATATGTAGACACTATTGTTGATTTGTTGGCAGATCATTAGACAGCCGTTTCCTCTCTGAGGTGATGACAGGTACTTTCACCCACACACACAGACAAATGTTTAGATCTTAAACATCCATTTCTTACACAGGTTTTGTGGTTGTGGGAGATGAAAATTGATTTATCAGGTCTTTATGAGACCGTTTGAGTGGGTTCTTTTTTTTCTGTGTTTTTATATTATTCTTTCTTTGGTACAAAAGCTCTCTGTCTCTCTCTCTCTCTTTCAGGGAAACCAAAAACACACATTTCATATTTTATGAATCTGTTCCCCATAGTTACCTTAGGTGATCCGCTGAGTCGACACCACTGCGAAAACATCTTCTGCCCTTAAGACTAACTACTGGTTACGATCCCTAATGAACCTCTATAGTCACTCCAGGGGGCCAATCAGTGGTACCACATGTGTAAACATTCACCATGCTCTAAAATCCTTAATTCAGCACATTATCTGATTAGGGGTCGACTTTCAGGCAAATTTCCATGGGATTATGGAAGATTGAGGAGGAGCCTGCAAGCAAAAGGTAGCACATGAAAAGTTTCAGTCTAGAAGTAAGGTTTGCTGACAGTGAAAATCATGCATCTCCTTTTTGTCCACTCGTTATCGCTATACCACACATTGTTGTGATTTTCAAGCTTCAATTGAAAGTAGATTCATTTGTTTTATTTAGCTGCTAGGAGGAAACTAAATTGAAATCATTTTGCAAAAACAGCTGTGAATGCACATCACAAACACAGAATTAACACTCAACAACAAGACAAGGACTTTATAGTGCAGACAAGATCATAAAACATGCAAAATAGTAGGTGAATAAGTTCAACCTTAAAAGCTCAGTTCACCCTAATTGCAAAAACTGTAATATCTAGCCATGCAGTTAGTTTTGGTTTTATTTGCCCATGTTTTTCAGATATCGGGACAATGTCTGAGATTTCTGCCACCACAGTGATACAATGGAGATGAATGGAATTTTGTTTACATAGCTCGAAAACTGAAAATTGCATCTGTGCGTTTTTCCTAAAGACTGCGTTCCGGTTTCCTTGGAAATACTTTTCTACCGAAGAAATAGTCCCTATATGAAATCCATGTTAAGCATGGTTGAAAGTAACGTTTTCAGTGCTGTGAGCACCATATATAAAAATTCCATTCACGGCGATTGTATTGAGATGATTATAAGAATCTCAGAAAATAAACCATAACTATGTGCATGACTTCATACATTTGTGGTAATTTGGACGAACCAACCCTAGAAGAATTGTAGCAGCAATAGAGTAGTTAGTAGCAGTATTGTCAAAGACAAAGAGGAATTGGTGAGGAAGAAACATTCTGTGCCATGGCTCGTCAGTAGCCTCCGACATATCACTAATATCCGCTTCATGTTGTGCTATGATCATGGCTGCCAAGTGAAGATGGTGATGGAAGGGAACGGGGCAAGAGGCCCAGGGCCAGCGGCCGAGGTGCGTGTGTGGGGTTGGCATATTGCTGACATGCATCACAGGGATGCCCACCTGACTGGCCTTGGCTCTGGTTCTGTCTCACTGCGGTGTAAAGGGGAGATAAGCCCTGAGAGGCAGCCTCTATGCCTTTCCAGAGCCCTCAGGGCCTGACAGCACCAGAGTTTCCTGGGAAGGCGGCACAGGTTTTTATCAGTCAGATAAGCCCACGCAGGAACCGGTGGCTCCAGGACCCGATTGAACAGGAAGACAGAGGGTCAGCTGGACTGGAGGTGTCAGGGTCTGATCTGTTTTTTATACAGTGCTTGCTGAAAAAAGCTTTGACAAGTAGAAATATCAGAGGATCATTGGCATTATATGTCATAATCTGCTAACTACATGAAATAAAAGAAAACTCCATACTCTATTGCATTTTTGGAATTGCAGGCCTTGGAAACTTATTTTCTGCTTTGTCATATATTAAGTCATTATATATACAATTTATTGCTAATGTAGTTTAATTTCTGTGGGACAGAGGTTCCAAACTCCCCCCACATCTTTGTGCCTGTCCTAAGTCATAAACATAATTTCAGTACAACCTAGAAACCAAATATAATACAATCGCAAACTAATGGATCTACAGTAGCAAGATTCCAAATTCTCTTTGCCATATTGTGTATGTTTTTTTTCTGATAAAGTGCAAAATAATGGTAAGGATGCTTGGGGAGAATAAATGGAGATCCCAGCACTGGCTGGCATGTCAGCCAGAGCAAGAATAAATGTGTCTATTATGACTTTTAGGGTTCCTGCGGCTGGGAACGGCCAAAACCCACAGATATTTGGGGGATTTTCCTTCAAGTGATTGATACTGATTTTGTCTACAGTTGTTTTAGATACTTTCAGACTAGCTATTTCCTCTGCGCACATGCATGCCATTAAAAGCGGTGCAGTCGATAAGGTATGAGATCTTTTTTTCATCAGCAAAAGGATATGGTAAGTAGAGCTGACACAGACTTCGAGCCAGGCCAGTAGCACATGCCTGTACGCCCATATACACATTTGGCTGTGATAAATCATCATATTATAAGTTGTCATGGGGTTAACATCACTTTCACAAAGCATTTACTTAAAGCATTTGTTTGTATCCACTTTTTTTTGACATTTGGAATTAGAGCCAGATACTTTTGTGTCAGTTCCCGACAAGAGGAAGCAGAGAGAACGATGATAATGATGAAGAGAAAAAGTGGTGATACTCAGGTATTTGCTAAGAGAGGTAAAGAAAATAAAAGTGGGACAGATGAAACATTGTATCGGACAACGAAAGAGAAAGTGGGCAGAAATAGCAGTCTGTATTTGATCCTAGATACTGAATGTATCGTACCTCCATAACAGTAAAAGTCTGCATCTGCAAGTCTGTTCTATAACAGTTATTCTGTTTGAGCCGGGATGTCAACAGCTACTGCAGCGGCACATCGCTATGATGACTGAGGCTAAGTGCTTTCCACTGTTTCCACCTGCCACAGGCTCGCTCAGTGAATCTTTCCTACTGTTCCAACAGCTTGCAGTCACGTGTATACTCCCTCTTTATTAATTTGCCATTAAAAGGTTTCCATCCAACTGCTCCAAAGACGTTTCTGATCCGAGTTCAATCCGTTGACATAAACAAAAGGTTGGAAAAATATTTCCTCACATAGACAGAAACAAAAGAATTCTGTAAATAAAGAATACATCAAGATAATTTAGCCAGTGGTGACAGCCCTTTTGCTTATGATAGGCTTGCCCAAACCAGACACTTCATTAAATGTTTATTATAGTTCAGTATAGTTCTGAATCTAAGGGCGTTTTCACACCGGTAGTTCGTTTGCTTTGGTCTGAATCAGTTGGTGAGTTTGTAAACTTGGAGCGATTTGGTTTGTTTTGGTTTCACACCTGGAAAAATCCAAGCGTACGCCATTACAAATCACGCAAGAACGTCCACTCCTCTTATTGGTCGGATGTGTCTGGGGGTGGGAGCAAGAAAGTAAATACAGGAAGAGCGTCCTGTGTTCTGGACTAGTGCATATTTCTTGCATCTCCATGGTTAAACCAGCTCATTTCATTAAAATGATCAGACATTGTTTCGCGAGAGACGTTACTACGTCTGCTCTGGTCACCGAGACTTTGCTCTGCCGTGCTGGTGTCCGTCTCCAATTTTGGCAGCAGCTAGTCTGACCACGGAGGTGCGAGTGCGAGCTTGACCGCAGTCTATTTCTGTGAGAGAAACACTGCAAGCTGCTACAGTTTGCTGCTCTGCCGCATCACAGATTGCTAAGCACACCTGACTACAGGAGACATTAGCTGAGACTTGCGGAGTATGTAGAGTTGGTGCAGTTTGAGTACGGATCACGTTCTCACCACAAACGAACCGCTCCAGACCCTTAGGGACAAATAGGGACAAACTCTAGTGCGATTCAACCGAACAAAACGAAGCAGGTGTGAAAACGCCCTAAGGGCCCCTTTACACCTGCCTCGTTTAGTTCGGTTGAATCCCACTAGAGTTCATTTGCCCCGCGGATGCGGTTCGTTTGGGCAGGTGAGAATGCGGCAGTCGCACTCAGGTGTGCACCAGAAGCGGACCAAACAAGTGTACCGAGACCTGCTCGATGAGGTGGTCTCGGTACGTCGATCTCTCGTTTGTTTGTGGTGAGAACGTGATCCGACCTCAAAGCGCACCAACTATACATACTCGGCAACTCTCAGCTAATGTCTCCTGTAGTCAGGTGTGTTTAGCAATCTGCGATGCGGCAGAGCAGCAAACTGTAGCAGCCTGCAGTGTTTCTTTCACAGAAACAGACAGCAGTCAAGCTCACGGTCCGATACTTATATCTCCGTGGTCAAACCAGCCGCCGCTAAAGTTGGAGACGGACACCGGCACAGCAGAGCAGACGTAGTAACGTCGCTCGCAAAACAATGTCTGATTATTTAAATGAAATGCGCTGGTTTGACCATGGAGATGCAATAAATATGCACTAATCCACACAGGTCCTTCTACCTGTAGCCTATTTCCTTTCTTGCTCCCACCCCAGACACATCCAACCAATAAGAGGAGTGAACATTTTGGTACGCAAGCAAAGCAAAGAAACTATAGGAGTGTAAACGCCCTAAATTAAGTTTTAAAAGGTGCATTTAGTAACCAAAATTAAGGGATCCATTACAAAAATATCTGTTTAAATTCTGTATTTATGTTAACCCTTGTGTTGTGTTCCATTCGACCATGCATCGTCCTCCCGGGTCAAAACTGAAAATCACTTTTTCCAACATTTTTGTCTCTTTTGGCGCTTTTTTCAATGTTTTTGGTACTTTTTTGACATTTAATGCTTCTTTTCACTACCATGTATAAACACCACTAACACCATCATATTACTAGATTTACACTTATTTTTGGAATTTGTGGTCAATAAACCTCATTTTTAGGAAATTATACCTAATTCTTGAGTTAAAAAGCAGAAATTATGAATTTCTTTAGACTAATATTAAAGGAAGGATAATCACAGAATGGCATATGTCAATGTTCAGTCGAGATACTGTTTTGAAAGATTTCTACTTCTTTTCAAATGCAATTCAAAATTCAATGGAAGTAGAGATTTTTGTTGTACTTGCGAAGTGCGTTGTATGGAATCATCCATGTTATTTTTGGATAATCAAAATTAGGTAGTTAAAAAGAAACCCGTATTTTTGATATAGACATTTAGACAACGGGTCAAATTTGACCCGGAGACAACACAACAATTAAACTGATTTTGATATTTCTTCTTGAGGTTTACATATTGATATGCGTTGGCCACAAAAATCCATCATTGCTTGAGCTATTATAATTATTATTATTAGAAATATAGTGGTTATAGTATACAAATAAGAAGAAGTAGTATAAGTAAAGATAAAAGAAAGTATTTTCTTTTTTTATGTTATTGGAGACATGTTTCCTGCAAATTCCTTAATTACAGAACAGCCCCTTTAGCAAAGTTTCCAGTCTAGGAATCCTGCTGTGGATTTCCCTTTTTTCCTCCAAAGCCAAAGCTGGTAATTATTTCCCTCGGCCATTTCTACTCTTGTTTTTCACCTTATACCCAACTCCCTGCACACCCCCTCCCAACTACTGAGGCCCTGTATATGAATAATCATAGGTAAATCAGACTCAGAAGAAAAATCTTACTATGTAAAAGGAATTCCTGAGGTGGTACCGTGGAGCTACTCTGCACTCCCTGAGAGTTTTTTTTTTATTTTTTTTATTTTTTACATTCAGCACATGTTGCAAAGTTCTATTATTGCATCTGAATTGTGCATAGAATAAATTCAACATGTGCACCTTTTGTGAAACGCTAGGCCTGTTTTCCAAAAGACTCAATCAATTAAACCTCTTGATAGGAAATGCAGTGGTGGAATGTAACCAAGTACATTTACTCAAGTACTGTACTTAAAGGTGCTTTAAGCCAGTGGTTCCCAACCTTTTTTCCTTGGCGCCCCACCTACTTATGTCTAAGAAAAGCTGACCCCCCCCCCCCAGAAACCAAAGTTGAGGTAACTCTCGAGATAGAGCCTTACTTACTTAGTTATCAGCACTTTTACGTTTCTCCGCCATGTTTCATTCATAAAATAGTGAAAATAGGAAAAACGAGGATGATAGCAGCTAGCAGCTGACCTGATGACAGCAAGGGTCCCAGGTTAAGAGGTCCCGGAGGTTTGGCCTACTAAGTAGCCTGCCAGAACAAAGATATATAGTTTTTATACCGACTTTTGTATAAATTATATATTCTAGTGTATTATCATAATTTGTTTTGTTTTTACCTCAACCTCAAACCAGATAAAGACTGTGATCTTTGCCGCCCCCCTGAGGGGTCCCCGGACCCCAGGTTGGGAACCACTGCTCTAAGCGATGTCACGCGTTTTTTAGGCTACATACAGCAAACATCTGCTAGCTGCCTGTCCCCTGAACACACTGTAAAAAACACTGGGTTGTCTCTGTAGACAGCCCAGGCTCCACAAACGCCAACAAAAACAAACTGTGCCAACCTGCACCACGAAACATAACAGTGTTCCAGCGTTCCAGCCAATAACCGATAAGAAGGATTTGGGGGTGGGGAATGTGGGGTTAGTGCGCGGAAGCGCGGAAGGGAGGGGGAGGGGACGGGATGAGGAGGAGGGAGGGGCGAGCTAGCCTCAGTTTTGTTTGGCAATACTTCGAACATCAACAAGAAGTAACGTCACCCAATATCGCTTAGAGCACCTATAAGGACACATTTGAGGTACTTGTACTCTACTTGAGTCTTTTTTACTCCACTACATTAATCTGACAGCTTTAGTTACTTTACAAATTAAGATTTTTGCACACAACATACATGCAGTTTATAAAATACCATGTTTAATAACATTGAGGACGTTTATTACTTGAAGTACATTTTCCTAAGATACTTACATACTTTTACTTAAGTAATATTTTCAATGCAGGACTTCAACTTGTAACAGAGTATTTTTACAGTGTGATATTAGTACTTTAACCTAAGTAAAAGATCTCAATACTTCTTCCACCACTGAGAACTTGTGTTGGTTCCCTTTTTGGTGATCCAACACAGATATTTCTCCAAAGGCTGTCACGTGGAGCTGATGCTGAGAAAAGCAGCATAACAGCGCTTGACTTCAAAACCAGAAACCATTCCTCTAATCTTTCGATCCGTGTTGAGAGAAATAATCTCCTCTCCAGCCTCTTTATTCTCGTCCCTTATGTGAAACTTCACCCAAGCTACAGGGGTATCTGTAAATCTTCCTCTTGTTTGGGTTTGTCTGCGGGAGGCTCGCTGGCTCTGTAACTTTGAATCACCTGAGAAAACTCATCCTGAGAGCTTTGAGGGCTCTTAATGTGACAGATAGGGGGATTCAGATACCTTATCCATGTATTGTGTGAAAGAGCAGGAACCACAGCAGGTATTTCATCAAAAGATTTTCTTACATAGGCTATCATTAAAATGCTTTTAAAATATGTTTTCGAAATGATTTATCAAAAGAAGGATTTTCACTACTCAGGTTTTCTATTTCATAGCTTCTAGGGTTCAGTGTGCTACAGTGCTACTTATTAAAGGAACACTGCTGATTTGAAAATGTTTAACTTCTAATAATCACAGGGGAAGCTGATTAATGTCGAAAGAATTTAACAATGTTCTCACCTGCATGTTTTCTGCACTTCTGCCGTTGACCATGTCATCCTCTGATTTATGTATTGCAACAGTACAATAAATTACTTATTCTGTTTTACGTTTGTCATATACAAATATAATTTCAGTGGAGGATGTGATAAGAAGCTAACGCAAGCATCCACGTCGCTCCTCAAGCTGTTCAGGTCTTGTGGGTTCACTGCTGAGAATCATATAGTTAAATGGACTAAAAACACCCCCAGGACTGACTAGATGTTCATTTTATCGTATGAGCTTTTCTCAGCTGGAAATCAATCCAACTTCCATTAACGTTCAGTCATAAACCTGATTTCAAACTTTTCCATTTCTTTGCTAAACCAATTTCTCATGTACTTTATCAAAGGATCTTGCTCAGGTTATTGTACCATTTAAAACTTGTTCACAGTAATTTTAGATTATACCAGATACTGTACCTACTCTATATGGTCTCTCTGTAGATAGTTTTACGTGCATGAATTGGCAGATGCTCGTAGGAAAAGGTATCGGCCTCCTCGAATCTCCTGCCACTGAGAGCCAACTGAGGAGCTACTGTCTGTTTCAGTGTCTGGCTTAGTCATCAGAGAATGAGTATGAAAGCCGGATTGTAACTGAAGAATGCGGCTAAGCGGAGCTGCGTGGCGTGCAATAGGATGATGAATGGAGTGACATCCTGGGGAGCGGATGAGCAAACAGACGGTGGATGTCTGGAGTTGGGGCACTTGTCTACCCACTGGACCCTTAAAAATCTATCCTCTTTCTTACTGGCACTGCAGACCTCTGCTCACCACTGACGCTGATAATTTCAGCTGATCAGATTTGAGTTATGTAACTTGAACTGTTCACAACCCAGGTGCAAAATATCCGACTCCAAGTACTCACTACTCTTATGACATGAGCTTTCTGTTGTGTTCTCATGCACATATGCTTCTAATTGTGTGTTTGCTGATGTGTGTTTTTGTGTGATCAGACACAGGAGGCCTGAGCGTGATGAGTCTCATCTGGTCTCAGAGATCATTAGGCTCCTGTTCAGTGGATCCAGGGGGAAAAAAAGAGGCCATTATGGTTCACAGGGATCATCACTCGCCACTACTGATCCAACTAACACATCATCATCTTTCTGGATGCAGACACTGTTGTTCAGACATATGCACCTCTACATTAGAGTGCATTGTAGTTGTTCTACGCTAGAGGGACTTGAATGAGTGAAAATTCCTAGATTACAAGTAGCACATACTGAATTTTAACATTTTAAGTAACCAATAATGGGGTGAAACTGCTGAAACTAATGATTAGTTTAATTATATATATACAGTATATTATATACAGTATATTATATATTCATCTATAGATTTTTCCACCAGTAATTGATTAATTGTTAAACCTCTTGTCACCAATTGCCACCTTTTGCGACAAAAATGGCACTTTTTATTCTCAGTCATAACTCAAATCTCAACAAACGATTCACATAATCTTTGATTCAGTGTGGCTCTCGGAGGACAATATTATCTTGATGTCCATCACCAATAACCGTGGTAGGCCAAAGCATTACTCACCGAATCCATAGCAATATTATACTTGTTTTGATACCCCCAAAGCGTTATGGGAACAGTGAGTTGCAAAACTTGATGCTGGAAGCAGTGATTCTTTGGCATTTTGACATAACATATTAATCAGTTATTATATTTCTGTCAATTTTATTATTTTTGTTGTCAATTGACTGCCTTAGCATCTAAATTATAAGCTATTTATATTAATATACATTATATTGTGATTACTATAACAATATAAAATGAAAAAATAGATACTGTACACACAGACCCATTGTGCTTAGGCAACACATTGCACAGACTCCATCCAGTCAAATGAACGTTCAAAGATGAGGTGAATAGGAGTTAATAGAGATGAATTACGTGGCGTCCGCTTCTGTGGCTGCTCGTCATCACTGACGCTTCCCAGAGTCCGTACCACATCTCCATGTCTTCATCACATTGAAGCATGGACAGCTCTCACTGCTGTGGCAGATCTCCATATATGTACATATGTGAACTCCCATCCCTCCCTTCTTCCTGTGGCTGGTTTGCATTATTTTCTCCTTAGAGCAAAATGGGATCTTTCAGTCTGCGCTACAGTCGACTGGCCTGTATCAAAGGCGCTGCATGCTCTAAAACCCAATGGCAGTTTGATTATACTTTTCTTCCATTTCCATCGTTAAAGGGGGTGTTTTTGCTGGGTGGCCTGCATGTAATGCTGTTGGATCATCTCCCGAGTTACATCGCAGGTTTTAATGGTGCCAGTAATATATGGCCTACAGTTTTGTCCAAGGAGCCCCTTTGTCCTCCTCATACACACAAATACACTCACACCTATGAAAGCGCGCACACACACACACACACGTACAATACACTAAAAGTATGACTCACCAGCCAAGTAACATTGACCATGGATGGACAAAGGGAAAAAAAAGATTAAATGCACCTTGCACTTAACATGAGACGTTATGTTTTAGGGTTTCTTTTTGATCTGTCCCATTGGAGACCTTTCACTAATGTGCTATATAGCCATGAGTTTGAGCTGAGGCAAAATAATGGTATTTGCAGACAATTCATGGAGTTTGGTTTAACCTGTTTGGAGAATGGGGTTTGCCACAAATGACAGTGCCAGAAAGTAGTATTTTTTTGCCCTGGAAAATCAATTTCTTTAACTGTTAACCTAATCTGATATTATCTAAAATGTCCTGATGGAGGAAAGCTATATTCTATTTATAGACATATTTTTCTTGTCATCTTTTACAGGTTGAAAGGTGACAGAAGCTCCCTAAGGTATTAACCGCGCTCCTATGATGTTGCGCATATGTCTTTTTTTATTTAAAGCGTGATAACGATTTTATTTTCCTGTTTCAGAGGGAAATAAAGAGTAAAATGGAACTTTTTTTTTTTTTAGCTCTGCTCTCAAATTCCTCTCCAAAAATGCTTCTGGATTTTATTTCCCAGCCTGACTGTACATTATAAAGGATGGATATGGGCTTTCGGGTAGATTCCAAATGGGGAATGTGAACTTCTCTGTTTCTGTTTCCTGCGGCCTACTGTGCCAATAAGTACAAAACAAACTTTTCTCTTTTTTTTTTTTTTTTTAACCGATTCTACCCTCCAAAGTTGCAAATGTGTTTTCATTTTCAAGAGGTTTAGCAGACTGGAAGTCTTTCCACACAAATGCTCATACAGTAGAAAGCCCCCCAATTTTCTTACGAATTTTTTTTTACACATTTTTCAAGTGTTACGGTCGGTTGACTCTGAATAGAATCATTTCAAATTATAAAGTGGTGTTTGACAGCTGGCAGCTATTACATGTTTGGAAAATGTTAAATGAAGAGTACATTTAGATTCCTTTAATGCCAAAGGGTGTCCATCTGTGAGTTTGTATCGTGCATGTTCCTCACTGCCTGTCACGGATTCCTTGAATGAAAAATGACTGTGGAGGTAAATGAGCTGTGAGGTATCAGCTTTGAAGCTGATTCTGCTCTGAATTGATGTGGTGTGACTCCTAAAACCACTATGGGATTTATTTTGGATTCTCTCCCACTTTTTGTCTCTGGAGTCTTTAACTGGTTCTGTTCCATTTCACTGAAGCACTCCTACACACACACACACACACACACACACACACACACACACACACACACACACACACACACACACACACACACACACACACACACACCCGCACACACACACACACACACACCCACACCCACCTAGGTGACCTAGAAGTATCACTTCACCTTAAAGGAGGTCATCCAATCAGTGGACATTATGATATTACAGTAGACTGTTAAAAATATGGCTGAAGTGATGAATGGACAGCTTAGCTATGCTGTATACCGCAAGTCTTTATGTACCCCACAAACGAGGCCAGACGAATAAAAGATGGAGCTGAAGATTTGTGGCTTTCTTTACCGTCCTAGCATAAAAGTTGAATTGACAATTTAACATTAAATAATGCGCTGGATGAGGGTGTAGTATAAACTTTTTTATCAGGTTTGGCACATAAAGAGTTTGCCGGCTGCCGACGTCAGACTGAACGACACTCTGTGTGAAATTGAAATAGAGTGGTGTGTCAGCATAAGCGCAGACTTCTTTCGGTGATGCACATGTGAGCTCATTTTATATTCTTTCCCCAAGAAAAGCTTGAACGTATGGAGAAGTCATCTCCGAGCTTTGGAAATGAGCTTCACTTCACTGTCGAGCTCTGTAAAGTCTATCCATTTCCTTCTAGATGATGTCTGATGTCGCGTCATGACTGATTATGTCTCACTGAATGGGTAGATTTTGTAGCATTGTTTGAATTTTAATGGAGGAGAATGAAACCTGAACCTTTTACTTTAAATATGGTGGTTAGATGTCTGTCACAGATAGAAAGGTCTTTCCTCCAACATACATTTTTTTATTTCATCACTTCACTTTGCACTATGAAGCATATGCAAAGATACTACAGTGCGACATGTTACTGTGTGTATATCTGTGTGTTTTTGTTGTCTATTTATTGGAGTCTGCACACGTTGTGTGCCTGACTCTTTTGTTATATACGTGGAGTTCTTCTTGCTATAAACAATAATTAAGTCTTTCCCTCTGTTTTACTGAGGCTTGTCCAACAGGGGTGCTGTGATTAATGACCACTCAGGGCCTAATGAAAGCATGTAAAAGCAAAGCAAGTATTTCAACATGGCACAGCACAAGGCAAGCCAGGACCGGACCCATATTTCCCTAATGTTTGACCTGCAGTTACTCATTAACCCTTTTCAACTTGTATTTGTAAGGCTGTTTGTTGTCCTTGGAGTCTATTATGCCACCATCATTATCTGCAAAGCAAGCATGTTCGGCAGAGGTAAACAACAATTCCAGGAATGGGGAACTGGTATTAGTTTTGTTGGACAAGGTATATTTGTTATACTTTTCTTTTGTATTACTTTGGTCATTTGTGCTGTCATAGAATTTAATTATGAGTAAACATGTCACCAGAGTTTCTTAGGTGGGGAATTTTCTAATGTATTGCTTTGAAATTTAATCAATTATTGCCTGATATGAGGAAGTAAGGAAATACTGTGTGTGTGTGTGTGTGTGTGTGTGTGTGTGTGTGTGTGTGTGTGTGTGTGTGTGTGTGTGTGTGTGTGTGTGTCAACTTTGGTGCCTGAATGCAAGGGCAAAGGTTTGTTTGAATATGTGTGATTGTATAACAATTATTTTAAAGTCATTTTTCAAACAAAATGGCAAATATTTGCTTGTGCCGGCTTCTCAAATGTGACAATTCGTTTCTTTTGTCTTCATCATTATGAACTACATTTTTAAGTTTTGGACTGTTGGCTGGACGCAGCAAGCAATTTGAAGATGTCAACATGGTCTCTAGGAAATTGTGATGGCCTTTTTTCATTCTTTTTTGACATTTCATAGACTCAAAGGTTGACTGAAAATATAATAGAAAGATTAATTAAGGATGAAATAATTAATTAGTTGCGGCCCAAGCGTGTCTGCTAGTGTGTATGTTAGTGCGCATTTGGCTGTATGTAGTGTATCAGTATTTTTATGTGGCCACCGCAGTGCGAGTCTGGCTCTTCCTGGTTACATGTGGCAGGCCATTAGTGGGGCACTGACTGAATAAACAGCCATCAGAAGCACGCTGTGTACTGGGTCGTCTGCAGCTGCACTCATCCCCACAACAAGCCAAGAATGTCCAATATAGCTCGTAGGCACCATGAAAACTGCAGCTACTGTCTGCCTGGTCCTGGCTTTGGCCTGGCATGGAACAGCTCGGCCATGCATGGTGATGTCACACCCCTGCTGAATGATGAATGAAAGACCAGCCAACATGGAAACCTGATTTGAAAAGCAAGGACATTGAAAAATAGTTGGCACTGTGGCACCACCACATGAAGGTTCTATGATGAAATTCTCCTTTCTTGTAAATCTGATTTTAAAATGCGGCACCGCACAAGGTGACTTTGTTGATGTGACATCAGAGCTGCCTCAAAGCTGCTAGACACGTTTGGTAATTTGTCAAAGATCAAGGTAGGCAGAGGTAAAGACAGGTGGGGTCTGTGCTGTTTGAGGTGCAGCTGAGTTATTATAAAGCAGAGACAACCAGACACATGCATATTTTAGATGAGGCCAGTAGCAAAGATGAGGGAGGGAGGCCGGTAATCGGGACAGATTGTGTGCTTTGGCTGAGGTACTGGGTGCTGCTGGGTAGGGAGAGGGGGAGCATATGGGCTGAATTCTGAGGGGTCTTGGCCCACCTTAATATGGTGGGCACGCAAAGACTGCCCCCTGAAGACATACAGGCAATGCCAGGAATCTTAAGCCACGTAGTCGTGCCAACAGCTTGCTATTGAAGTCCTCCCTGCTGCCTTGGCTACGACATAGCATCTTATCCCCTCACATCCACTTTCCTCTAGCCGTATTTCTACTGTACCCCTTCATTTCGTCTCTGTGCACTTCTTCAAAGTGGTCCCCTCTGGAGATTAACCCATTTGAATAAGTATCTCTTTCCAGAGGACAAGATGAGCTAAGTGGCCACAGGGGCACACGATGTGAGTGGAAAACGGAACTAACTGGCTGTGATTGGTTCAAACCAGCCTGTAGTAGAAACGCTGGCCATGCTTCTCACATCCACGCGCAGTATAAGACCCATACGGTAAAAAAAAAAAAAAAAGACATAAAGGACCCATTTTAATATCTTTGATTTGATGTTGTGGCTTGTGCTTGTTGACAGCAGTAACCAGACACTGCACAACTTCTCCTTTTTTTCATCACAGGACACTTTTGTTTCTGAAATGATGGTGTAGACATCAGCACCCATGGTGGGCTGGTGGTTTTTGATATGCCAGAACTTTATTATGTGTACTGTATGTGTGTATTTGAATGTGTGCATGCGCTTTATTTGTATGTGTATACTGTAATACATGTGCGGAATGATACGCACACTCAGCAGAACTAAAGTTGAGTTGGTTTGTCCAGTTAATGACTCATCTAATACCATATTCCAATAGCCACAGCAAACATGTTTTGCCATGCGTGTGGGAGATGATAGAAAACAGTGTCTAACATACAATAACCTCAAAAGGAACAACATTAATGTTCCTTTTATGCAATGAGGTTTTAACCTCAAAGACAAGATGCAGGACATCACATTTGCCATCCCTGCATGAATTAATCTTTCATGGAAATAGCTTCGACACAGACTAAAAGTCCATCCCAAGGGGATAGGGAATTAAAAATCAAATGAACTTCTGCGACTTGATACTAACAACACTTGATACAATGATATTAATGCTTTTTGGGGGGGTTAAAACAGCTGAACCAGGTTCACATTATAAAAGTGGAAAAACGGCCTCAGGGCTGTACTACATGGGGAAAGATTTTGTGCCATGTTCTGAAGATTTTTTGAGGTCTTTCAATTTACCTAGTGTCATCACAGGCACCATAACAAGTACTTTTCAAATACTGGGTTAGAAAAAAGAAATGGGCCTAATGTAAGAACCACTCGTACGAATAGATGTGTTCTGAGATTTAAGAAATTTAGTTCTAGTCACCAATGTTCTTGTATTGAGAATTAGGTATACCAACAAAATACTTTTTTGAGATTTCCTGATTTAATTGTCAAATTTGTGCAACTTATGCATTGTTGTTGTTAGGAAAGTTTTACTCCACTTGCTGCCTCAGGGTGTTATTGCAAGTCGCTGTCCAGCGGAACATCCTCTGTTAGATCATCTAACTGGGTTCATGTGGCCCGAGCAATTTACAACATGTTTGTGTAGTCAAGAGGGTTTGGTGAATCCGACTTGGAACACACGGGCACACCTAACAGAAAAAGGTAAGGGAGGTTTAGGATAAGAACATTTTTGTATTATTATCCCGAGGTCCAGTGTGGGCAATTAGTGTTCTCAGCAAATGAAGGGATTTAACTCAATGCTATTTCTGCATGAAGAGTTTGTTGCAATGAAATTAAGTTCCCTCAGTTGTTGCGTTGTTGCTGAAAATCTTGTGGACGTGTAGGCTAATTCTCCAGAGACAGAAACTGTTTATTTATACAAATTCAAGCAAATCAGCAAAGGGCAGAAAACAGTTTCTCAGTTGTTTTTAATCAACATATAAGTAAGAAAAGAATTCAAGGAAACTTGAGGAGCTTTTGTGTGTGTGCACACACATATTTCGGTATGTAGCTGAATTTCTTGTCTGACAGTGCAAAACTCCCAGGGTATGACACGTGGCTGCTTATAAAAATATGATACTGATAAAACAAAGCAGACGCCTAAGAGGTCTGACACCATATTAGATATTTCCACTGTACACTTATATAAGTCTTTTCAAAGATTATTTTAAAAGGAACACCCAAGAATTTTCAGGCAGGCTTCATAACCCAGAGGAGACGTGGGGTTTTGGCTGGTGTTTTTCTCTACTCAAATCACTTACTGTGCCCAAATAGTGGTGTCTGGGCAGAACCGAACTGGTTCCCATTTAGAGACAGTGGCTGGCTCCGGCCTGTAATTCGCAGAAGGGGAAACAAATTGCTCTCTGGTCTCTGTCTCTCCTCAAGCCAGTTTATTTCATACTACTTTGGCTCTGCCATTCTTTTCCTTGCGTGTGTCATCCTTCCAAGTATTTCAAACACTTTTGAGAGCCATTACCACGGGCCTCTCAGGAGGGGTGGAGGGTGGGGCCGACTGGTTGCTTGGCTCGCTAGTTGGTAGAAAACATGTGGCTCAAAAAAACATACACACCACACCCTCCGCTCAAAGCACTGCAAGTACCTCTGTAGTGGCAGCTCAATCGTCGCAGCACTCATCAGGAGATTTGTCTTTAACTGCTCGGTAGCTATTACTTTACCGGTGACATCATTATTAGCTGTCAGCTAGCCTCTGAGGAAAATGAGGAAACAGAAACAGCTCAAGATCATTGGCCTTCGCCAATATCTGTCTTTGTCTTTTGCTGTCTTTTGCTCTGTCAGCTGGGCTCAGATCTTCTCTGGTCCAGTGTCAGGAACCACAACAAGGACTGGAGGAGCAGCAATGAGGAGCAGTTGCCCTCGTGGCCTCTGTTCCTACAGTAGATCACTCTGTAAACGCTTTTTTCTATCACATATCAAAGGGAAGAGAGGATTAGGCTTAAACTTCACATTAGAATAAACGACTGCACTCTTGCTCCACGCGAGGCCTAAAGACACACAAACAGCTTTGGGGGACTTGAGATTTAGAAAAACTATGTAAGACTTTACAGTCTCTCAAGTTTGAGGACATATAGAGGAAGTAGACGTATTCTGCAATGTGAATACAGATGACAGAGACATAGGTTTTACATTTATTTTGACTTAACATTAGCTGTTTACAATAAACGTATGTACATGTTTCTCTTTTCTCTCGTACATACTTGACAGTTATGCTGGCAATTTTCTATTGCTATAAAGTTTAAGATTTTTGGATGTAGTTGTCTGCCACCCTAGGCAGGCATTCATTTTGATATAATATAAATTTATAGTATAATTAGACGGTATGAATAAAAAAAAACATGCAGTAGCATGGTTTACTGAATGGTTGGCTGTAGTATATGGGAGAAAATAGTCTGAAAAGATGGTAGCTGTTTGTTATTTATAATTCTCTTTATCTTAATTGAAAAATACAAAAGACAAAAGAAGATATTAAGTGATTAAGTCACGCCCTTTTCGTTTTGAGCACAAAGACTTGGTTTCACTTTATTCTCTTCTATGCTTTGGTTTTCCTTTCAGTTTTGTATTGTTCAGTGGTATAAGGGACAGACAAATGAGGTACAATCCAAGCCACAGTAGCTCAAGAAGAAGCCTTGATAGCGGAGATAGCGAGAGGGGAAGGACATTCGGCCACCGAGGGACGCGGACCTGAGCTTAAATGTAACTCTAACCTTAACCATGAAGCCCACTCCTAATCCAGCTACTCTCAGCACTCAAAATCAAATTGGTCTTCCCAAAGATAAAGGTACAAGAACTCTTACACGTAGCCCATATCATCAGACCTGTCAGCCCCATGTGCAGTAAACATATAACTAAAAGCACTTAGCCACACACTCCTGTTTCATGTTCACACACGTGTTCCGCATGCTCTGCATCTGGTTTGTGTTTATTTAGATGCCTCTGGCTGTCTAACCAACCCCCACCCCCTTTCCGTCTCTCTCTCTCTCTCTCTCTCTCGCTCTCTCTCACACACTGCGCTCTCTCTCTCTCGCTCTCTTGCTCTTTCTTGCTTCTTTTTCTGAAGGTATAGGGAGTGATTTCTAAGACTTAACCTTTTTTTTCAACATGCTTTCATTTACATGCTCTTTAGTGTCTTTCCTGCCAACAAAAGCCTGAGCCAGTATTCAGTCATCAGATAGTGAGTAATACTGAGAGAGCCCATTGTGCAGAACAAAGGCATCGCCTGTGCTCTGTCCGCTGATGTACAGTATATTTTCAGCCAATAGGAATATTGAGATACGGAGGCTTGTGTCCCTAAAAAATTGCTTTGCAAACCCACTTGAGACTTGCAGATAAGTTATATTTTCATCGGCTCAAAAAGCTGTCATATTTGGAGTTTCTAAGGCTTTGCAGACTGTGTGAGACTTTGTTTCTCTTCAGTAAGAAGTGGCTAATCTGTCCACAGTAATATTTGGTTTGATGGCACTGAGTTCAGTGCTTTTTTTTAAACAAAGATTATGCGTTTAGCAGTCTTACTTCAGGGGAAGGAAGATGTTAAGTGGCAGTCCAATTTTCTGTGTCCCTGATTAAATCTAATAATGTGGTTTGGTCTCTGTAGCTGGGAATCCACATGAAGGGCCCAGTGCAGATTGCATGTTGAAAAGCAACAAATACGACACAACCTTTGCATCAAGTTCCTTTTCATTCTGATTAAATAAATCCATGAATGGAAATTAAATCTTTTAATTGGAGCATAAACAATCTTCAATTCAGGTGTGAGAGACAAGAGCACAATTTTAAGAAGGCTTCTCAATCGGAATGGCTATATTTTCTTATCCTCACTTTCCTACGCTTCCCTCACCACAAAGAGTTAAAACAAAACCTAAAATAAACTGACAAATCTGACCTAGATTATGAGAGGCAAATCTATCTAATTAATCTTTCAAAAAGCTTTAGGGTGGGAAATAAATAGGTCTACATGTTGCTGCAAATTCTCTTTTAGTCAGTCTCCCACCTGCCATTATAATATCTGTCTGTCAGTGCTGCCAGGTAGCCTCCAGGTTCCCTCCTTCATGCAATTAAACAATTACCACAATTTAGCCTTCTCTCATGTACACAGGCGCTCATTTTTACAATTTGGAGAGTCTTCCTCCACCCCTCCGACTCCTGCCCATTTAATTTTTCTCTTCAGGCAATCAGCAGAGTCAAGATTTTGTTTTACTGTGCAGGCCTGTCTCAGCCAAAGTGTGGCCAAAGCTCCAATTTAATTGTTTTGCTCCATTTGCAGTTAAATAAATGGGGTACGCTGAGCAGAAGTGGGTGTCAGCACACAGCATGGGGGAGCACGCAGGCGTGGAGCATGTGATTGGAATATATGGCTCAGGCGTTTTCCCAATTGCTAGAGGTCTCATTAAGCCTGTGTAAATGTTTACCCTGCACACATTTTCCACAGTTTCCATTTCAGCTAGCTAGCCCAGCAACACCTTATCACTTAGTGGTTCGTAGGTTTCAGTTCTGTCAACGCTACTGTCCCGCAGCTGGCGCAGACCAGAGGTAGGGCAGCAAAGGCCTGTTTGTTGCCAGAGCTTCTCATGACATTGGCTTTGCGTAAGCACGTTTTCAGCTGCTATTTATCTTGTCTCGCTACGTCATTTATGAATGAATGGCTGTGTGTACATGTAACGCAGTGTCCCTGAATCATTAACAGAGGAAAGTAAATAGCAAATTACATGGACTCTGTTGGTTTTCTGCCATCGTCTGGTAAAGCTAGCATCTGATGGGGGAGGAAGGGGGATGCTGACCTCAATATTTAACATTCAAAAACTGTGAAACACTACATACAGTAGCTGCTTGAATTAGATGAGATTGACTATTCTACATAAAGGACTCGTATAGAAATCTCTCAAAATAACCCCTCGAGGTGGTACATAAGGATACATAATGTGACATGTGAAGAATGATGTGACATGTGCAGAAAACTCAATACCAGAAAATTAGGCTAGATGGGATAAAAAAAAAAAAAAAAAGTTAAGACGACAAATGGAAAATTCCTGCATTCTGAAACTTCCCACTTCTGTTTAATTCATGGTCTACTTTTTCTGTTTGTGTGTCTCCTTTAAAGGCTTGCTAAAAGACAGATTTGGGCTACTTAAAAGCTCATTGTCACATTTCATATTTCTCATTTTCATTTTTCTCTATTTTTGCTCTAAAAAGCTTCATTTTTTAATCTTGCTTTCATCCATCTCAACTCCACCTTCAGTTGCACATGTGGATGTGGAAAGACACTACAGTAGATCAGAAAGCACAGCCTGTACTCTCACAGTCCAAATAAATCAAGAAGATGCAGGGGCCCTAAGAGACAAGAGCTGCAATCTGTGATCCTTTAGCCACAGTTAAGGGCTTTGGCTCAAATGATTCATCACATGATGATTAGTTGTGGCCAGGCTGGTATCCTTTCTCTTCTAACCCTGGGCCTGTTGGAGGCTATTTTGGAGATGATCAGGCACTCGCCGCTAACCAAGCTTCAGATGTGGAAAAGAAATAAGTGTTATGTCTCTTAACAATCTGACAAACCTGGAAACCATATGAGCTGCACTGCAGATTTGGTTTTGTGTGTGTGTGTGTGTGTGTGTGTGTGTGTGTGTGTGTGTGTGTGTGTGTGTGTGTGTGTGTGTGTGTGTGTGTGTGTGTGTGTGTGATTGTGTGTGTACTGTATGTGTGTGAGAGAGAGAGAATAAGGGAGAGAGAGAGAGAGGTTCTTTTGGTGGACTCAATATGTAACAGATTATAATTCAAGATTCAGTAATTACATTGCAGTCTTTACTGATCTTTGTTATGTAGTAACCAGTGATTTGAAGTGAAACACATGCATTTCAATCTACTAACAGGTGACTTTAGATTTGTTCTTGTGGTAATGTTACTATAAGGCAGTTGCATTTTTAAAAGGCAGCAACCAGCCTTACCTTTAATCCGTGTTTTTTTTGGTGTCAAATCCTTACACACTTCACTTCTCAGATTATTTGCTATCACAATTAACCGTTTAGAGCTCATTTTGCAGAGACAGGTGTAATTGTCTAGTTAACTGAGAGGACAACAGGGCGATAAGATACATGAGACTGAGAGTGAATTTTATGAATGCCCCCTCGCTGGAGTACAAGGCTCTCTGTTGGGCTAATACACTGTGAATTTTTAAGGAATTTGGGCAGATCATTTCAATTTTAATTTGGAATAAAAGTACTATCCTAATTCTTAGCTGGCTAGCTGGCCACTGTTAAAGGCTCATTTATGCTCAACGTTAGATACGAGTGATTCAAAATGAACGCAGAGTACTGACAGAAGGCTCTGTCTGTGCGTTCATTTGTGCACGTTTCCTGAAAGCTTTCCGATACGGAAGAAACGGAGCCCTACCGCTGCAAATAGTGGTGGAAATGTACTGTATGTAACCGCATGTGTGTCCGCGTGACCGGTACAAGTCTACATCCGTCCGCGGATGCTGAACATGGAAAGTATGTCAGAGCCTTTAGTGGTATATTTTTAAAACATTTTTTTGTGATATTTTGAAAGTAACTTGCCCAAAGCTGCTGGTTTAAAACAAGAATGAGAGTGAAGATGGTGAAGGACGATATGGAACAGAAATTTAAATCTTGGTACGTGGCTTATGGCTTATTGTAGTAAACACTTGAGTCGATCCATTATTCCACCCTACTTGGCATGGCTTTGTAGAAAGGCAGCATACATTGTCACATGTTTATTCCCGCTGTTGAGTTTATATGTAGTTATTGTGAAATGGATGCATCCTTCATCTGGAATGCATGTAAACACTCCTGCTTAGTGATGGGCTTCACTGTCCTTGGGGCAGACAGAGAGTCAACCTGCAGCCTGTGTGGGCTCCCTTTGTGTCTTGGGTCTTCTCTGTTGGTGGCACTGTTTTAACAGCCTCCTTCCCTTAAACTATTACCCAGCAGCAGAGAGAGGCTGTAAACTCCTATGTTTAATTAATGGTTTTGTGCAACTTATTTATACACCATAAATGGCTACAGGGGGAATATTAGAAGCATGTTGTTTATCACATGTCTGGCTTTTTAACAGCATGCAGTTTTATGCAAGGTCTTTGCTGTTGCAAAGGTGAAAAAAAAAGAAAGAAGTTGTCTAGAGGGGTTAGACGTGCAAAGAGCGGTATGGTTCTATGATAAAAAAGGTTGCGGTTTTACTTGGACAGGTCTCAAGCAGGGAGGTGGTCGTGCAGGGCTGACACACGCTGACGAGACCACCAGAGGTATAGGTCTGAGAGAGCAGGAGGTATGGAAATATGTCCCATCCACAGAAAAAAGGCAGATGGAAAAAGCAAAGATGAGTAATGAATCATAACATCATATCAATATCCTGGATCCTGGCCTACTATAACAGAATGAAAATGAGAAAGAGGAAAAGGAAGAAATTGAAAGAAAATGAAAGAAATTGAAATTGTGGTGAGATGGGAGGGGGGAGAGAATAGGCAAGTTAAAGCAGGGTCAAGGCGGGACAAGGACTAGGAACTACAAAAATAGTGAAAAGGTAAACTGACAGCAGTGAATGATGATGATGATGGGGGGTGTGGCGTCTCTGTAATAACGTGCAATCAGACACGTGGTACAGCAGTAACAGGAGCCACAGCTGTCCTGTACCTCAATGACTTGTAATGAGAATGAAGCCTGTGCTCTCCTCACCCTGTTTCCTTCTTTCCTCTGCAGCTATGTCACCCTTTCGTCCCTTCTCACTTTGTCTCTTGACTTTCTTTCATTCTCTTACCATCTCCCCTGCTTCCTCTTTTTATCCCTATCTCCAGCAACCTCTTCTTCTACTTTGTTTCTCTCACTCATACAGTTTTTTTTGTTTCATGTATCTTTCTTGCAGACATGGAGACCAGTTCCTTCATCCGCCCTCTGCCCACTCCTCCCCTCCAATCACTTCACCTCCACCCCTCTTTCCCCACCGTCCTCATGTATTGAAGCCAACAGATCAAACAAAATCCCCCCATAAATACTAGCCTATCTAATCAGCTAAATTGCAGCAGAACACTGTGCCTGAGGGGAAAGTTTTTCTTAGCTGGGAAACATTACTTAATGGCATCAAATCAGCCATTGAGAGCATGCTGCTGTCTCATTATTAAAAAATGAGTCTTTCTGCAACGTTTTAGTTGAATAAAGGAATTTGCAGGTTTTGCCAACAAGGTCTCTTAAATATAATCCATTACAGACTATTCATTATCTGTTTTAATCAATCATTTATTACAAATATTCAGAAATTAAAGTCACTGAAGTTCTGAAACATAATAGATGACCGAATGAGGGTAAAATAAAACAAAGCTTTTCATGATCTGTAACTTGTACAGACTCTTATTTTTTTCTCTCCGTAAGTCCACAGACTTAACCACAGACTAAACCATAAATAGCACTTTATCTACACTAAAGCGAGTGAGTGTACACAAGAGAGGTGAGCTGGAGACTTAAATCACCTGCCACTCGAGAAGCCAACCTCCCTTCCCTCTACAATTCCGTCTCTCACCCACTTTCCATTATTTCTCAACCAAAATGAAATTTCAGTGAACAATTCAGAATAAAAAGGAGGAAAATAAAAGCTATTCCAGGAAGCAACGGCAGTGTCTGCAGTCTTTCTACCTAATGACTCTTGCAAAACGTGACCGTCAATGATGAAATAAGGTCCTAAGCTTTTTCTTTGATTGCTTTTCTTGTTACCTCAATTATTTGGTTGCGACTTGAGTGCTGTTCTTATGGACAAAGTGTTTCAAGCCTAACTCATTGTGCTGTATCGTAGCCTTGGTGGTTGGGCAGGACTTGGCCAAGGACAGACAACAGCCGGACGTTATCAGAAGGGCTGATGTCCTCTGGTTCATAACCTTGGCTCATATCCGCTGCTGCTTCCCACTAACTGAATTGGCAGCGAAGCAGGGCTTTTCCGTGATGTGATCTATCTGCTGGTGTAGCAGCAGAAGCATTACCATCAGTGGAGAAAACATCAAAACAGAAATTATTCTAATATCTACCTTTCAACATAGGGCATATTGTTTATCTTGAGCATCTATTATATACTCTAAGAGCTCATTCTGCACAGCTTTTTGGTATTTCATGTCTGTTCCCAAGGTTGAAAACAGATGATCAGTTAATAATGTGCATGCAAAAGAATCCATTTGACTATCTCCAATTAATTAATTAATTTCTTTGCGTTGCTTTGGCAGGCAATTGGCAGCAAATTCCATTTTAATCCCAGGTTGCTTAACTTCAGTTTGGCATATGCTATTCGACAAAGCTCTTAATTCAGTGGAAAATCATTTAATTACTTTGGCTTTCCTGCAAATCAGCCATCAGGAGTGCAGTCTTGTCTTCCCTCAGTAAACCAAGGGTGAAGAGTTTGTGTTATTATTAGCCTGTGTGGGCAATCAATCTGTAGATCTCAGACTCTTCAAATGAGAAAAGCGCTGGTCAAGGTCTTGGCCATACAGACAATTAGGGAGAAAAGCCATGCGAGAGAGAGCACGAGGCAGCTGTAAATCTTCACCACAGCCAAGTTTATGACAGTGGAGGATAATGCATGTCTAGAATGAGGGTGAGGGGATTAATTTGGCCGTTTCTTGTAACTCTGTGGGCTTAGACCAGGCAACCCTTCCTCAATGTGACTCCGACCACATGGCCTTGGGATTCTCTGGTCCTGATTGTAGCTGGAATGGAAGCTCCATTTATGGATGATTCAGTGTTTGGCCTCACATGGATCTTTCAGAAATAATGGACCATCACCAACTCATGAATGTGACAGTCAAAGGCCATATAATTCTATCCAAGAATACTAAACCAGGCATATATACTATAGGTTTATGGGTCAAGTCTGAAGTCCTCATTTTTGTGACTGATATCAAGTCAAGTCTACAGCTCTGATAGTCCCTCTGTGGGTCATGCTTAAATGTTTCAATAGTAAGCATGTTAAATCACATCCATGATCAGTATTCATAAGCAACACTGACAAAATATCTCTTTTTGATGTGGTCTTTACCCCCTTGACTGTTTCCTTTCATGCCTTAGTGCACATGGTGCTACGTTTAGTTGCACCTCATGGCCATTCTCTGTTGCTATTGGCCATGATGCGAGTGATTACCCCCGACCCCAATCGATATAGATGTCGATTCCCTCGATTGGCTTGACTCTTAGCATTAAATATCAGCCTCAGTCTGCACTACTCTTGCCCCAAGGGTTAATGACACATCCTCAGAGGCCTCTTCTGGATCCCAGTCCAGCCGCTGATCCAAAATTCCTCATCCCCATCCCATCTAGATCCACGGCTGTCTCCATAGCAACAGGCATGTGTTTTGTTTACATGCAGTGGTCCGGATGGGAAGGGTGTTTTGGGGAAAGAGGAAATGAATCACCGTGGGGAAATACAGGTCTCCGTCCCCGCAGGGTCAAAGGTGAACAGAGACTGGGGAACCCAGTGATTCCTTGGAAAACGACCCCCATTCTCCATTCTCTTTCAACCACTCAGCCTGTGCTCGTCGGCTTCCTCTCAAGCTATGATTAGAAACCATAACCTCATGCTTCACTGTCACACTGTGTCTACATCCATTTCGCGAGGAGAGCTAAATGACCTGCTTGTCGGACTGAGACTTTACCCACATACCCCTCAGCTCTGGGAGAGTGGGGACTTTAGGGTCTAATCACCTTTTGCATGCTGATTATAGAGGCCCACCATCTTCCTGTGACATGTTAATCAGGCCGGTGTTGTGGACATATTTTTGAGACACACAGAATCTGGGGCTTTGATGCTTCCTCCACTCCGGTCCTGGTCAGGGTCAGCGCTGATGACTTCTTTGATGTTACTTCTAGGGCTACTCAACAGGGTGAATATGTCAGCATCAATTATGGTATTATGGGAATGTAATTGCTTAACACATGGTCTGATGGTATAAGTGGTATAACTACTTAACCATTCTGTTTTTTATTTTAGAGTCTGGCCTTCTCATCTGCTGCCTTAGGTAGCTTAGGTATTCTTCTTCTATATTACACAGGGGATTTGCCAAGACTTTCCAGACCATTTGTCCTTTATTTCACAGTTTGGCATTCCTTAACTCCTTCATTGATTTTGGGGGCACTGCTACATTTTTTGAAAAATGAGGGTCGGCTGTGGAGATTTTAGATTAATTCCTTGCCCATTCTGTGGCTAAAGAACTACCAATGCGGTCTAACAGTGACCTCATAAATAAGGCTATTACAGCAATCAAAGTAGAAGTATAAAATAGGTGGATTTTGGTTTGGAAAAACGTATGGGCAGGAAGGCTTTCATTAATGACACAAATGAATCTTTGGTATGGGAGACTTCCAGCGCAGGCCAAGTGATCCCCAGACGATGGTAAATCAATCTGAATATCCGTTGGTGTCATCACACAGTTAATGGTTATGAAAGAGCCCTGTGAGAGAAAGAGCTAAACTTTTCCTTCCCTTTTCCTCTCTGAGCCACAGTTGAACCTCTTTACTTTCTTCGGTCACCCTTTTGAAGGAGGGGTTTGATAGAAGACACACATGGCATTGAGAAGGAAAAAAAATACCTCTTACCATCTGTCATTTCTACTCTCATCTTGTCATAGGAATATTTATGTTCTTCAACCATAATAACCATTGCTTTAAACCCCCTTCCAGTGACCTCATCGCCCGTTACAGGCCTGTCATGCAAATCATTGTTATACGGCACAAAAATGGCAGCAATAACTCATCCTTACAAACCTAAAACAGCACTCTTGTGTCTTCCCTTCCACTGCACACCTGAAGTTCATTGATACTGGGATTGGGCCTGATGGTGATGAATTTTACATCACTTTTTGAGATAAACCCTTTTCAAAGGAGCTAATAAATTCGAATGGGGTCACAGGAGGATGCCCTCAAGGATGAAAGAATCTGAGTCTGAGTGAGGAGTTACTTTCTCTGAAAAACAATACGTTTTACCTGTACTTTACCACATATTTGCTCCACTTAATATATGGATTCATATTTTCAATTTAACAACTCCTTTCAGAATATTGCACCTTATCTTCCAAGAATTACATGAATACACAGATATTTTGCATTAAAATAGCATGATACTGCATGCTTTAGGGGGACTGACTTATGCACTACGCTTGTTTTTAGAGTTTCTTTCTCAAAGCAGGGACTTCAGTTCACTATTACAGTAGTTTATCACATACTAGAAAAGAGTTATCCTTCGTAGAATGAAGTATAATAATAAAGTTTATAAATAAATAAATAATAATGTAAATAAATAAATAAATGTAAATAAGTAAATAACGTAGAAACCAGCGCAGATATGAGCGCAGAAATCATCTTACGACAGGCGTCACGTGTGATTCATGAAACGTTCGTATCTCACCAATCAGAACTTAAGAATGGTCGTACATTGATAAATGCAGTGGCTGGAAACGATCGTAATTTCCAATATATTCTGGGTTTTGAGGCCTCGCCCCTACAATTTACGACGTGGCGAGACGTAATCTAAGAAGCGGCACTTTTCAGAGGTGGAGATTGAAACCCTGATATCTCAGGTTCACTTGCACTTACGTTTGTAGATTTGGCAGCCTGAAAACTGGTATGAAAGGCTGTAGAAAGAATGGATGGAAAGAGATCACTGATGTAGTGAACAGTGTTGCTGTAGTAAATCAGACTCCAGCTGAAGTTTATTTAATTTATACATCCTTGACACATGTATGCTATAGTCCTATTAGTAATATACAGGCTTATATTGCAATCTCTTAGGCCTATATGGTTTACCTATATTTAAATAAACACACAGTAGCAGAGTTTATGTCTTTTATTTTACTCGTGTTTTTTTTCATGAGTCAGAACCAGGCAACAGCTGTGAGGGAGAGCGTGTGTCCTCCGTCCCCCCCCCCCTTCTCCTTATCCTGTTAAACTTTTTATATGCTGCACCACAGACTCGAAAACTTGCGTACACGAGTTCAGACCAGACGTGAGATTTTATCGCAGCCTACGCTCACGTTCAAATTGATAAATGACTTGCTTCGGAATCGGCGTACGCCCGTCCTGCGCCTGTTTTTGGTCGTACGCACGTTTCATAAATGAGGGCCAGTGTGTCCAACTTTGTGGCAACAGTTTGGGGAAG
Organism: Sander vitreus; assembly: GCF_031162955.1. Lineage (NCBI taxonomy): Eukaryota > Metazoa > Chordata > Actinopteri > Perciformes > Percidae > Sander > Sander vitreus. The sequence goes on from NC_135875.1 coordinate 6,898,191, forward strand.
GCCCTTTCCTGTTTCAATACGATAGTGCTCCTATGCACATGGGTTAGGTTGATAAAGAACTTGGTGTGGAAAAAAACTGTGACTGGCCTGCACAGAGTCCTGAGTTCAACCCTATCCCAACACCTTTGGGACGAGCTAGAACACTGACTGCGGGCAAGATCTTATCACACGACATCAGTGTTGGATTTCATTAATGTTCTTGTATCTGAATGGGAGCAAATCCTTGTTGAAAGCCTTCCCAGAAGAGTGGAGGCTGTTATACCAGTGTGTTGATGCCGATGGTTTTGGACACCCCAGACTTTATTTTCTTAATAAAGGCAATGTAGACCATGCAAGGAAGCTTCTTATGTATCCTTTTTGTACGATATAAGATGCAGGGAGTCTTTATCCTACTTTCTATCAACCTATCCCCTTCACTCCTATGTTCTCTCTCTCTCTCTCTCTCTCTCTCTCTCTCTCTCTCTCTCTCTCTCTCCCTCCTTATGTATGGACTCCTTCACCTGTATTCCTCCTTTGCAGTCTCTCTTTTCTCTTGTACCTGTCATGCATGTTATGGCTCTAATGGATGAGAGAAGAAGAAAGAGTCTGTAGGCCCAGAGCTTGAAAAGACTGGGAAGCAGAGGAGGGGAGGGAAGAGGAAGAGAGCGGCAACCAATAACTCCCTCTGAACATTTTAAACTTCTGGCTGGGCTTTCAAGTGCTGCTCCACTCTAATCCCAACCAATCTCTGCCAATCCCACAGGCTTGCCATGGACTCGGTGAACGGTAAAAACATACCTCTTTTCCCTCCTTTCTCTTCTTTTAAACTTGCTCCATTCATTTGTACCTGGCCTTTATTCCCTCTTTATATTAGCCAGCTATTGCACTAAAACTACTCATTCTTCATTAAAAGGTGGAATGTGAGTGTGTGTATCAGTGAGTGTGTGTGTGATTGTGCATGAATATACTTTTGAAGTGTGTTACGTGCTTTCTGCAATTGTGTGTCTGAATGTGCTTGTGTCAGTCATTTTTGCATTCTCATTTTCCATTCCCCCTTTCCTGAACTAATTTTCAGGAAACTAGACTTTGGAGAGGATTACTTCTGGTTGCCAGATATTTATGTCAGAGTATGAGCATGAGGCGCGAGGGTCCCAACTGTGGATCAGCGGAGGCATTCATTCTGTCAATCTGCACTGAGCCACCACCACATGAGATATCTCTTGGCCTTCCTCGTCTAGCCTCGGAGAAGTTTCTGTCCATAAAACCCACATTGACATCCACACTTTAGGCAGACATGCACAAAATAGCAGAGGAAATGTAGACCAGTTGTGCTGGTAACATGGTTGACACTGCCATTTTTTCCACACTGAATCAAAAATGTATGCATTTGGGATGTTGTAAGGCATTTTAGTTAGTCTTGAAAGGTACTGACCTGAGATGCATTTGGGCATTATGATGAGTATCTTTCATTTCAGGGGTAACCGTCCCCCATTGCATACAATGTAACCCTTCTCTACAGCATTATAACCAGTATAGAATAAATTGAAAGTTGTTTTAACCTGCAGTCGATGATAGGGGGGTCATTCAAGGCACAGTTGCAGCTGTTGTTCCACAACATTAGTAAGGCAATTAAATCACACAGTGATGCATACACAGTTTGAAAAAAAGTCCTTTTGACAAATGTAGTTAAATAATATCTCCTAATAATCAGCCTCCTTGATCACCCTGCATAAGCCCACTCCCTGCCTCCCTCTCTTTTTCATCATTGATACAAGTCACCTAGGCTTTCGATCAGTCTTGTTGTACATTATACAGTATATACATAACTTGCTATTTACCATACCAAGAAAGCTTTTCTTTGCAGCTGCTACAGTATGAAGCTTAGTAGTCATTACTGTTGCTTGCTTTGACTGAGTTTACAAGTCTCTCAAAGCCCCACGGGAACAACTCTTGTGTGTGTGTTATCTGTAGAATGTTTAAGTCTGTTTTTGTTGACTATCATACCATATGGCTGCACTATAATTTAATCTCAGGCTGTGTTTTCAAATAGTTCTGTATCAAGTATCACAACCAAGTATTATACCGTATCTAATAATTTCCAAAAATGATAAGTAATTAAGTGAATATACAGTATTTGTACAGCTTTTTATTGCAGATACAATACAATCGCAAAACGATTCATAATACTTACTTGTGATTTATGATTAGCTACTGAACCAAGACCATCTCTGAAACAAGTAGAAACTCGCATGGAAAGCCCAATAAGTCATATTCCTCTGGCAGAGACAGGAGCATGCTGATTGATGGCACACTAAATTACACGTTATTATACTGGTCTGTAACACACTGCCCTGACTTGACTTGCATTTGAACAGTTGTGATGCTTTGAACCCCACAACTGGGATAGGAACACGGAATGTTTGATCTCATTTTTAATGTAAAGTTTACTGTAAAGATGCACCGACAATTTCACATTTCTTACATTTCTTTTACATGGAGATGATGCAGAATGGTGTTTACCTAGATACAGGTTTTCCCTGACAAATGCTGCCTCACACAATATGACTGTGAGTAATAAGAACTAAATCACATTTCAGAGCAGAACCTCATAGTGCATCATTATGACTGTATGTCCCCTCTGAGACACAAGGCAACGCAATTCAGATAGCCTGGGTGCCTATAAAACCTCCCTCACGGTTATTGGCTCCTCTCCTGATGGGGGCCAGGGTCAGAGTTCAAGCGTTGAGGGACCACTACTGTCCCCACAGAGAATGCTGGGTAATGGAATGGGAGATTCAGGTCAAATAGAATGATTTGGGAGCAACCATGGCACCGGGTTAGATTCAAGCCACGGTGAAGGTCTAATGCTCGATTTGGGACCTCAACCAGCAGCAATAATGGCCATTAAAAGTCCATCGAGTGACAAAGAGAGCTATAAATCTAATCCCATATTGGGCCGTGCACATATGTTGGCTGTAATTCGGTTACACCTAAATAACTTGATGTCTCATTGTATTTTCTCAGCAATTATTCAACATCATTACTCGTCTTAGAAAACAGATTTTACCTCCAAATTAACCTTGTAGTGTTTGTGTTTGCCTTTTCTAGCATGAAAAAATGTATATAAGCCAGAGCGTATTCCAGCATCAAAGGTATACACACACTCTCAGCCCTTGTTTAAATCTGACAGCATCAGCAGCATCACTGCAGTGGGTATGTTTTAACTTCAGCAGGGTAGACTGCGATCAAAAGATGATATGCTGCTGTGTGTAATGGTGTATGTAATGGTGAATATGCTTGCATGCTGAACTCTTTGAGTGTGTGTGTGCTGATGTTTATACATACAGCGGAGGCATTAGTATTAGTGAATGTATATTTCATTAGCAACGTTTGATGTGTTTCTCTCTGTAACTTGATTTGTACTGTATGGCCCTTGTCTGAGTACATATTACATATTATATATACAACCTTACCATACACCGTTCAAACCAGTCACAATTTAGAATGTAAACAGTTTCCAGTCACGCTTACTGAGCAAAATGAAGTGAGTGCAAATGTGAAGTAAGTTCACTTTTTTTAAAGGAATAGTTCAACATTCTGGGAAATGAGCTTTTTCGCTTTCCTGGCAAGAGTAAGAGGAGATGATTGATTCCACTCTCTTGTATGTGGGCTAACTATGAAGCTGCAGTCAGGAGATGGTTAGCTTAGCTTACAATACTCAAATTTCTGTGCTTCCTGAAGTCTCTGCTGGTTGCCTGGCAACAGAAACAGTTGTCTCATAAAACCATAACTCAAAATGTTTTCAAAATGTTTGTACTGATCAAACAAAAGCGATATAATGTGTTAATGAGTGCAAAACGAAGATGCTGGTAGATTTTAGGATTTTTTTGTGTGTGGAATATTTGGATAGAAAGGCTAGCTGTTTCCCTATTCTTCCAGTTTGTTATACTAAGCTAACATATCCCTCATTTAAGGGCACAAATATCTCATCTAACTCACAGTAAAAAAAAGTGGTAAGTGTATTTCAGAAAAGGTCTAACTATTCCTTTGAAGCATCGACAGGCTAAGTAACCACATAGTGCTATGAAAGCAATGCTAATTAAGGAAAGGAAAGAAAGAACTTAATGCCCTATGAGTAGTGAAATGATTAAAGTGCTCATATTTTGCTCATTTTCAGGTTCATAATTGTATTTAGAGGTTGTACCAAAATAGGTTTATGTGGTTTAATTTTTCAAAAAACACCATATTTTTGTCGTACTGCACATTAACGTGCACAATAAGATATATAACACAATAAAGGAAAGGGAAAAAGCCAAAAAGCATAATATGAGCACTTTAAGTCAGAGCATGTGTGTGTATGGTCTGTTGGATGAAGTGCTGGAGGCCAAGTGCAGTCACAGGAGATGGATTTTCAGCCTGGGGAGAAACTGTTCAATTCTGACTGAGGTGATGATCATTACAGCTCTCGGGTGATGTGAGGGAGAAGACTGGGGCAGAGTCATGTTGCATTCAAATATTAAGGTTCTACCCAAATATCTATTTTTTACCATTTCTGACATTCAGATTGATACCAGTGCAGTTTATAATGGTCATTTCAACCCCAAAAGGACCTTGTAATCCCATCCCAGTGACTTAAAGCAAAAACAGAGCAGCTCTGTGTTTGAACAACACTGGGTTATGTATGAAGGTTTAAGTGTCTGTGGCACTTGCTGTCTGGCTGGCTTCACCTGTCACCTGTCAGTCTGTCACTGTTCTTGACACCCCCCCACCCCCCACCCCCCAACCTGCCAGCGTGGGGGCATGACAGGGGACAAAGCCGGAGTGACAGACAGTGACAGGGCGGTGATCCCTTCTGTACGCCACGGGCAGGGGGCTGCCTCTCCATGTGTCACCCTGAGTGACAGAGTGGAAACCTTCGCCTGAGGTGAGTATGATGCAGCTACTAGATAGAAGACTGGTCCATGATGCTGGCTGTATCTCTGAGCCACACACACATGCATACAAATGATTGTAGGAACGAATCTACACATTTTAATGCACGTTGCTACAAACGTGCGGTACTCATAAACACATGTATCTGCAAACAGTTTCCTGACGCTATGCGCTCCTTCTTCCACTCAAAAAGGAGACTGGAGAACAATTTTGAAAAAAGAGAGAATAATAAATAAATAATGAAAATACTCATTTTACTGGCTCTGTTAAAGGCTGCTGAGCACATGATGAAGTTGTAAATTAGATTTTATGTGCGATGTAAAAAAAAAAAAAAAAAAAAAAAAAAAAATATATATATATATATATATATAAACAAGCTTTTATAAATACAGCTTGATTGGATTTTAGATCAATCAGATTTTTGGACACACCACATCAAAACCCAAACAAATCCCACCCTCTGCTGTGTAAATTTGCTCTTTATTGCATACATAGACCATACCCACCCGCATTGCAGGGCTGTTGCCTTTGCTGCTTTTAAAATTGAATTGACTCTGTCAGTACCATTCAGATAGATGCTGAATGTTATTAAAAACAATATAAAGTGAAGAGCAAACGGCTCAACATGCGTTCCAAAACAAATGCAGGCAGTATCTTTATTCTGCTGCCACCATAAATATGTTTCAGCATCACAACCCTCAGCAACCATCTGCACGAAACCAGTTCTTCCAAGATCAAGGCAATGATGTGTGTCCAGTAGCCCCAGTAGCCATGGTATATCTTTACTATCTGGCCTCAGCCCCCCAGGCATCACTAAACCCAATCAGGCTTGCAATGAGTAGCGTCATCACTGTGTGAGCTATTTCCCCCTGGAGACCCCCAGTGTCTGATCTCTGTGGGCTCTGGGTGCAGAGGAGGGGAAGCAGAATCCACATGAAGGGCCTTTTTGGAAGGTCTGCGTTGGAGGAGGGTCATGAAGAAAACCCCATTACAACATCAGCACCAATATTTATTCTCGGAAGTTCAAAAGGAGGCTACTGTCATTCCTGCCTCCCAGTCATCACCTCAAAGTTCACCTTCAAAGCTCTGCAAATAAATTTCCTGCTCTTTCCGACTTAATATTATGTATCTATCTTGTTGCCCTTCTTGTTCTCTATGCATTTTTTTGTTCATTTTTTTTAAGATTATTTTTTGGGGCATTTTCGGCCTTCATTTTGACAGGACAGCTGAAGACATGAAAGAGGAGAGAGAGGGGGGAATGACATGCAGAAAAGGGCCGCAGGTCGGAGTCTAACCCGGGCCTGCTGCGTCGAGGAGTAAACCTCTAGATATGGCCAACCGCTCTACCAACTGAGCTACCGGGCGCCCAATGCACTTATTGTTTAAATTGCAAAAAGCTGCTTTGGTAGACCAAAATGCAAAGTAACAAAAAAATAGCCAAACAAATAATACAACTTTTGGCAAATGTGACGCCATTGACAGAATAGAAATAACAACACAATAAAAGGTAAAGGTTGATTCTCAACTGCAATCAAAAGTTTAGGAACAAAGACAACTTCTTTTTTTTTACCAGGCAATTAAAAGATAAGTTTAGAGCACAATTAAATGGGGTTTAAAAAAAGCCTCTCTAACTTGTTCTTTATCAGGTTTGCATTAATTGTGAGGCGCTTGCTGGATTAAAAGGTCAAGAGATATGCGTGGGGTCAAACTTGGCCTGGACTTCGGGATGCATTGGGTGGCGGATGGTGGATTAAACACTTAAATGTTGGTTGTACCCATCAGTACCTCCAGGAATCTGATTGGGACTGACGAGCTTGGCCTCCTCTGTATCGCAGAGGAAACATATCGAAGCGTTGGAGGGAACAGACAGGGGAACACAGATAAGCATCTCAACCTGATCCAGACAATTAGCCTGTGTTTACTTCAGGAAGCTCGCAGTGATAGATGAAAGAGACCTGGGGGCTGTATCAATGGCTCCGGAGGTTGTCTCCCTGTCTCTCTCGTTCCTTCTCATACTCCCAGACTCCTGCTCTCTCCCTCCCTTTCTCTGTCTTTTCTAGTCAAATTTAGCTGTGAATGACCTCAGGAGAACTCTGACCCGCAGCCTCAGGCCATGCTCCCTCTTTAGCTACTGTTTCACACCACCTAGCTACTCTCCCCATCTATCGGTGCTGTCTGTCCTTGAGGATTTATGCACTGAGCCAATGTGTTTTGCAGGAAAAGTAATCCGAGGTGGTTGTAATAGCTGCATGGGATGAATTCCCTACATTTATATATGCAATGGCATGAATGTGACTCTCTGTGTGTATGTGGTGTAGTCGACCACTCAGACAGGCTGCATAAAAGGTTCTTTTTCATGCTAGGGGTTATCAGTGCAGGGGCCCCAGTGGTTTGACATGAGTAGGCAGAAACAGAATAAGGGGTGCTGATGCTAGGTGGCTTATCTGCAGCTTCCCTGGTCCCAGAGGTCTGCAGAGAACCAAGCACTCCCCCCCCCTTCCCTATGCTCACACAGGCTTACACAGACTATCTCTACTATTCTCTGGTCCCATGTCTGCAAGAGCAATTTGACATTTAAGCATTTCCACTCACAGACACCAACCCCACCCCCTTTCCCTTGCCCTCACGCACATACAGACACATCACTAAAATCCTGATTTTCTTAGGTTTTAAATAGTACAATTATTTTATCAATTAATCTTTCCTTTTATTATTCAATTCATTGTTTTGTCTATGAAATCCCAAAGCCCAAGGTGACGTCTTCAGTTTGCTTGTTTTTCCAACTAATAGTCCAAAACCCAAAGATATTCAGTATATAACGATATAAAACAGAGATTTGCTTTATACATTACTTTAATGACTAATCCATTAACAAAATCTGAACTAATCGATTAATCATCAACTGTTTAAGCACCAGTAAAGGGATCTGATTTATTTGAATAATTTGTCACTAAATCAAACTGAAGCTGAATGGAAACAACCTTTACTATTATATATTATTCACGTACTTTCTATTTTATCTGCTTCATGCATGGCTGCTATTTCACACACTCTCCCCAATGCACTTCCTGTCCAGCCCTGCCACTCCCGCCCAGACATCTACACTATGTGCTCTCCTGCCTGCAGGCTACAATAGTCAATAGTGAGAGAGGGAGACGGCAGTGCTATAAAACTGAGTTTGCATTGTTATCGCCTTTTTCGAATGATCATTGTGACTTGCCCCTCTCTATGACATCAGGCTTTTTGGCCCACCTTTGAGTTTTGCCATTAGGAAGAGCTACTCTTTACCTTCAGATGTGGTCGGACAACATGTTGTTCAAACCAGTTTGTTTTAAGGATGCACCACCTTAAATTGTCATGCGGTTGCTTGTGTGTTAACCTACAGCAACCTATTCACTGTGTTCACTAAATACAGAGCAGGCATTACAGAAAATAACTGGTGGATGGATTCATACCAGCTTTTGACCACTGGTAAATGCCCCTTTGGAAGTAAGTCCATGATGAGATATGATCAAAGGCCAACTTTTAAAGCTGTAGGCCAACAGACAAACCAAATTTCCCATGTTCCCCCATCCGCTTCGGTCCAGGCAATAGTTTCCTCCCGGCAACTCTTCACTTCTCACCTCACGCCCACTTCTGTGGCTGTGCTAACATCACATTCCACCTTGGTCACATTCCCTGTTCTACGTCCTGAAGAAATGGGGAAGAAAATGGAGAAGGAAGGGTCGACACAAATCTAGGTTAGCTCTCAGCCCAATTCCTGCTACTAAGTGAGTTATTTGTGAGTGCAGCTTAATCATTTAATATAATGGGAAGTTGGTGTGCAAAATCACAACTGATACACCTCATGTTGAATCTACACCACGTTTGTTTCTTTTTAGAACAGAGTCAACCATCACATCAGTGTCCCATTTGATCAGAAGCATGAGGCTGTCAAGTCTAATTTCCCATCCAGCAAGCCCTGACGTCATGATCCAAAACACGACCATGATTGGCGGACTCAGAGCATAGCCTCGTACCCTGGGGTCTTCAGCTCTCTGGCCTTAGGTGAAACAAGTGGCTCAGTCTTGAAGAATGCTTAAGCAAACGCCACTGGGGTCAATACAGGGTTAAGGCCCAGGCTAAAGAAAGGGCAGAGAACAGTGAGGGGTTTGCTTAGTCCAACCTGAACACCTCTGTCTCTCTGTGAGCCCTCAGTCAAAGGCAACCAGATGTATCAGGCTTCAAAGCATCTTTAGAGCACAGGGTCAGCCCTGGGGTCTGTGGAGTAGTGGGGTTGAAACCCGATCTTTTCATTTATCTTCATCTGTTGCCGCCCTTAAGCGTTGCTATTCAAAGGGAGAGGCAGTGGAAGAAACATTGCGCTGCTTATGAACCTGCACGGTCACCATCTCTCTGACAAGTGCACACAAACATCGCTCTAACCATTTTGATGGCCTGGTTGTCAGATGTCTGGCATAGTGGTTGCTTAGTCAAGTTGACTACACACTGCGAATGTGAGGCCTCCCTCCAAATCTCTGACAGTGATGAGAAGTGCGTCCCTGTTCGCTGGCTGACCCCACAACAGCCCCTGCCAGCAGGCATTGCAGCCCCCCCTCACACCAACGGCTGTACTCTCAGTCATGTGCTGCACGTCAGACGGCCCCCCTGTTGAGCCGCCATTACCTTATGAGGAGTGGCAGTAATCAGCCTGATAACTGGCCATTCCTGTCCAATTAGTCAGAACTTTACCTGCCTTAGCTGACCCAGGCTGCACGCTCGCATTAAAAATAAAGCCATTGAAAAATGTCCACGACGTGGATCATATGATAGTGTCAACTCTTGGGTTAATCCACTGCAGGGCAAAAAGAGGCCAAAACATAAGTCTCTGCACAGAAAACAGGGAGATAGACTCACCCAGCATAATTTATATTTGTCCTTGCTTGAACCCTTTAGAAAATAAATGCATTTCAAGGGAAAATAGTGCTCAAGTTTTGATCTTTTTAATGTTCACACTCCCTTTGTACACCTATGTCTCTGTTGTCTTAACTTCCTCACGTTTGCCTGTCAGTGACTTTAAAGGTTTTTTGGCTAATAAGTCTCATTTCACTTCATTAACTTCTGGCTTGGGGGTCTATTCAAGCTGAGATGATATATTACCCGGTCTCTCTCTCTCTCTCTCTCTCTCTCTCTCTCTCTCTCTCTCACACACACACATTCACACACACACACACACACACACACACACATATGCATGTGTATGCAGGAGTTTGCACATTTTCTCTTCTCACACTTTTGCACATACACACACTCTCCTGGGTGAGGTGCAGTGGTGTGCTCGGCTCGTGTGAGTGCAAGGAGATACACACAGGAAGAGAACGAGGGCCTGGGTAATGTGCAGTAATGGTGGTAATTGATGCCGGTACTCTAGGAGTTTCTTTCAGGCTCTGTCTGTGGTTCACCGCTTTCCTCCCTACAAGCTGTGGGCCCCGCCTACAGCTACAACATAGTGTGGCTTCATGCTCCCAGCTAGCCCTCGTATCACTCAAATTTAAATGAAATCAACAATTATGCCTCAAAATTAAGCTGAAAGTCATTACCGGCAGCATAATCTGTTAGTAGTTTGGGAAAGTTGCCTAAACTGACTGAAGCAGTTTATTGCATTAGCACAGCTCCCTGCAGGGTACAATACGCTTCCGTTTGTGTTTTTAGGCACCGGTTGTTATTGTTTGTCTTTTGTCACCTTTTATGACTCACAACTCTTTTTTTCTCTTTTGAGACAAGGGATGTTGTTTATCGCAGTAATCTGTAATCAGCAAACTAGATCTCCATTAAATCCACTTGTTTCCTCGATGAATTTGGCAGGGGAAATGGAGCTGTGGTTAATGCAAGGGCTGTTTTACCTCTGAGAGAGAGAGAGAGGGGCTTTGTTTGTGATTTTTGGGTTCTGTTGTCCAATGAGGGAGGTATCTAGAAACAGACGATATGGAACCTTCAGTGGACACTCAGCTCATTAGATCCAAATATCAGGGTGAGTGCCAGAATGGCACGACTCATTAGTTTACTTAATGACGACATATAGCCTGTGTGTGTGTGCATGTCGGTTCGCATCAACCGCATTGTTTGATCCAAACAATGGGTATTAAGTGAGAGGACAGCTATTTACGAGGTGCGGTGAGAGATTTCTCCCTAGCCTTATTTCCACATTAGCAACATTAATGTGCGGTTTTATTATGGAACAAGTTAAAAATCAAAGAAACAACAGCAACATATCCTGGAAAACAACCCCAACCAATAACAAAAGCACAGTCTGATGCAGGATAATTCTGCGTGTTTGACACCATTTTTAGGACTGGTGCAAGTTGGTCAACTTTTATGGATTTGGTCTCCGTCCAGAGGTTTCTCCGATGCTCATTACAGCTATTTCAAAAGTTTATAGATTTTCTGTCTGATTAACAGGGTCAAAGATTTTGGGATGTATTGTATAATCTATATCCTCCTATAAAGACTGTTGTATCCTATGACTGGTTTAGTCACTTCTGGCCCACTGGAAACCTCAGGAGCCCGAGTGGCAGCTGAGCTCAGTCAGGACATTGTTTCTTGAAGGAAATATGACCTTGCCAAAATTCTTGAGATGCTACTGCTGCATTTATATCATCTGCTACAGAATATTAAATATGAGACTGTCATTGAAGACAGCTTCATAATGCCAGTCGTAAACATAATCTGGGGCTCGGTGTAAGCTAAATGAGTACCACCACTTCCCATAGCTGAATAAACTGGCAATGAAGTTTTGTGACCAATTAGAACTCCAATGTTATTTCTCAACTTAAGCCTTACTGCATATATATATATATAAAAAAAACAGGGCAACAGAAATCATTCAGTCAGTTTTCAGTTCTTCAAATGAGGTCTTATTGTAAAAGGAAATACAATTGACTGATCTGACAGCAGCAACAGTACACTACAAAGCTCTCAGGCCCTCACAAAGCAGTCAGCTTTACTGTTGGAAATGTCTTCATGTCAATACTGTTGGAAATTAGTCAGCAAACCACTTTAAGATAAAGCAATAAAGCATCCAACCGAGTTTCAAAGGTTATAATTCTGTTAAGTTCACACTTGAAGATGAAGAAAGGAAACTTTTCCTTCTTTACAAGCCTCTAAAATAACACAGTAAATGCTGTTTTTATTTATTGCATTCTTTGCCTGTAAATTAGCTCCCCTCACCCAGACGTTATGTTTGTGGAAGTGAATTGGCTTTGGCCTTGTGCTGCATGCAGTTTTACTGCAATTTGTAAATATTAAAGTGTTCTTTTAATGGCTAAGTGGGTTCAAATGCGGCAAAGGCTCCCTCAATGGGCTTCAATGGCCTCATTCTCCTCTCCTCTTCAGTTGCTTTGAAGATCAGAGTGTAGAGTGTTAGTCTGTTATTAGTATGTCTAAAAAAAAGTACCTAACCTTTATGGTGTGTGTGTGTGTGTGTGTGTGTGTGTGTGTGTGTGTGTGTGTGTGTGTGTGTGTGTGTGTGTGTGTGTGTGTGTGTGTGTATGTGTGTGTGTGTGTGTGTGTGTGTGTGTAATTCTCTGTGTGTGCGTGCATGTGTGCCATTGCTTCCAGAAATCTGAGAAATCCTTTCAAGTAGGAGGGGAAAATGTGATTTTACAAGGGGAGGAAAGAGAACTCCCCGCCTCCTCCACCTACATTCTCATCTTCCCAAGGGGAAAGGATAGAAAAGAAGACTCTACTTTACTTCAGGGAGTCTCGGCTAAAATTCATTTACACGCCGTAAATTCAATATCAATGCTTGCTATACAATGCTTGAAAGTGATTAAAGTAAGTAATGCTAGTAGCAAATAGTTGATATTGATAAGGTTTGGAGTGCTAGTCAGCTTCATAGCCCATTCTCCTCAGTAGTTGGGAAAGTATCCAACCAGCCAGTCACTAATGTGCATCTTAAAACAAAAAAGGACAGAGGGATGGCCCTGTGCCTAGATGAGATTAATTTACCAAAGATTTGTAGGCCAATACTGAGACCAAAACCAAAGAATGCAGCCTCCACCTACTCCCACTGTTCCCTCTGTGGTTGACTCACATCTAAAGACGCAAGGTTTTTGCAGAGAAAGCCTAATGGTTCATAACTAAGTTGAGCCCAATCCTGGTGCTCCTGGTTAGCGTGAAATGTCGATGACATGTTATAGAATGAGGTTTTGTAAGAATATCTTGAGTGTCTTGGGGATTCTGGAAGAGAGGTGTGGTGCATTTGAGAGAAATGTGGAAAATGATTGTAAATGCAGAAATTCCACTCAGGGGCTCCGTAAGACTCTACTGGGCAGGCCACTGTTCAAGAGGACTTGATGATATATGTGCTGTAGCTAGGACCATTGTGTGAGGCCGGCTGCACCAACGCTCGTTGGCCCCATAGAAGGGAAAAATGACTGTCACTTCTCATTCACATGATGCAGATATTTCATTTCTTTGTGAGCTCAGCAGGCCCTGAATTAGCTAAACTATTCCCTCTTCCCAAGGTTTTATTTTCTGAAAAACGGAAATTCTCCCACTTGCCCACACAAAAAAAGGGCATGCTTGAAACCGGCTGATGAAATGATTCACATAAATACCTTTGGTAGTGCTGTCTAAATTGGCCAAATGACGTTCAAATGTTCCTTCTAAAAAACACAGATTTGAATATATTCAATATCTAGTTTTGTGTATTATGTCCAAAAGAGGGCAAGCCAATACAACGGTAGACATAACTGCATATAGGTATATTTATTTCAACATGTATTTTAAAAGCTCGGCATACCTACACATATAAAATAAACTAATAAAACAATGTCTTATATAATGTAAAACTTCATTTAAACACCATTAACCTCTCTCCCTCTCTCTCTGGACGACGCAAACTACACCGTGATCATATATACGGTTAGTAATTTGATCAAAACAACCAAGTGTCTTGGCGTTCTTTCAATTTGTCCGACGATTTCGATGACACTTACCGACAGAAGTTCCCAAATCATCTTCTCGTCTTTTCTCCAGTTCGACATTTCCGTTGCCATATTTGTGGCGTCTTCTTCTTCACTCTCGTTATTTGTTTACTTCCGGTAGCGCAGGCCGCATGATAGAAACGTCACAAACACGCCCACTCGCTCGCTGTGAATTCTCTGGACAACCGGCTGGGCTCAATCGAACGTTACACAGACAGGGGAGATACATGTTTAGGGAGCAGCGGTACAGGCCCACGTTACAACGTGCAAGGCAGACAGCTGCAATACTGCTGTTTTTTTTTCTCTTCACAATTTCAATATATATTCAAATTTAGAATATCCATTGACTGCCCTAACTCTCGGTGGCCTTATATCAGAGGTTCATGCACTGTGACATATGCTTGCATTTTTGGAAAATCTGGATTAGACCTTAAGGGCGAACGTTTAATTTCACAGGGTTAAAACAACCGTGTCTTTTTAACCCTGACCTTATGTCGTGCAGTAATGCACAGCCACACACGCTCAGAACTGACCGACCCCTTTGACTTCACACACTTGCAATTTAGTACCAACTGTGGCACATGCATGCCTGCACTCTTACCAACCTGTTCTAGTTTAACCCTTTGACTCTCCACCTGCCTTCCACCCCGCCGCACCCACCAAGACTTCACGCAACAACCTGCTCCACATATTCTGCAATCC